>NC_081350.1:20618022-20967707 GCF_029784015.1 Lycium ferocissimum
ATCCCCACCGTAGGCCACACCTTCGGCTATATTGGATTGCTCCCTTTGATCCGAGCGTACATTTTGGTATATATTTCGTCATGTTTATCCTTATGTATATTTGGATCTATTTGGGTACGACGGGGCCCCGTCCCGTCATATGATTCTCGTCTCCGTCCGTCTAGAGGTCCGTGGACATATTTTGTGGGTTGTGCTGCTACTTCGTATGATTGTGTTTGTATCTCGGGCGTTGGGCGCATCCTATCGCGGGCACGCGCGGTCCGCATATGTATATATATGATATTTTGTTGGCCCCGTGTGGCCTTATTGGTATTTTCTCGCGTGCGGGGTTATTTTGGATAGTCCATAAAACAAAAGGAAACTCTGCCGAAATTTTTATGGAAATCATCTAAACTTAGAACATGGCCTTGTCGGCTTCTGTTATATATTCGATCGCGTTCGTTATGTTTTGAGATAGTGTTTGATAGATGTGTTTGGGGTGCCCAGATCGGGCACTAGTCACATTTTACGGGGTTGGGTCGTGACAAATACGGGTGCTGGGGTGTAAAAAACCTAAAAAAATTTAAAAGTTTTTTTTAAAAAAATTGGACGGGGTTGGGGGGTGGGGGAATGAGTTGGGTGGTGTTGGGGGTGGGAGTGGTTGGGGTTTGGGGTTGGGTGGTAGGGTAGTGGTGGGGTGGTTGGTGGAATGCCATTTGTTGGACTAGTTTTCCCTATTTTCATTAGGAAGTCATTTTCCTCATTTTTAAGGAACTTGTTTTCCTGAAGAAAGTATTTTTCAAAATTTTTGACCAAATGAATATGAGAAAAAAAAAAAAAATATAAGACCACTGAGAGAAAGAAGCAAAGATCTAGAGTCCGTTTGGATTGGCTTATAAGTTGGTCAAACCAGCTTATAAGCCATTTTTAACTTATTTGGATGTTTGGTAAAAATAGAAAATAACTTAAATTAAGTTAAAAAGTGCTTAAAATAAGCCAAAATCAAGAAGTTGCTCAACCCCAACTTATTTTGTTTTTTGCTTAAAAGCGATTTTGGTTTGACCAACAACTTTACCCTTTTATTTTTTTTATATTTTCTGTTAATTCCAATACTACCTTTACTTCTAAAACCCTTTAAGCACTTTTATCCAAACACATAACTACTTATTTATAAAATAACTTTTAGCACTTAAAAAAAGTACTATAAGTACTTATGCTTAAAAATCACTTTTTTCCGGCTAATCCAATAGAGCTCCTATTACATTTATCAAGGAAGAAAGAGAGACGGAAAACGAGAAAAAGCTTATCCAAAACATGGTATGTAAGTTGATCGAAACAATTAATTTGAAAACAAACTATTGAGCCTCAACAACTGTGAACTGTGCTTACATATAGACAAAGAGTCCAAATATAAGCAGATATAGAGTTTTATGTTTTCATCAATCAAGTCCTAAAACGAAAGGCTTACTCTTTGACTTGTAGTCACGCTTAGAAACACTTCAAACTTAGCCTTTTCAATTTCACACTTTCTGTCTCTAGCAGAATCTAACTCCAGTCTTAAAGTCTAAATTGGAATTGAATGCAGTTCAATTTTAGACTTTTGGAGTCCGAAGTTGATATTTGGCAGAGCCTAACTTCAAACCTTGTTGCCTGAGTTTTTTCGTATAAAGTGTAAGGGAATTTTTGTTCGAATTCTATTAACTCATTATAATATAGCTAAAACTTTAAATAAGTTTAAGAAGCAATACGTTTTAAACAGTAAGATCACAAGCGGCTACTTGGTGTCATTTCTGGAGATATTAATACGGAAATCATCCAACTATGGGTAATGATATTCCAAAGTCATCTTTTTTTTTTTTTTTTTTTACATAACAGCAAGGTCGTCCAACTTTCCATATCACATTAAAAGTCATCCAATTAATAGTTGGCCAAGAAAATATAAACATTTAATTCAGCTACATAGACTTTTTCTTTTTTTTCTCAGTCAACATGACAATAAAACCCGACCGACCTAAACAAACCCAAAACCCAAATTAACCCGTATTAATTTTATTCTCTCTTAATTAAAATAGATTTTTATTTTCTCTCAAAAAATTTGACCACTCTTTTTATTAAAATCATGTCGGCTTCTTTTTCCTTATCTCAATCAAAATTCATAAGGATTTTTTTAACAACATTAAGTAAATGTAGTGCTTGAAGTCTGGTCATTCCTTCTAATCCATAAATTGGAACCCCGTCAATATTAATATCCCTTTGTTTTCTATAGGAGTACAATTTATGGATTTTTTAACGACATTGGGTTATGAATTTGGGTTGGGTCGGGTCTTATTATCATATACTGAGAAAAAAAAGTCCATATAGACTTAATTAAACATGTCATATTTTGTTTGCCAAATATTAATTGGTGACTTTTAATGTGATATAGAAAAAATTGGGTGACCTTGTTATTATAAAAAAAGAAACATGAAATTAGAAAATCATTATCCATAATCGGTTGACCTTATGAGTTACTATCTAGTCATTTCTGCTATTTTGCTTCATGTAAAAAATTCGACCTTTTGAAAAACAAGAGCGAATTTACTTTAGGTGTAGCAATGTCATCGACATTTTGTTTGAACATATTGGGAAAAGGGGGACTCTTTTCAACTTTATCATTTTGGCAAATGGTCAACTAAGTGGGAATTATTAGTCAACTCCGTACCAACTCGTAAGATCTTGTAAAATCATAGAATGTGTTGCTTCTGCCACCTATTCTTAGTTCAAGCTTTAAGAAACTGAATTATTAAAACAATTGTTAGGTTGAAGAGTTGAACCATTTCAATGCATAAAATCACTGTTTATATTTTATCTCATTTAAAAAATGTATAAAGATAACTCATACGCTATATAGCAGGAGAGAATGAAACATTTATGTTACTGTTTTCGGACTACTTTAATTTAGACCAAATGGTCTACAATTTGCTCATTAAATTTGTATAGTTCTTACTTTTTCTAGTATTTAAAGTTCTAGACTTCTAGTGAACTTGGGCGAAACACTTCGAACAACTATAGACCAAGTAGTATAAAGTTGGTTCATAAAACATTCATAGTTATTCGAAAACTTTAAACTATCGAGTCTAAAGTTTAAGATGAACTAAAACCTTCGGGACAACTTTAGACAAAGTAGTCTAAAGTTTGGTCATAATTTTTTGGGATAAGGCACCATTCTCCGAACTATTTTTCAGAATTTATTTACACACCTTCCTTTCCCGGGCCCTATTACCCCCTAAACTTATTTAAAACGGAATAATTACCCCCTAAACGCTGATGTGGCAAAGAGAGTGTGTTTCTCTTTGAGAGAGTGAGAAACATAAAAAAGGGAAAACTTAATTTTTTTTTCTTAAAAATCGCATTTTCTTAAAAATTTGAAAATAAATCTAGTCTTCCACATTTAGTTTTAAAAAACGGGTTTTCCACATGTTAAGAAAATAATTAATTTTTTCAAAATTTTATAAAAATTCAGTTTTTTTCACATTTTGGCAAGAAAAACATTTTTCCGGATTTTATTTGAAAAATAAAAGTGTCCTAAGAAAATGAAATCAAGATTTTTTAAGACATTTTAAAAAAATAATCAACTTTTCCATATTTTTAACAAATCCATTTTTCCATATTTAAAAAAAAAATCATTTTTCAGTTTTTTTTTTCTTTTTCAAAAACGGGTTTTAAAAAAAAACAAATTTTCAATTTTTTTTTTTAAAAAAAGGGTTTTAAAAATCCTTTTTTAAAAGAAAATTCAGTTTTTTAATCCATGTTTTTAGTTTTTTTTTTTTTAAATGGGTTTAAAAAAAATCAAATTTTCAAATTAAAAAAAAAGACGGGTTTTAAAACTCATTTTTTTTTAATGAAAATTCAGTTTTTTATTTTTATTTTAAAAAAAATTGACACGTAAGCTGAAAAATTAAAAAAAAAAGAAAAGAAGAAAACAAATAAATACACATGTGGCAAGGAGAGTGTATGTCACTCTCCCATATGAGAGTGGGCATCGGCGTTTAGGGGTAATTATTCCGTTTAAATAAGTTTAGGGGGGTAATAGGACCCTGGGAAAGGTAAGGTGTGTCGTAGCAAATTCGGGTATAGTTCAGGGGGATAACGGTGCCTTATCCCTAATTTTTTTATAGTTCTTCTACATGACCTTTAGACCATCATGCCGGTAAACTTGACTGAAACCTTCCGCTTGCAAGAAGCGAGAGATTATAATTTGCAAATTCTTTTTTAAAAAGGGACAAATATAAATTAAAATTTAAAAACATTTGATTAAATTTCTTTAATACATGACTTTACAAAGCCCAAACACTTACTTTTTGGGCGGGAATTGAACAAATAGTTAACCTTTAGGGGCATCATTGAAAAACAATCAGTCTACAAATGTTTATTTAAAGGTTAGTTACTCTGAATTAAGTAATTGATATTTGGAAAAAAAAAATACGAAGACTAAGGGCGTGCTCGGCATGGAGGAATGTTTTCCAAAGAAAATATTTTCCTGGAAATGTGTTCTTCAAAAATAAGTGAATTTCCACATATTTTCTCATGTTCGGTTAGTTAGTGAAAATAAGTGAATTTTTACTTATTTTCTCAGGTTTGGTTGATTAGTGGAAAATAAGTAAATATGTTACTTATTTTCTCATGTTTGGTATGGTTAATAGAAAACATTTTTCAAAAAATCCCACCCAAGTCCCTCCAACCCCACCCACCTCCACCCCAAGCACCCACCCTCTACCGCCCACCCCCAATCCTATCACCACCCAACCAACACCCTCAAACGCACCACCCACGCCAACCCCCACACCACCGCTCCATCCAACCCCCTCCCAAATTTTCTATTTCATATATTTTATTTTTCTTTTACAAAAAAGGGAAAAAAAATTCTTACCCTTACCCCACCCCCACCAACCCCTTTTTTTTTCTTCATAAAAGTAGAATAAAATATATGAAGTACAAAATTAGGGAAGGGCAGGGGTGGGGGTGGGGGGGGGAGGGTGGTGTAAAAAACCCAAAAAAATTAAAGAGTTTAAAAAAAAATTGGACGGGGTTGGGGGGAATGAGTTGGGTGGTGTTGGGGGGTGGGAGTGCTTGGGGTTTGGTGGGGTTGGGTAGTAGTAGGGTGGTTGGTGGAATGTCATTTATTGGACTTGTTTTCCCTACTGTCATTAAGAAGTTATTTTCCTCATTTTGAAGGAACTTATTTTCCTAAAGAAAGTACTTTTCAAAACCTTTGACCAAACGAATATGAGAAGAAAAAAATGTTTTCCTCCGTACCGAACACACACATATATGTGTGTCTATATATATAAACCCTAAGTATGGATGAACTTCAAAACTCACCAAGAGACCACTGAGAGAAAGAAGCAAAGATCTATTACATTTATCAAGGAATAAAGAGCGACGGAAAACGAGAAAAAGCTTATCCAAAACATGGTATGTAAGTTGATCGAAACAATTAATTTGAAAGCAACCTATTAAGCCTCAACAACTAACTGTGCTTACATATAGACAGAGTCTAAATATAAACCGAGCTTTATGTTTTCATCAATCAAGTCCTAAAACGAAAGACATAGTCTTTGACTTGTAGTTGTTGGGATCTTTACTATTAATCATGTGTTTGGATATAGTATTTATTATAGAATAATTATTTATTCAATTTTTAATAAAGAGTTAAATAGATCATGTACTAGTATGTGTGTCCTTTACTTATATAGTAGATGATTTAGTGTATAGAGTTTAGCTTATACACGGAAGATTGAATCATCGGTTCTTATAAGTATAAAGTTTATGTTCACAATCTAAGATGGAATTTGGACAAAGCCATCGGTATGATTGTAGCACAAGATTAATATATTGTATCTTCATTATGGGAACGGTATAGTTCCGTCTTTTTGTGCTAGTACATTTTGTATGTATTGAACGGACCAAGTAGAGATAAGTGTTTTTGTACTGAATATACAAAATAAATTCTTTAGTTCATTAAATGTACTTATACTCTTAATCTTGATATAATTATTATGATCAATGTGATTTGTTCATTATTTTGATTTATTAAAAGGTACGACTCAATTGCGGGTCTATGTATTCCTGGTAAATTGGATAATGGAAAAATACATTTGTGAAATAATAATTAGTTGATAGAATCCATGTCTCGACTTTGAGATTGATGATACCCCTTTGTGAATGCTTATAAGTCTCATGTGAAAACCCTGCAGGTGGATTTTGTATCCGTCACATGATATAAGCTAAGCGGAAATATAAAGGATTCAATTAGTCAATGAATTAAATTTTCAGTAATTTAATTTAATTGATTGGTATCTGTAATCTTAACATGGGGAGTTAAATAAAATTTAATGAAAGATTTCGAAATTGAATTGAGGAGTGCAGTTACGATTTTTTTAGTGGAATAATTCGTAATTTATTATAGTAGGATTAATTCAAATATTTCGAATTAACTTCATAATAGGAAGCCTCGTTAATTAAATTATGTGGTCCCTGTTGTGCCCGAATAATAAAGAATTAAATGGAATATTATTTCTTGGTGGAAAATAAAGACCCAGCAGGTTTTGGAAAAGGGTGAAAACCCTAAAACCTATAGTTATAAAATAGGGGTTTATTCCATAAGGAGGTAAAGGGTTTTACAAGCTTTACACTTTTCCATAGAAATTCGCCCACACGAATTTCGCAGATTCTAGTATCATTCGGGTTACACAGTAGAAGACCGTGGAACAGGAGGATGAACGTGTGGATGGTTTTTGCTCATGCTTGAAGGCTAAATTCGAGGTTGCATTCATGCTTCAAGAGATAAGTATCAATTTTATGTTTGATTAATATCTTGATTATGTGTTGTCTATATTACATGCAAGTTCGATCCTGGCAATTTGCTTCCGCTGCGTATGCTTGTATTTCCATCAATTGGTATCAGAGCCATACTTGCATCTAACTAGATAACATGACGTATATTTGTATGTAAGTTCGATTATATACATGAATACACAATTTTTAACCTGGGTTTTCCTTTTAGCCGAAGTCAATTTATTTGATTAGTGGTATCTTGATAACAGTGGTATACAATTTTACTACGTGTGGGAATGAATATTTAACATTCTCTGTTCTTGCAAGATAGGTTATTACTTATTGTATTGCAAAATTAAAAAAAGAAGAGAGGGTGGCGGCAATGGCATAGAAAAGCCGTAGATTATTTATTTTTATTTTTATTTTAAAAAAAAAAAAAGAGGGTAGAAGGACAAAGCTAAGGTTTGGGGCTGGCGGCTGAGTGACAATTATATAGCCAAGTCCCTTTTGGCAGTGGAAAGCTTTTCCTAATGACAAGCCAAAATTCGTGTTTAGCCATGTAGGGAAATTTCTTATTTAATGCTCCGGAGGTTGGAACTTGTTTCTGTTTTTCGATGCTTGACTCATACGGAGTATTTGTTATTTTTCCCTACTGTGTATAATTGTCCTTGATGTTGGGATTGCAAGGTGGCGGCTGGCAAAACCAGTTTTAGGTTTTGAACGGCGGCGTCACGTCGTAATATGGCATGGCATATCTATTTAAAATAGTGCGAATTAAGAATTTGTGATTAATAACTAGTTATAATCAAAGTGGTTAATTTGTTTGAAATCTTTGAAAATTCTTAATAGCTTTATACATGTGAGATTATATTGACACATGGATTGAGAGTTATGATTAATAAATAGGATTCATTAATATGGTTTATTTATTTGAGTCATTGGAGTATTCTCAATGTATTGTGAAAATTGTCCTTGAATAAATATATACTAGTGGTGGTGGTTTTATCTACTGATAGAAAATCTACTTTTAGACACTAGTAAAGCTTAATTAATTCATGAGAAGACATATTGAGGTTTTCACTCAAAAGGGAGAAACATAATATCTTGGATTCTCAAGTGTATTAATCGAGTGGACAATTTGTTGTAATTAGGTGTTATGTGTCTCACCCAAAGGAAAGACATTCTGCATGCCTTGTGTTCATGAGATAATTATAGAAAGAGCATGAAAACCTATATCAGATTATTTAATCCTTAGCTATGCCTAAAATCACAACGGAGAAAAAAGAGGTAAAACAATAAACCATGCTTTATTCTTTCAAGCCTCAATTGATCATAAACATGATTAGTGGAGCTGAGGATGAGCAAAGTACGTACTAGGTTATTTTATGGATACTAATTCATCGAGAATGACCTATAATTAAGAAGGCATCTTAACATCTAGTTGATGGACTAATTACATCTATATGCTGAGATTTATATAGCTTATTACGATTAGCCCAACCACAAGATTAAATACTAATTAAATAACCTTAGTCTAATTAATCCATGTCGCTGACCGCATTAGTTGGATTAACTTCACCTGTTATAAATTGGAGTATGTAAAAAGAAAAAGGAAAAAAAAAAAAAAAAAAAAAAACTTCAATCCTCCATTTTATAGAGGACTTAAGTTATATACGCTCACGCTGAAGATTTTACACACAATCAGAGTTGTTTAATATGTGATTGGATGTTATTCCATTCTCCCAAAGTTATTGCGTCAGAAATAGTTATGCAAAAGAATTTACATACAAATACCTATTAAGTGACTTGATTGTGTAAATATATTTTGGGATTTATATACACTAGTAGCTGAGCGGATTCACCGTTACTTTTCCTAAACGGTATACATAAATTGTACATGATTATGCAAATATTATATATGGATTATATACCAGCTAATTTTAGTGTAAGCGGTTGAGTGGGAGACCTTCCTTTTTCTATTTACACTATGAATGCATGTATAAGCTTAAACTCATGCTATAAATACCCTTTCTCGGTAGTCACATTATCATCACAACCCAACTTTAGCCATATATACTTGCCAACTTCTCTGTTCTTTTAGAATTGAACTACCAACAAGATCATATCTTCAATCTTCATGGAATACTCAACTCACATAGCTTCAAGTACCCTCATAAACTCCTTTCAACCTAAAGAAAAAAACACCATCTTCAACAACCAAATTTCAGCCAGAATCCGCCTAGCAACCGAACTAGACGTGCCACATCTTCACAAACTCGTTACACAAATGGCAGAATATCATGGCCTATCAGAAATATTCACTACCACAGAAACATCACTTTGCAACAATTTATTCAAATCATCAAATCCTCCTTTTCATTCTCCCACAGGCCACAGCCCTCATCCTAGAAATTTCTCCCAACCCTTTTCCTATAATCACAAAATTATCCGACCTTAGTACTAATTTCATCCCTATTATCAAGAACAATTGCAATCTTGATAATTTGGAAATTTGGACCACGAACTCGAGACTTTTAAGTCCAAATTTAATGGTGAGAATAATAATTGCAACGTTTATGTAGCGGGTCATGTGATTGTTTTTCCTAGCTACAATGGTTTTTTTGAGAAGCCTGGTTTATATTTAGACCAAATGTTTGTGAGGAAGTGTTATAGGGGGATGAGGTTTGGAAAAATGTTATTTTCTGCCGTTGCATCGCAAGCTGAGAAAATGGGATTGGGGATGGTTGATTGGCTTGTGGCTGATTGGAATGAAGAAAGTATTAATTTCTATGAGAAAATGGGGGCTCATTATATTCCGGAATATAGGCTTTGTAAATTGTATGGAGATCAGCTTCAACAATATGCCAAGAAATCTGATTGATGATCACTTTTTCATCTTCTTAATTACTACTAGTAGTTCTTTTGTTTAATTTTCTCTAAGCTTTGTTGTACTATTATTATTTCAGAACTGATGTAAGTTTAAGCAGTACCCGTACATTGATTCGCTAGGTACTTATGTTTATGAGAAATATTATAGTGATATAATACGACCTTCTTTGGAAAGAACCTATTGACACACAAATCAGGTTGTTCAGATCTTTCTAGGAATGTATCCCGACTATTTTTTTTTTTAATGGTTAAATAACTTTGTCTCCATTGATTAGTTATGTGCAAAAAGTTACATATTTTATACGTGATTATTGAGATTAGATTACTCTACGTCCTAACCAAAAACGAAAAGCAGAAAATTCAACGTGGATCATAACTATTTGAGCAGTTGGTTTAAACTAGGGGTGTAAAAAGTAAACCGACAAACCGCACCAAACCGATAAATCGAGTCAAACTGAGAAAAAAACCCGACTAGTAGTTTGGTTTGATTTGGTTTGGTGTTGGAAAAAAAAAAACCCGATCATAATCGGTTTGGTTTGGTTTTAACTAAAAAAAGTCAAACCGAACCAAACCAACCTGACATTACATGTATTCAATTTTTAAAATATTTTATACATAAACATATTTATTTATAATGTAATTTATAAATATTTCTTAAATTTTTTCTTACTTTTTTATTATTATCATATTATTCAAGCTTGAACTTAGAATTTTGAATGTCAATAAGTTTTATATCCTATGGATGTTAGTCACTCAAATAAAGTCCAAACCAAAACTAACTCAACACTAATGCTAACAAAAGAAATTCAATTTACCACTAGGAATGACAATAATGTTGGATATCTATTCTTTAGTTTTGCATAATTGATTTAGAGAGTGAAAATACATAACTTAAGTTTTTTTTCTTTGTCATATAATTAATACTTATTAGCCGTACTTATTTTAGCATGACATAATATTTTTAGATTATGGTCATTTTCTTTATGGCTTGTTAATTAGCTATTTATTTTAACCGATTTTATTAGCTTTTGTTGAATATTTTAATACAATGTCATCACTCTTCTCACATTTTGTGTTATTTTCTTAAGAAAAACCTTAATTATATAGTTGTATCTTACTAAGACTAAAGAAATATTTGAAGTAAAAGTTATATGGTTTGTATCAAGACTATTCCAGAAAAAAAAAATCGAAAAATTCGAGAAAACCGAATAACCTGAGGTTGAAAACCCCGAATTTTATTAGTTTGGTTTGGTGTATAAATTTAAAAACCCGACACAATTGGTTTGGTTTGGTGTTTAAAAAATCCGAACCAATCCGGTCCATGTACACCCCTAGTTTAGACTGTTTGATTTTGAAGGACGGTAAATTCTACCTGTCCATGTTAATTACGTCCCCTGATGTTCTTGGGGAGAATAGCAAAAGAGTTGAACACCTGGATTTCATCGTTCAAATTAGCTAATCTGTCTGTAGGTCGATTGGCCGATTGGCTTTTCTGAAACAGTGACTGATCTTGAATTCAGGTTTTTCAACTAAGTTCTGAAGGTCATTTAAATAGCTAGGAATTCACCAGGGAACTTCCCACTCTCTCTTTATGCATTTAGTTAGTAAATTTTTCATACAATCAACTTTTTTTTCCTCGAATTTACTTGTTTGATATTTCGTCTATAGGAAACAATCTCTCTAGTACCTCCAAAGGTAGGGGTAGGGTATGCGTATCCTCTATCCTCTCCAGATCCACTTGTGAGATTATACTAATTATGTTGTTGTTGTAGTACTTGTTTGATATTCCGATTTTAAAGCTTTAAACGTTTTATATGATGTGCTCCTACAGCTATGCGGAAAACAATATTTTAAGAAAGATTGTATATATTTTGAGTGAATGAATGTTGAAGACGAGCGAGCAGTAGACGTTCTTAACCAGAAATAAAAAACCAATCAAGTGCAAAAACTAATAAAATAGTACTAAGAGTTTTGATAATTACATTCTGGGAATGTGAAAAAAAATTATTCAGACAATGTATAAAAGTGCATTTTCTAATTGGGAATCGTTTCACTTACACGTTGTAATAAAGGACACAAGCGGGCGTATGCCATTCAATTACTTTGGGTCATCAAATGTTTAGCATCAGAAATTCAAAATTTAAATTTTATGAGTTCTGAATTTTATTATAACGATTTCAAGTGCTAATAGATGAGTTCTAGATTTCAAAATTTGTATATATTTGATGAATTTCACAACACAAATACAGAGAAGCGAGTGAAAAACTTCTTGATACAGATTTGCTGGTTATCTTAGATAGCCTGCTTTTAAAGTCTCCCAAAAAAATTCAACACTTAAGGGGCCAATTGAGATGATTGAAGCTGCTATTAAACTTTATTCAAGTATTTTTTTCAAAATTACATTTATGCAAACGAAATGAAAATATTGGGAGGGATCCGAACTAACAAATTGCTCCAACAAAATGTAACTAGTACAAATTCTGCGATAAAAGTACTCATCAAGTGTTGTGATGAGGACAGGCACAATTCAGTGCACCTATATTATTAGCAAGACAAGGTGGCTGAACCTTATCTCCCTCTTGGTACCAAATCAACCTTTTCTTGACAAATTCACTTACAAAATTGTCAAGCATTTCAGTTGTAACAAGAGGCATAACGACCACGTACATGTGCCATGTCTCTTTCACATAAGAGCTGCCATTTATGAATAAAATCCTGTTCCATCGGTCTCTCGAAAACGACTGTGATGCTATGTTCATTGAGCACGTAATGCACTTATCCCCGAGTTTCGAAGGCTATTTTTCAAATAACGAGCATTTTTTAGGAACCTTTTGGCATCTTCTTGAAGTGTCATATGACACTTTTTGCACAAACTATATATCATAAGAAATTGGTGCATGGTTACCTCGACTGCCTGAAATTGTGGCATCTGTTGTAGCAATACACTCAATAATCCTTGAGAGTATGTCAACGTACGTGCTTTTTTCTTGCTATTTGTATGCCACAAGGCATTGGACATCCCAAGAATTTGTGGCCGGAGACACTGACACTTCCAATTGGCTTCTTGAATGTAATTTTAGGTGCCTATATATAGTCATCATTTATTTTGGTATTTATGTAACAGCAGAAAAAAGAAAAAGAAACTTAGTTCTCTAACAATTTAAAGTAGAAGTTAAGTTATATATGCTACAATATGGAGTTTTTGTACACTATTAGTATTATAGTTTAATCTGTTATAGTATGTTAGTTAGTGCTGATAGCTTTCCTGCAAAGTGCTTAGGCTTAAGTTACTGATAGCTAGCTTGTGCAAACTCTTGGGCTTTTAGTGACATACGAGGAATCTGTTTTTTCTTAATTTACTTGAGATCTGGCTCCATAGTCCAAACGAACTAGTTTGTACATAATGACTTACTTTGGTTAAATGAAAATTTTCTGTTTTGACCAAAAAAATTGTTAGTTAGTACTATTTATCAGGTTATTAATATATTACTCCACTAATCATGTTTATCGACCATCAGAAATTTACTTGTAATTATTGTATAGGCAGAGGCAAATACTTGTAATTATTGTATAGGCAGAGGCAAACCCAGGATTTTAGTTCTATGGTTCAACGTAACTTTTAAGGCTCTTAACATGAATCACATTGAAAGTCACAGGAATCAAAATGACCCAAAAAAAAAATCTTTTGAACCAAAATACCCCAATAAAAAAAAAAGGTTACGTAAGCATTTTTTATTTTATCAGGCTTAAAGCACTTAACCGTGAAGCGGTTAAATGCTTTAGCGCAGAAAAACCGCGTATGAACAATATTTTCTCTCCCCTATAGCGCAAAAAATGTCGGGTGCGCTTATATCACTCAACTTAAAAACCCATCGGGTTCCACCACTGGTCCCTCCAGTGGCAAAAAAAAAAAAAAAAAAAATTCAAAAACGCCATTGGAGGCGATTTCAAGGTGGGCCCCACATCAAAATACGTCGTTTTCTATTAATTTTCATCGGGAAAGTTTAAATTCTCGATATATTCAAGTCAAGGAGCAAGATTCTAAGCTCGAATTGTGGGAAAAAGCGGCGTACAACTCGACTAACACAAATCTTCAAAAAAATTTCGATTAAGGTTTTTTACTATGAACTTTTGTTATTAATTTGTTATATACATTATATTGTACGCATGTTTAACATTTAATTGTCGTTAATTTCCAAAAAAAAAAAAAATCAAATTTCGTTTTTTTTTTTTTTTTGGTTTGATCGGTCAAAATTTTTGCTGGCTTTTGCCACCATTTTTTTTTTTTTTTTTTTTTTTGTGGCTAATTCATTAATTGTTAAATGTGTATGAATTGTTAATTTGTTAAATGTTTATGAATTATTAAGTTGTTATATGTTTATGAGTTGCTAATTTGTTAATTGTTTATGAATTGTTAATTGTTAATGAATTATTATTTTGTTAATTGATTATGAATTAATTAGTTGTTAAATATTGGTTATGAATTGAAAGAAGTTGATTGGTAATGAATTATTATTTTGTTAACACTTTGTTTGGATGATTGTTATATATTGTTTCATAATGTATCGTATTGTGTTGTACTGTATAGGACCAAATCAGTCGTTACATAAAATAGGACCTTTCGTCGTTACATAACGATGGATTTAACGATAAAATACAATAAAATTAAAGTAACAATCAAAGCAAACATTTTAAACTAACAACACAATATAATACAATAGGTAACAACCATCCAAACAAGTTGTAAATGATTATGAATTGTTAATCTATATTATTTTAAAAGCATGAATATATATTTTAAATAAAAAAAATATTATCTAAAAAAGAATAGTTAAAGTTCTTCTTTTCATAAATACATAGTTAACGATGAAAATGTAAAGTTTGTAGGAAAATATGTGGTCGACGACTATACTCTTTTAGTCTAATTTTATCATAGTTGTGTTGGCTATTTGGTCAACTAAAAATATATCACATATTCAAAATAGAGTTCTAAACAAATATTACTGCTGAATTTCGATTCCCAAACTAATTAACTTAAAAGTCTTTGCCATCACATAATTCAAAACTAATTAACTTAAAAGTCTTTGCTATCACATATGTGTCCTTACTATCACATATCAAATTTACTGCACATTTAATATGACAAAAGTCATGTTGAAAATAATTATTTTTATTCCAATATTTGGTTGGAGAGTGAAAATAATTTTTGGAAAAGACTATCTAATAAAGATTTATACATTCAAAATAAATTCAAAATAAATATTGTATTCAAGATAATAAGTAGATATTTTTTTTCCAAGTTGCTTATCAATAGGATATAAATAATATTATAAAAATCGACAAGAAATATTCTGTACAGCATAACGCACGTACATGCAGACTACATACCCCCAAAATATAGTAATCTCCTATTATGTTAATTATGCCATTGTTATTTTATTTATTTGTGAAATTGTTTATCCCATGTTAATTATTCACAAGATATAATATAACATAATTCGCATATTCCCTACAAATTATTAATTAGTTAATATAATTTATCTTTCATTTCAAGAATAATGACTAATTTAGTTTGTACAGACCGGACTCTTTAAAGGATCCGATGTTCCCCTCGGGCCCGATGATCACTCGGGCCCGCTTTCATGACATCGTATTGTCTTTACAAGGCAATCATAGGTCGAGTTATTACGCCGGTACTCATGCGGATATCGACTCAGTTCCTCCGTCCCCGTAGTCGGCAGAGCGTGGACTCTTTACGTGAGCGCTCCCCATACCCTCGCGTCTTAGGAGATATTGTTTCGGGGTGGCATCTATCACTTGCGTGGTCCGTCGGTCGGTACAATTACGATCGGGCGCTCACATGGCCATGGTCAGCCGCGGGAGGCCGTGAGACACATACCTTCCATCTTCGCACCGCGAGGCCACGATTACACCCGTGACGCGGGAGGTCTTCTTTGACTGCGAGTGGGGATGGAGAGCCACGGAGACACCTGCACGAGCCTCCACCCGGTCCGACCTGGTGGGACCGACTAGGCTCACCCACTTCGCCGAACGCCGCGGCCCGGGACATTCGCACAGAGCCGGGTCTCGCCCTAGCGGCGAAGCTCATATAACTCCTATGTATTATTTTTGTGCAAGCTTTCCATCTCTTTTGCATAGCCACTAACCAATTTGAGGTAGGACGAGAAATTGCCTCGCAGTATGTAGAAGGATCAACTCCTTCGGGAATTTCTTGTGCAACTGTAAGAGCATAAGTAATAAGCCCATCATCATTAGTGTCAGCATATCGAGCGGGCTTCTTTATAACTCGTCTCGATCTATCACGAGCAATAACATGATCATCCTCCACCTGTGGCTCGACGGGACGTGTGGCACTAGTACTTGACTCATCAACAGGAGCCTCCGCGCTAGCTTAAGGAATTGTAGAAGAAATAGGGCCAACTTCGTGTGTTTCATGGCTCACTTCTATCTCCACCTCCTCACTGGCATCTTATCATCATTACCCGTATAGAAAACAACAGACTCTTTCCCAGAAGATAACATAGAGGCCTTATTAAAAGTCACACCCCGACTCTGAATAATTTTCTTGGAGCTAGGATACCATAAACGATATCCTTTAGACTCAGAAGCATAACCAAGAAACACGCAGTTAACAGCCCTGGGGGCTAGCTTCCCATCATTAACATGAGCGAAAACAGTGTATCCAAAAACTCTAAGAATAAAGTAGTCAACGGGATTACCAGACCAAACTTCTTTGGGAATTTTAAAGTCAATAGATAAATGTGGAGACAAGTTGACGAGGTAACAAGCCGTAGAAATGGCTTCGGCCCATAAACCACGGCGGTGCCATAAACTAGCATTTGAGAGCATATAACGATTGTGCTCTCTCAAGTAATGTTCTGTTTATACGTTCTTCAACTCCGTTCTGCTGGGCTTATGAACGAGAGTCTTATGTCTAGCAATACCATAAATAGCGCAGAACTCCAAACCATCATCAGTCCCGAGCTTTTAAATTTTTCGGCCAGTCTGATTCTTAACAAGGGCTTTGAATTTCTTAAAATAGGGAAACGCTTCACTTTTCTGTCTTAGAAATTAAACCTAGACCTTACGAGAAAAATCATCAATGAAAGTCAACATGTAGCATTTTTCTCCAAGGGAAGGAACTTTGGAGGGACCCCATAAATCCAAATGAATATAATCAAGAATGCCCTATGTACGGTGTTTTGCTATAGCAAAACTAACTCTCTTCTGTTTCCCAAAAACGCAATGATCATAAAAGTCAAGTTTACCCGTATCAGTTCTATCAAGAAGACCTCTTTTGCTCAGAATGGTCATACCTTTCTCACTCATATAGCTCATACGCATATGCCATAAACGGGTGAGATCATTGTCGGATAATGAAGTAGAAACGGCTACAGATCCCGTCACAATTGAACCCTACAGGTAATAGAGAGTCTCACGTCTTGTTCCTTTCATCAAGACCATAGCACCTTTTGAAACCTTGAGAACTCCACCTTAATTTGAATATTTACATCCAAGAGATTCAAGTACCGAGAGGAAATAAGGTTCCGTTTCAAGTCAGGAACATGACGAATGTTGGTCAAGGTCCTGATAACACCATTATGGGACCTAATTTTTACAGTACCAATCCCAATAACGTTGCATGGGGCATCATTCCCCATTAGGACAACACCACAAGCTTTCTCATATGTTGAAAACCTATCCTTATGAGGACACACGTGATATGTACATCTAGAATCAAAAACCCATTCAGAAGAATTTTTCTTATCAACAGAGATAGCCATCAAAACATCACCTTCGAAATCACTTTCAACGACTCCTGCTTCAGCAGTTTTCTACAACATTTTGTTATTTTCTTCTCTCTCTAGTTTATTCTTCAACTTATGACAATCACCAACTACGTGGTTTGTCTTCTTGCAGTATTTGCAGAATTTTCCATTGTTGAATTTACAGCCTTTAGACTTGGACCTAAAATTCTTTCTATTACGCCCTCTATCATGGGATCTTCCTCTAACAGACAAACCTTGTCCTTTTTCTTCAGAACGCACTTCAAAATCAAAATTTTCTTTGGACAAGAAATTAGATTTGACATCCTCATAACTCAGTGTTTCATTACCACTATATAGCATGATTTCTTTAAAGTGCTTATATGTAGAGGGTAGGGAGACCATCAACAATATTTCTTTATCTTCATCTTCGAGCTTAACATCTAAATTTTCTAGGTTAAGAATAACAGAGTTGAACTCATCAAGATGATTTTGAATGGGGGTACCTTCAGCCACAGAGAATGTGTATAACCATTCCTTCAGACGAATTTTATTTGCGAGACTTTTCGTCATGTAAAGTGACTCTAACTTCAACCAGAGGCCTGCAGCAGTAGTCTCATGAATAATCTCGCGAAGAACCGTCTTAGATAGACATAGTAGGATATTTGAAAGCGCCTTTTCATCCAATTCCTCCCACTGATCATCTGTCATAGACTTGGGTTTCGTGGATTTCCCAAGAAGAGCCTTTTTTAATCCGTTCTGGGTGAGAACGGCTTGTATCTGAACTTTCCAGATATTGAAGCTTATCTTCTTTGTCGCACTTCTCGATATCAAACTTGGTTACAGTAGACATCCTGGATCTTAAGCGCTCTGATGCCACTTGTTAAGAATTAAACAAGCGATGCAGCGAAACCGATTAGGATGCACCAACACGAGAACAATAATGCAAGAAAGCAATAAAAGTAATGAACACAAGATTTACGTGGAAACCCAAGACAGGAAAAACCACGAGGCGCGAAGCCCACAGAAATCAACTATAAGGTGAGGAGTACAAAATGATCTTGTGTGTAGTCTTGATAGTCTTGATATCTTTTTCTTGATGTTCTGACTGAAAATCTCCTTTAAATAGGGGTTGAAGACGTTTAAAATCCCAATTGGAATGGGACAAGCCAATCGAATCCTAATTGAAATGGGAAAATTATCGAATCCTAGTTGGAATGGGACAATTTCGTGAAACCCTTTTGGGACATATTCTAACATCAACAGGGGCGGAGCCGACACAGTAGTTGCGGGTTCGGTCGAACCCAGTAACTTTGGTTGAAACTTTGTATTTGTCTTGAAAAATTTATTGAATATGTATAAATTGTTACTTTAGAACCCAATAACTTAAAAGAATTAGAATCCCGAACCCACAAGCTTTAAATCCTGGCTCTGCCTCTGAACATCAAGCTTGCAGTGTAGGATGTCATAATATTCTAAAACATGAAGTGTACTTTACGATCATATAGATGTGGATATAATAACCTAGATTACCAATTAGGATTTTCTTTCAGTATTAAACTGTTATTATATGTATGAACTGAAGTTGAGACTATGATTTGAACTTCAAACCTTGAATAATAACATTTCAAAATTTCAAACCTTGGGGTGAAAGTTTGAAGAGCTCAGGTCTAAAGTTTAAAGTTTGATTCCACAGTAGCTAAATCTTACTAAATACGTTGTGATTTTGTCTATGCTTTAAAAGTGATCCTAAAAGAGAATATTTCTGCAATTTGACCATTGAACTAGTGGATTTCTGCCCTCCCAAGTGGGTAGGTAGCGAAAGTGCAAGCTGAAGTGCTTGCACACCATGCTTCTTTGAGGTCACTGTTTATATTTTGTCTCATTTAAAAAATATATAAAGATAATTCATTCTCTATATAACTGGAGAGAATGAAACATTTATGTTACTGTTTTCGGACAACTTTGCTCATTATATTTGTATAGAGTTTGTTCATAAAATGATAGTTATTCGAAAACTTTAAACTATCGAGTCTAAAGTTTAAGGTGAACTTGAATAAAACCTTCGGGACAACTTTTAACAAAGTAGTCTAAAGTTTGGTCATAATTTTTTTATAGTTCTACATGACCTTTAGACCATCATTTCCGGTAAACTTGAGTGAAACCTTCCGCTTGCAAGAAGCGAGAGATTATAATTTGCAAATTCTTTTTTAAAAATGGACAAATATAAATTAAAATTAAAAAACACTTGATTAAATTTCTTTAATAGTGCATGACTTTACAAAGCCCAAACACTTACTTTTTAGGCGGGAATTGAACAAATAGTTGACTTTTAGGGGCATCATTGAAACATAATCAATCTATAAATGTTTAATTAAAGTCTAGTTACTCTGAAGTAAGTAATTGATATTTGAAAAAAAAAATATAAAGACTAAGGGTGTGTTCGGTATGGAGGAAAATGTTTTCTAAAGAAAATGTTTTCCTGGAAAATGTGTTCTTCGAAAATAAGTGAATTTCTACCTACTTTCTCATGTTCGGATTGTTAATGAAAAATAAGTGACTTTTTACTTCTTTTTTTTCATGTTTGGTTGATTAGTGGAAAATAAGTGAATTTCTTGCTTATTTTCTGATGTCCGGTTGGTTAATAGAATTTTTTTTTCGAAAAATCCCACCCAAGCCCCACGAACCCCACCACCCCACCCACCACAACCCCAAGCACCCACCCTCCACTGCCCACCCCCCAATCCTATCGCCACCCAACCAACACCCTCGGACGCGGCTCTCATCTTCCTGCCCCTACCCCACACCACCACCCACTTAAACCCCCGCGTTAGCTCCGCCAACCCCTTCCAAATTTTCTATTTCATATATTTTATTTTTCTTTTATAAAAAAAGGAAAATTTTTTCTTACCTCACCCCACCCCCACAATCCCATTTTTTTTATAAAAGTAAAATAAAATATATGAAATAGAAAATTCGGGAGGGGCATGGACGCGCAGGGGGGTTGGTGGTTTAAAAAATCAAACAAAAAATTTTAAAAAAAATTGGAGGGTGGTGGGGTCAGGGGTGGGTGCATGGGGTAGGGGGGTATAAAAAACCCAAAAAAATTTAAAACTTTTTTTTAAAAAAAATTGGACAGGGTTGGGGGGTGGGGGAATGAGTTGGGTGGTGTTGGGGGTGGGAGTGGTTGGGGTTTTGGGGTGGGTGGTAGGGTAGTGTTAGGGTGGTTGGTGGAATGCCATTTGTTGGACTAGTTTTCCCTATTTTCATTAGGAAGTCATTTTCCTCATTTTTAAGGAACTTGTTTTTCTGAAGAAAGTATTTTTCAAAATTTTTGACCAAACGAATATGAGAAAAAAAAATATAAGACCACTGAGAGAAAGAAGCAAAGATCTAGAGTCCGTTTGGATTGGCTTATAAGTTGGTCAAACCAACTTATAAGCCATTTTTAACTTATTTGTATGTTTGGTAAAAATAGAAAACAACTTAAATTAAGTTAAAAAGTGCTTAAAAGAAGCCAAAATCAAGAAGTTGCTCAACCCCAACTTATTTTATTTTTTGCTTAAAAGCCATTTTGGTTTAACCAACAACTTTACCCTTTTATTTCTTATATTTTCTGTTAATTCCAATACTACCTTTACTTTTGAAACCCTTTAAGCACTTTTATCCAAACACATAACTACTTATTTATAAAATAACTTTCAAGACTTAAAAAAAGACTATAAGTAAGTATCTTAAAAGCCACTTTTTTCCGGCTAATCCAATAGAGCTACTATTACATTTATCAAGGAAGAAAGAGAGACGGAAAACGAGAAAAAGCTTATCCAAAACATGGCGTGTAAATTGATCGAAACAATTAATTTGAAAACAAACTATTGAGCCTCAACAACTGTGAACTGTGCTACATATAGACAAAGAGTCTAAATATAAGCAGATACAGAGTTTTATGTTTTCATCAATCAAGTCCTAAAACGAAAGGCTTACCCTTTGACTTGTAGTCACGCTTAGAAACACTTCAAACTTAGCCTTTTCAATTTCACACTTTCTGTCTCTAGCAGAATCTAACTCCAGTCTTAAAGTCTAAATTGGAATTGAATGCAGTTCAATTTTAGACTTTTGGAGTCTGAAGTTGATATTTGGCAGAGCCTAACTTCAAACCTTATTGCCTGAGTTTTTTCGTATAAAGTGTAAGGAAATTTTTGTTCGAATTCTATTCACTCATTATAATATAGCTAAAACTTTAAATAAGTTTAAGAAGCAATACGTTTTAAACAGTAAGATCACAAGCGGCTACTTGGTGTCATTTCTGGAGATATTAATACGGAAGTCATCCAACTATGGTAATGATATTCCAAAGTCATCCAACAAGGTCGTCCAACTTTCCATATATCACATTAAAAGTCATCCAATTAATATTTGGCAAGAAAATATAAACATTTAATTCAGCTACATGGACTTTTTCTTTTTTTCGTCAGTCCACATGGCAATAAAACCCGACCGACCTAAACAAACCGATAACCCAAATTAACCCTTATTAATTTTATTCTCTCTTAATTAAAATAGATTTTTATTTGCTCTCAAAAAATTTAACCACTCGTTTTATTAAAATCATGTCGTCTTCTTTTTCCTTCTCTCAGGCAAAATTCATAAGGATTTTTTTTTTAACAACATTAAGTAAATGTAATTCTTGAAATCTAGTCATTCCTTCTAATCCATAAATTGGAACCCCGTCAATATTAATATCCCTTTGTTTTCTATAGGAGTACAATTTATGGATTTTTTAACGACATTGGATTATGGATTTGGGTTGGGTCGGGTCTTATTGTCATATACTGAGAAAAAAAAGTCCATATAGATTTAATTAAACATGTCATATTTTGTTTGCCAAATATTAATTAGTGACTTTTAATGTGATATAGAAAAAATTGAGTGACCTTGTTGTTATAAAAAAAGAAATATGAAATTGAAATATCATTACTCATAATTGGGTGACCTTTTGAGTTACTATCTTATCATTTATGCTATTTTGCGTCATGTAAATAATTCGACCTTTTGAAAAACAATAGCGAATTTACCTTAGGTGTTGCGAACATATTGGGAAAAGGGGGGGCTCCTTTCAACTTTCTTATTCTGGCAAATGGTCAACTAAGAAGGAATTGTTAGTCAACTCCGTACCAACTCGTAAGATCTTGTAAAGTCATAGAATGTGGTGCTTCTGCCACCTATTCTTTCTTAGTAAAAAAACTTTAAGAAATTGAATTATTAAACCAATTGTTAGGTTACAGAGTTGAACCATTTCAATGCATAAGTCAGGATCCAAGCAAAAGGTCGGTCACCGCTCATTTGTGTTACCGCGTCACCCCTTCTAATAAATTTTAGTCCACTTTCTTACCTAATTATTCACTTTCTAATCCCTTCTAATAAAATTTTAGTCCTTCTTGAGTCAACGTGTTAACTTTGTGGTTTTCACAGGTGTCTATTGGCCTATTGCTCTCTCGGTCAAAACCATAGTTCATTGTTTTCAAGATTTAAAGTTATAAAATTTGAAATTTAATCCTTTTAGATTAATAGATTTTAAATTAATACTCCCTCCGGATCAAAAAGAGTGTCCGCATAGCCATTTGCACACCCCTTCAGAAAATACTAACTTTTAGATAAAATATGTAATTTTGACTAAACTGCCCCTAATTAAATAGGTATTGGGATTTGATCATCTAACACTTAATATGGGCAAATCTGGAAAGATAAGAATAATTCTTTCTTGATTTGATAAGTGGACACTCTTTTTTACTCAAGAAACAATGACAAGTGGACACTCTTTTTGATCCGGATGGAGTAATTGATACATAATAAATAGAGTAATTTTTAAAAATAAATACAGAGTTGGACTAAATTAAGTTATTAGGTTCGAACTTGTACCTTCTACTTTACCTCTATCTCTTATTCTAGCTATGAATTCGGGAGACGCCAGTAACTTTGGTCAAATTATATATTTGTGCTAAGCAATCTACAAAATATGTAGAAATAATTTTTTCAACAGCTATTAAACTGCCTTTTTAAAAAATATAAAAATCATAACTCGAATTTTTTAATGCGTATCTGATCAATCTATTAGTCTCTTAACTAGTGTTGATTTTATACACCGATAGAGCAATCAGATATGGTATGACTACAACCACAGCGCCCAGCGGAGAAAAAGAGGGTAAAACAATGAACTATGGTTTAATGGCTTGTTTTAAGCATTAGGCTCAATTGATGATAAACATGACTAGGGTAGCTTGGGATGAGTAAAGTACACGTACGTAGTATGTTATTTTACGTATACTGATTATATTCACCAAGAGTAAGCATAGCATCTATCATGATTAGTCACAAGATTAAATAATTAATCTTAGTCTAATTAATCCATGTCGCTGCTGCATTTAGCTGGATTTCACTTCACGTGTTAACTACGTAAAAAGAAATAAAGAAACATCAAACGTCTCCTATAAAGTACTTAAGTTATATACGCTGATGTTGTGAATTTTTTTTACACACGACCAATGTAGTTTAACATGCGAGATTATCTTTTTACTATTTTCATAAGTAATCAATTACTTGTAAGAAATCAGGTCACTCAAAAAATAATTATAGATAAGCCTTTTTAAAATAGTGATTTGTAATCTTAAAATAAGACAAATTACCTGCTATAATAGGTAAAAATGAACCGATTGAGCAAAATTTCTTAAACTGATGTTGTATATAACTTAAATTTGTAGTATAATTACCTCAAATGAAATGATTATATAATTAAGTGTTTTTTATACTTCTGGTAGATAGACTTAAAACTCATGCTATAAATACCCTTTCTAGCTAGTCACAATATCATCACAAACCAACTTTAGCCATATATACTTGCCAACTTCTCTCAGCTTTAAAGAATTGAACCACCAACAAGATCATATTCAATCTTCATGGAATACTCAACTCACATAGCTTCAAGTACCCTCATCAACTCCTTTCAACCCAAAGAAAAAAACACCATCTTCAACCACCAAATTTCAGCCAGAATCCGCCTAGCAACCGAACTAGACGTGCCACATCTTCACAAACTCGTTACACAAATGGCAGAATATCATGGCCTATCAGAAATATTCACTACCACAGAAACATCACTTTGCAACAATTTATTCAAATCATCAAATCCTCCTTTTCATTCTCCCACAGCCCTCATCCTAGAAATTTCTCCCAACCCTTTTCCTATAACCACAAAATTATCCGACCTTAGTACTGATTTCATCCCTATTATCAAGAACAATTGCAATCTTGATAATTTGGAAATTTCGGACCCTGAACTCGAGACTTTTAAGTCCAAATTTAATGGTGAGAATAATAATTGCAACGTTTATGTAGCGGGTCATGTGATTGTTTTTCCTAGCTACAATGGTTTTTTTGAGAAGCCTGGTTTATATTTAGACCAAATGTTTGTGAGGAAGTGTTATAGGGGGATGAGGTTTGGAAAAATGTTATTTTCTGCCGTTGCATTGCAAGCTGAGAAAATGGGAATGGGGATGGTTGATTGGCTTGTGGCTGATTGGAATGAAGAAAGTATTAATTTCTATGAGAAAATGGGGGCTCATTATATTCCGGAATATAGGCTTTGTAAATTGTATGGAGATCAGCTTCAACAATATGCCAAGAAATCTGATTGATGATCACTTTTTCATCTTCTTAATTACTACTAGTAGTTCTTTTGTTTAATTTTCTCTAAGCTTTGTTGTACTATTATTATTTCAGAATTGATGTAAGTTTAAGCAGTACCCGTACATTGATTCGATAGGTACTTATGTTTATGAGAAATATTATAGTGATATAATACGACCTTCTTTGGAAAGAACCTATTGACACACAAATCAGGTTGTTCAGATTTTTCTAGGAATGTATCCCGACTATTTTTTTTTTTATGGTTAAATAACTTTGTCTCCATTGATTAGTTATGTGCAAAAAGTTACATATTTTATACGTGATTATTGAGATTGGATTACTCTACGTCCTAACCAAAAACGAAAAGCAGAAAATTCAACGTGGATCATAACTATTTGAGCAGTTGGTTTAAACTAGGGGTACAAAGTAAAACCGACAAACCGCATTAAACCGATAAACCGAGTCAAACCGAGAAAAAACCCGATTAGGTTTTGGTTTGAGCAGTTTTGCTTGGTGTTAAAAAAAACCCGCATCATAATTAGTTTGGTTTGGTTTTAACTAAAAAAAGTCAAACCGAACCAAACCAACCCGACATTATATGTATTCAATTTTTAAAATATTTTATACATAAACATATTTACTTGTAATGTAATTTATAAATATTTCTTAAATTTTTTCTTACTTTTTTATTATTATCATATTATTCAAGCTTGAACTTAGAATTTTGAATGTCAATAAGTTTTATATCCTATGGATGTTAAGTCACTCAAATAAAGTCCAAACCAAAACCAACTCAACACTAATGCTAACAAAAGAAATTCAATTTACCACTAGGAATGACAATAATGTTGGATATCTATTCTTTAGTTTTGCATAATTGATTTAGAGAGTGAAAATACATAACTTAAGTTTTTTTCTTTGTCATGTAATTAATACTTATTAGCCGTACTTATTTTAGCATGACTTAGTATTTTTAGATTATGGTCATTTTCTTTATGGCTTGTTAATTAGCTACTTATTTTAACCGATTTTATTAGCTTTTGTTGAATATTTTAATACAATGTCATCACTCTTCTCACATTTTGTGTTATTTTCTTAAGAAACACCTTAATTATATAGTTGTATCTTACTAGGATTAAAGAAATATTTGAAGTAAAAGTTATATGGTTTGTATCAAGACTATTCCGGAAAAAAAAATCGAAAAATCCGAGAAAACCGAATAACCCGAGGTTGAAAACCCCGAATTTTATTGGTTTGGTTTGGTGTATAAATTTAAAAACCCGACACAACTGATTTGGTTTGGTGTTTAAAAAATCCGAATCAATCCGGTCCATGTACACCCCTAGTTTAGACTGTTTGATTTTGAAGGACGGTAAATTCCACCTGTCCATGTTAATTAGGTCCCCTGATGTTCTTGGGGAGAATAGCAAAAGAGTTGAACACCTGGATTTCATCGTTCAAATTAGCTAATCTGTCTGTAGGTCGATTGGCCGATTGGCTTTTCTGAAACAGTGACTGATCTTGAATTCAGGTTTTTCAACTAAGTTCTGAATGTCATTTAAGTAGCTAGGAATTCTCCAGGGAACTTCCCACTCTCTCTTTATGCATTTAGTTAGTAAAATTTTCAGACAATCAACTTTTTTCTCTCAAATTTACTTGTTTGATATTTCGTCTATCGGAAATAACCTCTCTAGTACCTCCAAAGATAGGGGTAGGGTATGCATATCCTCTATCCTCTCTCCAGACCCCACTTGTGAGATTATACTGATTATGTTGTTGTTGTAGTACTTGTTTGATATTCCGATTTTAA
Organism: Lycium ferocissimum; assembly: GCF_029784015.1. Classification (NCBI taxonomy): domain Eukaryota; kingdom Viridiplantae; phylum Streptophyta; class Magnoliopsida; order Solanales; family Solanaceae; genus Lycium; species Lycium ferocissimum. Next base: position 20,644,987 of record NC_081350.1, read on the forward strand.
AGCTTTAAACGTTTTATATGATTTGCTCCTACAGCTATGCGGAAAATAACATTTTAAGAAAGATTCTATATGTTTTGAATTAATGAATGTTGAAGATGAACGAGCAGTAGACGTTCTTAACCAGAAATAAAAAAACCAATCGAGTGTAAAAACTAATAAAATAGTAAGAGTTTTGATAATTACATGCTGGGATGAAAAAAAATTATACAGACAATGTATAAAAGTGCATTTTCTAATTGGGAATCGTTTCACTTACACGTTTAATAAAGGACACAAGCGGGTGTATGCCATTCAATTACTTTGGGTTATCAAATGTTGACCGTCAGAGATTCAAAATTTAAATTTTATGAGTTCTGAATTCTATGATAACTATTTCAAGTGCTAATAGATGAGGTCTAGATTTGAAATTTGTTTATATTTGACGAATTTCATAACACAAATACAGAGAAGCGAGTCAAAAACTTCTTGAGACAGATTTGCTGGTTATCTTAGATAGCCTGCTTTTAAAGTCTCCCAGAAAAATTCAACATTTAAGGGGCCAATATAGATGATTGAAGCTGCTATTAAACTTTATTCAAGTATTTTTTTCAAAATTACATTTATGCAAACGAAATGAAAATATTGGGAGGATCCCAACTAACAAATTGCTCCAACAAAATGTAACTAGTACAAATTCTGCGATAAAAGTACTCATCAAGTATTATGATGAGGACAGGCACAATTCAGTGCACCTATGTTATTAGCAAGACAAGGTGGCTGAACCTTATTTCCATCTTGGTACCAAATCAACTTTTTCTTGAAAAATTCACTTACATGATTGTCCAGCATTTCAGTTGTAACACCAGGCATAACGACCACATGTGCCATGTCTCTTTCACATGGGAGCTGCCATTTATGAAATATATCCTGTTCCATCGGTCTCTTGAAAACAACTATGATGCTATGTTCATTGAGCATCGCACTTATCCCCGAGTTTCGAAGGCTTTCAAATAACGAGCATTTTTTAGGCACCTTTTAGCATCTTCTTGAAGTGTCATATGACACTTTTTGCTCAAACTATACCATAAGAAAATTGGTGCATGGCCAGCTCGACTGCCTGAAATTGTGGCATCTGTTGAAGCAATATACGCAATATTCCTTGAGAGTATGTCAACATACGTGCTTTTTTTCTTGCTATTTGTATGCCACAAGGCATTGGACATCCCAAGAATTTGTGGCCGGAGACACTTACACTTCCAATTGGCTTGTTGAAGGTAATTTTAGGTGCCTATATATAGTCATCATTTATTTTAGTATTTATGTAACAGCAGAAAAAAAAAAGAAAAAAAAAAACTTAGTTCTCTAACTATTTAAATTTGAAGGTAAGTTATATATGCTACAATATGGAGTTTTTGTACACTATTAGTATTATAGTTTAATATGTTATGGTATGTTAGTTAGTACTGGTAGCTTTCCTGGAAAGTGCTTAGGCTTAAGTTACTGATAGCTTGTGCAAACTCGTGCTTTTAGTGACATACAAGGAATCTGTTTTTTCTTAATTTACTTGAGATCTAGCTCCATAGTCCAAACGAGCTAGTTTGTACATAATGACTTACTTTGGTTAAATGAAAATTTTCTGTTTTGACCAAAAAAAAAAACGTTAGTACTATTTATCAGGTTATTAATATATTACTCCACTAATCATGTTTATCGACCATGAGAAATTTACTTGTAATTATTGTATAGGCAGAGGCAAACCCAGGATTTTAGTTCTATGGTTCAACGTAACTTTTAAGGCTCTTAACATTGAACTCATTATATTTTTAAAGTTAAGGACTCATATCTGGACTTTTACACAAAAGTTTATACTCCGCATGAAAAGTACTGGATTCAAATGACCCGCTATCTAAAAGTTGCATCCGCCCCTGTGTATATATAGGCGATATGATGATTGTGTAAATATTTTTTAGGCCGAACTTAATTTTCTTAAAGTAATTAAATTGTACTTGAACCAATAAAGATGGACCAGAGGAATATGGTGAAACTCTACATTTTTCACAAAGGGTAGTATAAGTCCACTTAATGCTGCATCGCAATGGACGTAGAACTTATCTTGAGAGTAACCACAATCTTTAAGTGTCTTAATAACAAGATCAAGGTTATCAATTCTTCCTTTGAACGTTGTTCCTAAATCAGCAGAAGGTATAGATAGTCATAAAATAGAAATTAAGTAGAACATATAATTTCTGATAGAGGGTAGATAAAAACTTTGAGCAAAGACTACTAGGAATATTCCAGTACGTAATATGATGCATAAATAGTACTCCATTATTTATGGAGTATCTTTTGAAGAAAAAACAAGGTAATACTCAATTACTTTCTTGGGAATGGTGGAAAAAAAAAAAGAAGATAATTACTTCTTGGGAATGGTAAGAAAAAAAATTAATAAGATTACTAGGTGATTTTTTTAACGGAAAAGGGTCAAATATACTCCTGTACTATCGGAAAAGGGCCAAATATATCTCTCGTTATACTTTGGGTTCAAATATACCCCTACCGTTATACTTTAGGCACAATATACCCCTCCACCGTTAAAGTTGACCCAAGTGGACATGTGGCATTGACATTTCGGTGAGGTGGACGTCCCGTGGCATGCCACCTCCCACCCCCTTCACATCTTCACTGCCACTGTCACGACACCTCTCAAACTATCTTCACCATATCTGCCAGCCCTACCACCCATCTCCGCCATACAATGACAATCGCCGCTACCGCCGTTAACCCATTCAATACTCGTCTGGGATGGGATGGAAATTTCAAACAGCAGATATAATGCACAATGAGGGTTAATGATGGGAATTAGGGCGTACATTGTGGACGAAGAGAAGATTAGCGACGACAATTGTACCGACGGCTGCTCCTAGCATAGTTGGCGGCCCAGTTAGCAAACTCCATTTTCTGTATATCATCTCTGATTATTTACCTGCTTTCTCTTTCGCTTCTGCTTTTTCATTTTTCTTCGTCTCTCCCAATGTATGTTTTCGAAAATCGAGAAGAAAGAGCACTTTTGTTCCTAGACTTCCAGGCCCAAAAGAGCATTTCAGTATATTGTATTTTTGCTCATTCAATTTTTGTTCACTACTAAAGATGGGATCTTTAATTTTGTTCAGTTTTTAGGTTAAGTTTTACGAAACCCTTTGAAATTCTAGCCTTAACGATGGCGGCGACTGTTGTCATTGTATGGCGGACATGGTGAAGATAGTTTGAGGGGGTTCATGACAATGGTAGTGAAGATGTGAAAGGGGTGTGAGGTGGCATGCCACGCAGCGTCCACCTCACCGAAATGTCAATGCCACATGTCCACTTTGATCAATTTTAACGGTGGAGGGGTCTATTTGTGCCCAAAGTATAACGGTAGGGGTATATTTGGACCCAAAGTATAACGAGGGGTATATTTGGCTCTTTTTCGATAGTACAGGGGTATATTTGACCCTTTTCCGTTTTTGAAAGAAGTTATTCAGGAACAAATGGACCGTTTTATACTTCACGAACAAGCGTAGATTCAAGGTCGGAAGAATCTGAAACAGACTAAAAAACGGAACCCTTTCTCCCCTCGCTTAGAAAAGCGTTCCTTCTCTCAAAACATTTGAAAAACTGAAATGATATATATTGAAAGAGGGAATGATGAGATTAATTACCAATATTGACATGGAGAATAGCAGGTCTGTTTTGGTTGAGAAGCAATTTTGATCTTAAATCATTGTAATCCATCTCCCCAGTTGACAAGGTCCCAATAACTTCACATTCCATTTTATACATTCTTGCAGCTTTGAAAACTGAATAATGTGATTCTCCCGAAGCAAATAAATTTCCCTCAGGGAATTGTTCTCTCCGGCACCAAAGTGGTAAATAGTTCAAATATATTCTGTCCATTCTCAACTATTAGTCGCTTTGAAAAATTAAAAAATATTTAACATTTTTTTTCAAAAAAAAAAAAAAGGGAAAAGGGTCAAAAATACCCCTCTATTTTGGGAAAAGGGCTAAAAATATCCTCCAAACTAATTTTCGGTCAAAAATACCCCTCACATCATCAAAGTTTTCACATATACCCCTATCTTAACGGAAATTCCCAAATCCGCGAAGATAATCCGGTTTCATTTTTTAAACTCGCTCCATTATTTAAATCCGACCCAACTATATAAAAACCTATGATCCTACAATCACATTTTTTCACCCTGGTCTACATGTTTAAAGGGGATTGTAGGATCGTAAGTTTTTATTTAGTTGGGTCGGGTTTAAATAATGGAGCGGGTTTAAATAATGAAACCAAATTATCTTCACGGATTTGGGAATTTCCGTTAAGACAATGGTATATGTGAAAACTTTGATGACGCGGGGAGTATTTTTGACCTAAAATTAGTTTGGAGGATATTTTTAGCCCTTTTCCCAAAGTCGAGGGATATTTTTGACCCTTTTCCCCAAAAAAAAAGAGTCATTTTTTTTTCTTCTTTTAATATTTATCCTTATGATCTGCCCATCAGTAAAGTGTTAATTATGACATTGAAGGAAAAATGAAGAATAGTTTAGACATAGATAAGATTATTGAATGTCTTTCACAATACAAATTTTAAAAGACAGATAATATGAGCTGACCCTAATAAAATGCCATGAAGGTTTCCTCCTTGTGCCGCAATGTGTAACGTAACCGCAATATTGATCCTTTTCGATTTCCCAAAGCTTGGAAAACCAGTCCAAAACCCCAACTTCAAAGTGTCTTGAGTGCATTCCATAGTGATTTTCAGTGAAGGGATCACCAAAATTGTTCAAGTGATAGCGCAAAAGAGGAGCTAAAGCAGCATACTCATCCAGGGGCGGAGCTACGGCCTCCCAAGGGTGTTCAGCCGAACACCCTTCGCCGGAAAATTATACCGTGTATATAGGTCAAATGCCACTTTTTATGATCATATATGGTAGTTTGAACACCCTTGACACAAGTAAGAGTTGTAGCCTAGCAGTCTAGGGCGTTCAGAGTGTGCTTTGTGGCGCAGGTTCTATTCTAGATAGCAGTTTTGTGGGCTCTTTTTTGGACCATTTTGTTTGTGGATCTATTCCTCTCTCTTTTTAGTAAAAGTTAATAACATAAAAGTTTCCTAATAAAGGAGTAACTATTAAAACTTTAAAGTTATGTAAAAACAAACAAATAATCTTAATTTTTTTTTTATCAAGCAAAACTTAAAGTTTTAAAGGTAAGTTGTACAAAAAATTCTTTAACAAAAAGCTCTAAACCCTCTCAACTCTCTCCCTCCTTTGGTTCTAGGCTTCTAGAGTTTTACTCTTCAGCCATAATTGTGATTAATAATTTAGATCATACATTTATTAGTAGAAATTTTGTTGTCTTCTTCTTTCTTTCTTTTTTTTTTTTTTTTTTTTTTTTGTTTTTGTTTTTTTTAATTATGTTAGTTTTGATTTATAAACTTGTAATTCTATTAAAGTATTTGTATGGTTTAGCTAAATTTTGCAGTGTTTGATTTAAATTTTTTGGTGCATACATTCAACACAAAAAATTATATCGACTTCTTTAAAATTTGAAACCGCATTGACGAGATTAAGAACAAATCGTACTCTATAACAATAGATGTTATGGGGATAACCTGTTGATGCAACAAAAATATATGTCAAAATATATACAACTACTCTTTTCTGTCTCAAGTAGTAGTAGTTTTTTACATATTCCAGAATATTAATTTGACGATTTAGAAAAATATAAGATATTGTATGTTTCTCAAATCTACGTACCCTATGTTAAATTTTGTGTAGTGATAGTTACGTGAAATTTTAAAGAGATTAACACAAGTATAAAACTCCCTCCAATCTAAAATAATTGATGTTTTAGGCTTGAGCACATAAATTAAGAAATTCACTTACTCCTGAAAATTAAGAGTAATTTCACTAAAATACCCTTAATTATGACATAATTATCATGAGGATCGGGAATGTGTCGAGGGAAATTTATTAAAAAAAAATTAAAAAAAAATAATAAAACTTTTGTGAGGCATCAATTATCTTAGACCAACTTTTAGATGCTAAAATATCAATTATTATGGCATTGAGAGAGTATTATGATTAGAGCTATTAAATGTCTTCCTTAATTATAAAGGAATCTCCCCTACAAGTGTATAGTACTGCTTCTCTCTCTAGAATGAGCGCTTCTCTCAGCTAGGGCTGGATGGCGAAGAAGGCAAAACTGGAAGGAGAGGGCAAAGCGGAGCAGGAATTAAACCGGTGGACACGATGAAAAAGGGAATCCCGTAATCGAAAGATGCTAAGAAAATGCGAAGCGTGAATGTGCTTCAAGGTGTAGTACCATTGCAACTACAAAAATCTCCAGCGACAGGACCGCCATGGGTAACACCACTGGCAACGAAGCAGCAGACTGTGGACAAGACGAAGTGTACTCGAAGTGAGAAACAAAGTTCTGAGAAAAGATAAAGCCCAGGGAAGGAATCTTGGGCTGATATGGTAAAAGATGCGACTAAAAGTGTATTAAATACGACCCAAACCCCAGATCCCCAGCTGAGGGGTTTGACTTAGAGGGAGGAGAATTGCCTGCTCCAACTGTGAAATTCACCATGGATGATGTGAAAGAGGAGATAGCATTTTGGCAAACAGCTGCAGTATGCTTTGTACTTGGCTCTAACCCACCCCTGCCTGTTATTGAAGGATATTTTAAACAAATCTAGGGTCCGCTGGGGGTGGATAGGGTTGCTCAAATCAGTAAAAGGGTGTTTATAATGCGATTTCATATAATGGAGAATCGCACAAAGGCGATTGAAAGGGGAATGCAAACGTTTGATAAAAAAACCAGCGGTAATCAAACCATGAAAGCCAGGAATGGATATGAGTAGAGAAATGGTTGAACAAGTACCAATTTGGATTCGATTGTTGGGATCAGACTTGAAGTATTGAGGAAAAGATGCTCTGACTAAAATTGTTGGTTTGGTTGGTAAGCCGGTGAAAGCTGATTCGGCTACAACAATGAAGGAGAAACTGATGTATGCAAGGGTTATGGTTGAAGTACCCTTTAACCAAAAATACCCTGAATTTGTGATGTTTGAGAATGAAATGGATGAGAAAATTAAGCAACAAGTTGGATATGGATGGCAACCAATACTGTGTGATCATTGCGGTAACTTTGGCCATGACAAAAGGAACTGTAGAAGATTGCAAAAATGGGCTCATGTGGCTCAGGATCCCCCAGAAAATAAACAAGCAACGAGGAAAGAACCAACAGATATGCAGCCAGTGAATGCTCCAAAGAAGGCAAGGCAACCTCAGAAACTGTTTGTTCCTACTGGGAACTCGTTTGCACCTATAGGAGATCAAAATGATGAAGGTGAGGGACAAGACAAACAGCAGCAACTAGCACTATCAGAAGTGGGAAACAGCCAGACAAAAGAACAAGGGAATAGAAGCCATGTTAAGCCAGTAAATGAGAACCAACAATCAACGGAGCAAAATACTGTTCCAATATGTACTGAAGGGATACTAACAAGAGTGGGTCCAGGTACTGGGAGGGAAGGAGGAATTCCTTCCCCTAATGGATAAAATAGGATTCTGGAATGCTAAGGGCCTAAATAGACAGGATAAGCAGAGAGAGATGAACTTGTTTGTGCACAACTGTAAAGTTGGTCTATTTGGGCTCCTAGAGACAAAGATTAAGAGATCCAACGCTACACAAGCAGCTATTAATCTTTGTAATGGATAGTCTTTCAGCTCAAATCTAGCTCATCATCTTGGTAGGAGGATTTGGTTACTCTGGAAACACCTAATGTTTAATATAAATATAACAAGGATTTCAGCTCAATTAATGCATTGTGAAGTGGAACACAGGGGCACAAACACAAGTTCTATGTAACAGTGGTTTATGGCTTTAATGACCAAGCTCTAAGAAGGGACTTATGGCAAAAACTAGAACAAATTCAGGGCTCCATACAAGGGGCATGGCAGTAATGGGGGATTTCAACTGTATGCTTAATAGAGATGATAGAGTGGGTCGACCAGTATTAGTTTCAGAGGTAAGAGACTTCAAAAATTGTGTGGGAGCTTGTTCTTTGCAAGAATTAAGATTCTTAGGTCCATTCTACACATGAAACAATAAACAGGGTGAAGATAAAAAAGCTTATATCAGAATAGATAGGGTACTCGTTAATGGAGATTAGTTGACTTTACTTCCAAGTTCAGAGGTTCGCTTTGGAAATGAAGGACTCATGGACCATTGTCCAGCAATAATAAATCGGGGTAATGGAACTCAACATACAACGCATATTTCCAACAAAAAGTAAGGGAGAACTAGATCAGAAGAATAAAGGGCACCAAGATGTTCAGACTAGTAGGCAAACTGCACATATTGAAGCATACTCTCAGAGACATAAATAAGAGCCATTTTAATGATGTTGAAGTACAAGCAGATAAAGCTAAAGAAAAGCTGGAGAAGTGTCAAATTGCACTACAAAGGGATCCTACAAACATAAATTTGGTAAGACAGAGATACAAGTAGCTAAAGATACCAAAGATGGAATCAAGCAAGGATTCAGTACCTAAAGCAGAATTGTAAACTGCACTGGCTGACTTCTGGGGACTTGAATACTAAGCTTTTCCATAGCACGCTTAAAGCCAGAAGAAACAAAAATAGGATCTTCACCATAAGGGACAACAATGGAGCAACAATAACTGACCCCCCTGGCATAACTAAGGCCTTTGTAGAATTTTATAAAGCATTGCTTGGTACAGCAATTACAGGAGAGTACATGTATACAGTGCCACTGTCAAGAAGGGGCCAGTTCTATAAGTTGAACATAAAGGGATGCTTGTAGAGGATGTTACAGACACAGAGGTAAAGCAAGAATTATGGGATATATCAGGGGTCCAGGCACCAAGGTCTGATAGATATGGCAGCCAGTTTTTCAAAGATTGCTGGGGCATAATAAGTGCTGATCTCATAGCAGGGGGTAAGGGAGTTCTTCAACTCAGGGAAAGTTCTTAAGGTGTGGAACAATATAGTACTCACTCTTGTGCCAAATTCAGACGATGCTGAAACAGTAAGAGACTATAGGCTAATAGCTTGTTGCAATACAATATACAAAGTGGTATCTAAAATTCTGTCTAACAGGCTGAAACTAGTCCTGCCTAGCATCATCTCAGCAAATCAAAGTGCCTTTGTGGCAGGCAAAACAATTGTAACATACTGATTTGCCAGGACCTAGTCAGACTGTATAATAGGAAACAGACCACTAATAGTTGCTTGATTAAGATTGATCTGAAAAAAGCCTATGACACAGTGGAATAGGGATTTGTGGAGGAGATGTTGTATGCTTTGGAGTTTTCTCACAAGTGCATAAGATGGATTATGAATTATTTAACCTCTGTTCAGTACACCATAGCCATCAATGGTGGACTATATGGAAACATTCAGGGCAAAAGAGGACTAAGACAACGGCAGAGGCGAATCTAGGATTTCTGGAGCATGGGTTCACCACTCAATTTTCAACCAAGTGCACCACTTAGTCTTTTGTAGTATGTGTTCCCGTAGGTAATATTATACTAATTTTAGAAAATATATACATAAAATACCTAGTTTTTCGGCTAGACCATGTGTTCGCGTGCTCCAAAAAAGGGCCCTAAATTCGCCACTGGACAAGGGGACCCAATTTTCCCCTTAATATTTGTCATATGCATGGAGTATTTTACAAGAATAATGAATATAGTTGCTCATCAGGAGGGGTTTGGTTTTCACACAAAGTGTAGAAGCATGGAACTGAATCACTTATGCTTTGCAGATGATGTGCTACTATTTAGCAAAGGGGATTTCCAGTCTGTGTTGCTGTTACTAAGAGGTTTGAAAACCTTCTCTAATACATCTGGTTTATGTACAAATGCTAGTAAGTCAAATATTTTCAGTGTCAACATGCCAAGATAGAGCCTGGCTGACCTAGTGGAGCTGAACGGGTATCAAAAGGGGACCCTCCCCTTTAGGTATCTAGGGGAGGGGTGCCAATCTCAGGTAAGAAAATTTCTAAGATAGTCCGTGATGCGCTGGACAAAATCACTGCTAGGATAAAATATTGGGGTACCAGGCACCTCTCATATGCAGGGAGAGTGCTACTTGTCAACTCTGTTCTTATGCATGTTCATAGCTACTGGTCTTCAATATTTCTCCTTCCAAAGCAGGTACTCAAAGGAATTACTGCACTGTGTAGAAATTTTCTTTGAGATGGCAAGGCTGTAACAAGTAAATCTCCATTAGTGGCTTGGGATCTGGTCTACAGAGCTAAACATAAAGGTGGCTTGGGGATAATAGACTGCTTTAAGTGGAATGAAGTTGCTATAGACAAATATGTATGGAACATTGCCCAGAAGGCTAATAATCTGTAGGTAAAATGGATTAGTCACATATATTTAAAGAATGAAGACTGGTGGCAGTACACACCTCCAGTGGGCTGCTGTTGGTACTGGAAAAAAGTGTGTAAAATGAGATATATTTGGCCCTGGGTTCATTCAAAATGACCGGCATAGAGCTAATGGAAAATACTCCATTAGCAGTGGCTACCAATGAACAATAGGAGACAAAGAAATATGGCCCTGGGGAAGATGGGTATGGAGTAAAGGGAACTTGCCTAAGCATAGTTTCATATGCTGGTTGACAATGCATCAAAGGCTCATGACCAAGACTCGACTACACCACTTTGGTATAAGCCCTGATGACAAATGTGCTATGTGTGGTGATTATGAGGAGACTGTGCAGCATATGTATTTTGAATGTAGATTCTCCAGCAATGTTTGCAAACAGCACTAAAGTGGATTGGTACAGGACTGCAGCAGGTTGACATACAAGGGATTTGGAAGAGAATGGCAAGAAGTATTAAAGGAAGAAGGTGCAGGGAAGTGGCATTGGCTGTTCTTGCAGCTCTGGTGTACTGGATTTGGCAGGCTAGAAACAGAGTTATATGGGACCTGAAGTTGTCATCACCAGATTTGTGGATGCAGCAACTCGAACAGGAGTGCAAAATGCGGAAAGCCTGGTTTCTGGCCAAGAAGATGAGCTTAAGAGAAAAAGACTGGATAGATAGATCACTTACACAGTATAGTGGTAAAACCAAACAACATGAAACTGTACAGATAAAATATAGAGAGATAGATTAGCTGGGAGAAATATATGTAATGGTTTTGTGGGTGATTGATCAATAAAACTTTTTTCTTCACCAAAATTGTAAAGGATTGTAGAAGCTTTAAGGAGGTGGTTCCTCGAGAAGATCATAAGTTAATTCTTTGATTGCATGGTCAAAATCATGCATGAGTTATTATACTTTGTATTTCATTGACACTGTGTATTAACTTAAACACGAATAAGAAACTAAGATCAACGTTGTTAAATAATTACCTAGAAGCGTGCTGGCTTTTTCATCAAGAATCTTCATATAAGCGTGTAGTACCGTAGTTGAATTTAAATTGAGCTCGCCTAAAGCATAGCCATTAATAGGAACGACTTCTGAATGACGACCATTGCTAATCACATCATCTTCTAATATTGGGACATGGCAATCGTTTGATAAAATTTCCACCTGCCACAGAAATATTAATTCGTTGAAGACATTATAAAAAAACATGCAAGAATGATATTCACATTAAAATAATCTATCTCTATATATGTACAACAACAACATCAAGTAACAATGTATATTTAGAAATGAAATATGGATATATTTTGAACTCATAATTTCAAAAGTCCATATGTTCAATGCTAAAAAGTGAACTCGTCAAAGTTTAAATTATGGATCAACTACCTCTACAATAAATCAGAATAAATTAAAATAAAAGATGAAACCCTTAAACCTAGGAAGAGGATATATGGTACATACCACAAGATTATCTGAACCTTGTTTATGGTGAGACCTTCCATTCTTAAACAAGAGAGCTGTCTGTACGTGTGTTGTATATATATGTATCGAAGAATTAAGAGTTTGAGGCTATTGTTTCATATATATATATATATATATATATATATATATATATATATATATATATATATATATTTACGGGAGCTAGAGGTCATATAATGCTTCCTTAGACTTAATTTGAGAAAAGGAAAAATAATGAAACGTTAATTAGGGGATCGAAGAATAAATTGGATAGACGACTTTTTGCACTTTTGATCACGTTTAAAATTTTGGTATCCAGCTTAGAATGATTTTTCTTATTTTGAAAAATGTAATGGTCAATCTTAAGCGAATTCAAGTAGTTATAAGTACAGTATTTAACATATTATATATAACATTCCGTGTACTCAATTTGAGACTAGTTTTCGTAATTATCTTCAGCGTTGCTAAATCATATTTACGACGATTTAAATCTAGCTAGGAAATAAAAACATTTTAGGATATACAAGACAGATCATATATGTGCCAAAGTTATAACTTACTCTAAAGAGTATATATTTGCTGTCTCTGATTTGAATCGATCTATTTCACTAATTTTCACATTATCACTTTTGTAGTTATTTTACGCTGTTATTGTTACATTGCTGTTATTAGTTATTTCTATTAATTACTATTGCTACTATACATTATTATTAATCATCACTACACTATAAAAGAGGAGAAAATTTTGATGATTCAAGATAAGAAATACCGTTCCTTGATCTCCTATCCGTGTAAAATTATGTCACATATATGTGTCATGAAGGTGTAGCTACTTGGACTGTTGGACATGAAGTAAGAGTACGCTACAAGAGTGAGTACATTTTTAACCTCTTTTATTGAAAACAAACTATAGAGATTCATGAACATTGACAGGGAATCTTTTTATAAATGTTTAATTTCTTTGGAATAATATTACATATCTTAATAAAAGACAAATTGAAAATTAATTAATTAATTAAATTGCACTACTCGCAATTGTTAAACATAGACCAGCTACATAGCCATATACGTTTTACACTGCTTTGTAACTAATAGGAGTATTCAACTATTGAAGATACAAGTTGCACTTTCCTATTGAACCAATATATAGCAGTTTCGTGCATGCTCTTGACAAAGCAAATTAGAGAGATCAATATTATGTGTCCAACTACCTCTTCCTGACATAATTGACTCTCTTCAATTTCGTTTGTGGTCCATATTGAACTACTTATTCTTTACACATTCAAATTTTGTTGCATTGGGATTTCGGCCCATGAAAAATTTAAGCTTAGCCCTAAACTCGAGAAATGCTAGTCCAAGTTTAGATGGTGGATCAATAGAATTGAATGTAAAATAGTTTAGGTGGAATGATCAGTTATTGGGCTTGCTATGAGTTTTGAGCCTACACTTTAATTCGAAAATAAAAGGGCAAAAAACATATATGTACATAGTAAGAGAGTATATTTACAGAACATGAAGATACTTTTCAATTTACAAAATATATCAATAGATTTCTTACAAAATCTATACGAATCATGTTAATTAAAAAGAAGCAAATAAAACACATTAAATAAGATAAGAAATGGTTTCCCTTATTTTATCCGCTTTTCTCTCTCCATTCAGAATTAAGAGATATTGTTCCTGATTTTCTCCAACTTTTACTCAAAACGTCCATTCTAATCGGTAAATTTTATGCACAAAGTTCATACACCAAAAAACATATGTATAATTTTTGTATGCAATATGTATAACTGTATAAATTCATTATAATTTTTATATATGAAATATCTATAAAAATTGTATGTATATTTTGATTATGATAAAGTACATATAAATTGTATAACATCTAATGGAAGCATGCATAAATTTTGAGAAAATATGTATAATAATTTTGTCATTGATACAAACCAGATTCCATACTAAGTTCATACACAAGAAAATAAATATGTATAAATTTGTGTATGCAATATGTATAACTGTATAAATTCGTTATAATTTGTATGTATGACATATGTATAAAAATTGTATCTATATTTTGATTACGATAAAGTACATATATATTGTATAAAATCTGATTATAGTATGTATAGATTATGAGAAAGTAAATATGTATGATAAGTTTACTGAATGATACAAACCAGATTCCATACATATTTCATACACATATCAGTTTTCAACATTTTTAAGATTAATTCATATTGAATTTATTCGCATTTCACACATACTGTGCCGCATATATCTAAAAAATAATATAAAGCAGTTTCCATACACATTTCATATATATATATATATATATATATATTAGTTTTCAACATTCTTGAAAACTACGGTTTATATAATTTATGCAGGTTTCTAACACACAATGGTTACACATATCTCAAAACGATAGAAACTATTTTTTTTATACAATTAATACACAAGTCAATAATCAAAAATACTTTATAATATTGGTTTGAAAATTTATACTAGGAGAGAAGATGAATTTAGGTCTGAAAATGGTGCCTATCATTGGAGGGGAGGGGGGGAGGGGGGAGAAGAGAGAGAAATCTTTTTAAAAGAAGAAGAATTTGATTGGTAAATTATCACTAAAATTAGTTCTCCCCACAATTAAAATCAGATTCTCTTCCTTTAAAAAAGCCCAAAATAGTGGGTATCCATTAAGCCCAATCTAGTATACTTTGTAATTTTGTTGGTACATTTTGTAAATAAGGAAAAGTATCCTTATATTTTGTAATATAGAGTCTTAAATAGTATTATTAGGTCATCTTTCCAAAATGCAATTGGGCAATTCGCCTTAATGCCCTTATTTTAGGGTGGTCTTTAATTTTTTTTCATCAAAATGAAAGTATTTACTTTTTCCCTTCGCCTAAAACCTCAGGTTCCAGGTTCGAACCCCTACTTAGGTGAAAATTAAAAAAAAAAAATCGCTAGGCCGAGTTTGCCAATTATGCCTGATAGCGCAGAGTTTGCTTGCAAACTATACTTTAAGGTAGAGTTTTGCAGGCAAACTATGCCTTAGCAAACTCTACCTGATAAGGCATAGTTTGCAGGAAACTTTGCCCCATCAGGCATAGTTTACCTTATGCCTTAATTTTGCCATCAAAATTCTGCCTTGCGAAATTCCTTCTTTTTTTTTTTTTTTTTTTTATTATTTTAAAGTTGGGGTACGAACCCAAAATCTCGAGGTATTAGGAGAAGGACAAAAAGTAAAGACCACCAATTTGAGGGCCAAAAATTAAAGACCACCCCAAAGGAAGGGCAATCCGCGCAAAAAAATGAATAAAATTTGCGCAAAAATAATTGGGATTTTTACGTGGTGTAACTAACATTTATTAGGTATTTATCATTAGTAGCTATAGCTTAAAATAATTGCAATACATAGCGAACTTTGAATAGCTAATTACAATTCGCATCAAATACCCTTAGCCCTTATCAGCCTCTTTGCTTTCAGCTTCTGCTCTTTGCTCAAGTGTGTTTCAGAGGAGTCTGCTTCACTTGCAGATTCCGCAACAGCAGACTTCGCAATTTCCTTCACCTTTGGAATCGGAACACCATTCCATGGCTTTTTCTCCGTCAGAATCCATGGCTTCTTCTCTGTCATCTCAACTCCGACACGTACTCAATGGAAAAAGATCCCATAATTCCCAAAAAGAAATTGTCTAGATCTATTATAACACAGAACGGTGACTATCATGGCCACCGCCGTCGTCATCTCTTCATCGCCAAATCAGATTTTTCGTATCTGAGTGTATTTTATTTCATTGTATCTCAAATATTAGTGTATTTTATTTCTTGTATCTCAGATCTAGTGTATTTTGTTTCTTGTATCTCAAATCTGAGTGTATTCATTATTTTTTTAGTGTAAAATACAATGTTTCTTTATATATTTTTTGCCTGTATTTAGAAGGAGGTCTTAATATTGTATATAAATGAATACAGTGAATTTGAATATAGTTGAATATCCCTGTATTTTGTTTTCCATTTATGTTGTTTGAATACAACCAAATTTATATACAATAAGTTGAATACAGTGTACAAGTAGCTAAGAATGAATACAGCCGAATTGAATACACATTAGCATAGCTACGAAATGTAATTAACAAAAGTATAGCTATACCTTAAAAAAAAAAAAAAAAAAAAAAACTCTAAGTATAGTCATTTGTGAAAATTGGACAAAATAATTCTACTCAAAACACAAAAAAACCTGTATAGTTTGAACCCTATGTTATGTCCTTAATTTTAAATTTGTAAAGGTTTGAATGCAATGAATTCTTCCTTGGTTTTGCAACTTCGGGAACTTTTTTAATCGTATGAATTGCTTTTTTGATTTTGAATTTATAAGATTTGAACAACATGAATCATTTCTTTAAAAACACGGGACACAACTTGTAAGATATTATGATGTGAAAATATAAACTTATGTTCCGCGAAAAAATTATTTGTTATGAGGCAAAAACTAGAGACCAGCGCAAAGTAGGGGGCATAAGTGCCATTGACCCCATATTCCAATTAAATAAAAATAGTGAAAGAAACTAATAATAATAATAACAACAACAACACTCTCTCTGTCCCAATTTATGTGACATTATTTTCTTTTTAATTTGTCTCAAAAAAATATCACCTTGTTATAATTAGAAACAACTTAACTTTAAAATTCACCTATCTTCTAATTAATATTTTTAATTGGCATGTAAAACTAAAAACGATAGATAATTTGAGATGAATGGTATAATAAATAATACTAGTAATAAAAAGATTCTTTAGAATTTGGGTTTTTTGTTTTTAATAGAAGGAAGTATCTCCGTTTGTATTATGTGGGTAGCAACTAGGTATTACGACATGGTTCTTAGCTGACCTTTTTTGTCCATAAAATTTATTTCACCAATTTTATAGCATAGTGCCATATGACTTTAATACTACATAAATTGGAAGGCTCATTTCCTATCGTGTCTTGACTTATATTTAGTCACAGGCCTAGAACAACACGTAGGAAATTTCTATCTTTTTGCAGCTAGCTGTCCTTACTATAAATGCTATAATTGTCCTCAAGAGACAATTCTATAGCTTTCCCTCCAATATCTATTAAACATTTTTCCACCACAAATAAAATTAGTATCCATTCTCGTACTGGTCTTCCCATTTTCACCAAAGAATTAAAACACAGGAGGGCTTGGCAGGGAAATAATTATGCTTCATATGCTAATGAAGGCAAACATCAACGTTCAAATTATTGATAGAATTAGTGATAATCTATCACAAATTTGTGTTTTCAATTTTAACAGTATTGTCTTCTGTCAATTTTTTCTTCTGCCAATTTTTTTAAGCAGAAAAAATGATACAAAAGAAATCATTTTAATTTCTAATTCAAGTCGCCACATACGATGAAACCTGTCCTTGGCTTTTGATAGCAAGCAAGTAGCACATCACGTCTTTCATAAATGCTGAAGGCTCCCTTCCTAAATATTGCGACAAATTTTCATAAAAGATATTACTAAAAACTAAAGAACATATACGATCACTGCTTAATAATTTCCACCACAATTAAATTAGTATCCTTTTCTTCCTTGTCTTCCCAATTATAACAAAGAAAAATATATAAATGGAGAAAAAAATATAGCTGATCAAATAAATAAAATGAAGTTGAAAGTCAAAATAATTGTAAGAAAAATGACTTCAGCCGATAAGAGAGTGCAATAACAGAGCTAGAAATTTGAACAAGGGAATTTAAGAAAACGTAAATGTCTCCCAAAAGATATTAACCAATGTCAAAAGAATATATTTTTACACATTTTACACAATGTATTCCTTAATGAATGGGATTCAATTGAACCCAACCCCTTGAGAAATGACTTTCGTCTCACTAAATATATATCGGTGATAATCTATGGTTGGCTCAACTTATTCTATCTCCTCTCACAATCTTTCTTTCTTTTTCCAAAAAAGGAAAATATATAAAACAAAATCGTTCTTATTCGAGTGGTTACATATCAGTGCCCTGCCCCTGGCCTTTGATAGCAAGCAAAGAGTTGCACATTTTTTCCTAAATGATAAAGGCTAGCTTCCTTCCACAATATTGCGATAAGTTTTCATAAAAGCTGCCAAAACAACATACACGATCTATAAAGATTATATATAGTGATTGATGAGGGCCTTTATTTTTTGTTTTTGGTCATATATAATGATGTTCAAAAGAATATTCTCTAGAAGGTTATCAACTTCCAGCTTTGCAATAAGTACGATCCACATGAAGAAATGATGATTACGTCATTATATGTGCATGAGTATTACGGAGTATTTGTTTCTTGCATGCATATTCATTTACTTATGATATCATTATACGACTAATTTCAATTTTTTACTATAAACCCGTTCGAGGAAATTATACATTTACTCTTTGCAAGGAAATTGAGTTCCTGAAATTTGAACAGTGGTGACTCAAAATTCATGAACCACATCAAATTGCTTCACGATAGGAAAAAAAAACCTATCACACTCTCTCCACCCCAGTTTATGTGATTGGGTTTGACTGATAATAGAATTTATGAAAGAAAAGAATTTTTTTGAAATTTTTGATCTGAAATAAGTCTTAGACATTTGTTTGGCTATAAATTATCTCATTAGAGGTAAAATAATTAGATTTTAAAGTTAAATTGTGTTTAAATATATCTCATTAGGGTAAAATAATGAGATTAAAGTTAAATTGTATTTAAACATAGAAAAACAACATTCTTCTTTTATTAGACCAAAAAGAAAAGTGCGTCACATAATTTGAAATAGAGTGATTACTTATTTGTGCTTACACAATATCAATTATACTTTGAACCGTTAGATATTATATGGAGTATCATAGTTACGTTCGTGATAAGATCACTATATATATACCTAATACTTATAATGAAAGGTTCGTGTGAGATTTTCCCCTCATACGAGTCCTCTAAAATTGAAGGATTTCGTAAGTGTTCAATGGAAGCAAAATTGGAAAGTGTCTTCCAATATGTGTAACGAAGATGACATGCTTGAATTTGTTGACTGATAATTTTGATGACTTATTCAATTTGCCCAAGAGTGTATCCTTGTCTGATGTTTTCTTATTGTCCTAATTTTCTTGAATTCATGGAGAGAGTGATTTTTGACAAGTCCAACTTGCCTATAACGTGTAATTATATCTTTTATAATGAGTAGTTAAATCGTTTTATAGAGGAGTTTGATAATGACTGATGACATACACATGCCTTAGGCCATCTCCAATCCTTCACTCCAAATCTTTACTCCAAAATGGAGTAAACTAACTCCAACCATTACTCCATTTTTTACTCCAAAAAAGAATATTCTTTTTTATATTCTTCTCTCTCTTCTATCTCTCTTCAAATAAAGGTGAAATCATTAAGATACAAGATAATTCAATACAATTTCCACAGCCACAGCCACAACAATCCTCTGCCCCATTCACTAAAACCATTCACTCAATTCTTTAATGATTTTAGTGTATCTGGAAACGACTTACCTCCCTAATAAATTATTATGTTATGTAATGTAGTTTCAATTTTTATGTATTTTTAATTTAATGTATTTCCAATTTTCCCTTTTCAATTTTAGCAACATCTTATATTTTATATTTGCACCTTTCATTTTTGTGATTGTTATATTATTTTTTTTATATGCAATTATAACTTATAATAAAATTAACTTTCAATTTTACATAAAAATAATATATGCACGAAAATTAATTTATCAAAATTATACGCCAAAATTAAGATGTAAATTTAATATTATAAAGATATTACATAAACATAATTAGGTATATATAATATCATGAATTAAAAGGGTTAAATAATAAAAAAAAAAATAGGGAATAGTGATAGAGTGGATGAATAGTGTTACTCCAAATTTGGAGTGACACTGTTCACCCTCCAACATGGAGGCAAATTTGCCGCTGGGTTGGAGCAAAATTCCTTCATTTTCGACTCCAAAATGGAATTTGAAGGTAAAAATAGAGGTGGGTTGGAGATGGCCTTATGAAAAAAAAATGCGTCATTTCATAACAAATTAGTTCGATATTTATTAAAAATACACTTCCATTTATTCTTTGTTAACTACGACGTCAATTCTTGATAAGAAAAACATAGTATAATTTGGATATTAATTAACTTGTTAGAGCGCCTGATTAACTTGAGAAGTGCACATAAACGCGTCATACAATTAACTTGTAGGGTTGATAAGGTCCCACAAATACATGTACTTTATGAGATGGACAATTTATCATCGCATATTGGCATTTTTTTTTCTGATTAACTGGATAGATATAACAATATATATAAATAGACATAATCACAAGCTTATGAGAGGAAATTCATGTCGTATTTTGACATGTATATAATGTTGAGCATTTTGACCTTTACTTGCCTCTAATAATTTGAATTCGAGTTTTAATGAATAACAATAGTGATAAGGAGAAAACTTTATATTAGAAGAAGCGGAAAAAAGGCAGTAAGATCAAACTCATATTTTGTGTGGAAGATATTTGCAAATATATAGCATTGAGCTCAATGTGCGTTGATTGTACTATGTGATTCAAGTTAAATGAATACAGTAGTTTTTATTATTAAAAATCTCTGGCAAGTCCAGCCAAAATCAGTTATGTAAATTTTTCCACATGTGATTCGTTTGTGATAATTTTTTTTGCCACTAATATTTGCATTAAATTACTATCTATATTACACTATTTGGGATGTGACCTTTCTCCGAACATAACCTTGCTAATGCGAGATGCTCTATGCACCGCACCATCTTTTGAACAAACAAATCACTAAGTGGAGATGCTTTCCCCGAGCATGAACCAACCCTTTCAGAACTATTTAGTAACGGGTGTCGTGATAAGCGCATTGTGAATATTTATATTAAACACGATCAAATTAAAAATATGGGGTAGGTATATCAAATGCTTTTTTTTTTTTTCCCCTTCAAACAAGTAATCACTAGCACGTACAAGTAGGATGTACGCAAGGAGCTTTGTATTTTATTTCAGTAGAGAAGAATTCTTTTTTTTCTTGTGCAAGTTGATCATTTCCTACAAGTCATTGCAAGCTGATTACACAAAAAAGAACTTCTAGAAAAACAGTGCAGAATCCATATGACCTAGCATACAGGTGTTGACCTTAACAAATCAAATTGAGTATACAAAGGGTATACTCTCTTTATTTTTGTCTTTCATATTTTTGCGTGCCCCAAAATGGAATTGCCATGGAGTATAAAAATAGAAAAATTAATACTATTAAATAACAATATTTGTCACAATTATTGGTCATGCGTCAGTGTCCCCCACTTGCATTCCACCACTGCTCTACTTGTCCATCAACTTTGACATTGCATTTAATGCTTTCATGTGCATCTGAGAATTACCCGAATGGTTTGTGTTTCAAACTGCTAAGTTGTAACAACAATAAACTTAAATTAGAATTTAAAATGTCAATATAAATTTCTTGCAAATCTTAGTTCAGGATCCGGCAATGGCAATTTTATAGGATATGACACACGACTTCGAGATATTATTGATACAAAATGAAGTAAAGTCACTTTGACTATAATTCTCTTAATTTAGGTGACCATTCAAAAAATTTACTCTAAAACAATAACATCATCATAACAAGTCATTTCCAATTTCTCTTATTCTCTTATCTTCTCAGTTCAATTCTCTTCTTAAAAATAAAAATATATACAGTCAAATCTCTCTATAATAACATCGCTGGATTCGAAATTTTTTGGCCGTTATAGAGAATAGCTGTTATACACATATAACAATATTGACGTTTAGATAACATTTCGCTGTTATACGCAAAAAAGATGCGTACAGTTTAATTTTTCATTTTTAATTGTCAAATTCTAAGCTTAATACACTTTGTATAAAGAAGGAAATCTTTTAATGATGAAAATAAATATATTCAAATGATATATTTTTTCATAAATGGTGCATTAAAGGATCAAATATTTGGTCAGAATCTCTATACTTATTATGGGTAATCATGAATATTCTGTTTTTATAAAGACGGGCAATTATTATATTACCACAAAAAGAAAATAGCTGTTATATGGGGGGTAATTTTACAAAGAGTATACTGTTATAAAGTTGGTTGTTGTTGTTATAGGTAAAATCTTTGTTATAGAAAAGTAAATTATAACATAAATAATCGGTTCCGAAAAACTTGACTGTTATATAGAGGTGTTGTTATATACGGACTTGTTATAAAGAGTTCCGACTATACGCGTGACCCCGGCGTGTTTTTTTCCTAATAAATATGAAACAATATGAAATTAGAACTCCTGAGATCTAATTTGTAACCGAAAAACGCACTGGCACTCACCATATTGCGTACAATCAAACACTAGAGATGGAGAACCAATTAAAGTATATTAATACAGTCAAACCTCTCTATAACAGCACTGTTGGGTCCGAAATTTTTCAGTTGTTATAGAGAATGACTGTTATATACCTATAACAGTATTGACATTTTATTGACATTTAAATAACACTTCGCTGTTATAGGCAAAATAGATGCATAAAATCTAATTTTCATTTATTTTAATTGCCAAATTCTAAACTTAATCACACTTACTTTGTATAACGAAGGAAAACCGTTTAATGATGAAAATATATATATTCATATGATTTTTTTGTCATAAATGGTGTATTAAATGATCAAATATTTGGTCAAAATCTCTACTTTTATTATTGGTAATCACATATATTCTATTTTTATATTTATATAAAGATGGTTAATTATTATATTACCAAAAAAAGAAGATAGTTGTTAGATGGGGGTAAGTTTACAAAGAGCGTATTGTTATAAATTTGATTGTTGTTGTTATAGGTGAAATGCTATTATAGAGAAGTAAAATATAACATAAAAAATCGATTCCGAAAAAACTTAGTTGTTATAAAGAGGTGTTGTTATATGCGGTGCCGTTATAGAGAAGTCTGACTGTATTTGGTCTGAGGTAGGTTTAGAGATTAATTGAATAAACAAAACATTCCTAATTGACATAACTAAATTAATATGTCATGGATTAACATCTGCTCACATCGATGCTCAAAGTTGCAGTGAAATCGTAAGTACTGTTTTATTCTTAATTAGAGATCTTGAGTTCGAGCTTTGATATGAAATCACCTTTAGTAGGAAACGTATTACCTCCACAGTGGAATTTTCGGACGCAAATCAAGATTTAATCCGGCCACAATACAGATACCGAATCGGAGAAAAGAGAGCTTGAAATTAATTGTTGCAAAAGATCAAATTACCCAATTTGCCTTGCATTAGTAGTTTAGGAGTCTGGAACCAAAATAACCCTAGAAAAGTGTTTTTGAACCAAACTACCCCAACAAAAAAACAAAAAAACAAAAAAAAAAAGTTACAAAAGCGTTTTAACAAGCAAGAAATTATCGCACTAAAGCACTTAACTAGGACGGCACCGTTAAGTGCTTTAGCGCGGTAATTTACTGCGCTAAAGGGTTCCTTTTTCTTTTTCTTTTTTTTGTCCTTTTGGTCAACCCCTCTTTCATTACACTTTTTAACGTACTTTGACCATAAATTAATCATGCTTCGGGACCCCGAAACTTCAATATTTTATATAGAACCCTACTTATTTTTGTGCGATTAATAAGGTAGGCTCAATACATCAAGGATAAGAAAATCTTCGAATTGCCGTTTTAGTGGTTGAAAAGTGCTCGAACGCCATTTTTATTTGAAGGCTTGGTGTCATTAGCTTTAAGTTTTTTACGAATACTTGGGTTTAGATTTAAGTTAACTATTTTTTAGTCAAAATTGGAGCATTCATATAAATCTCAAAATAATTAAATTGCATCATTCATAACAATATGAAAATACTTAAACTTGTTCATTAATAAGAAACCCAAACTTTTTAAAATACAATCATCAAAGAAAGAAAAAAACTTAAAAAACATTCATTAGTTAATGCCCTTGAGTTGATCTTCCACCACCACCGCGAGATGTGCCACCACCACTAGATGCGCTGCCACTGCTAGATCTACCACCACGAAAGTTTCCTCCACCACGAGGGGTACTTCCACAGCGAGAAGTAGTTTGACCACCATGCCGTAAGGGACACTTGCGCTTATCATGATCAACATAATTGCAAAATGAGCATTTTCGAGTGTATCTCCCGGTGGAACATCCATTTCATTATGAATACGGGAGTATGCTTTCTTTTTAAATTTACGGATAAATGCTTTATTTGCAACCATTGAAAATGGATCCGGTGGCCAATAACTCTCACTACCAAGTGGTTAGAACCTTCCAAAGATACGTTCTTGCATAACTTTCAATCGTATATTCCTCGCCCATGTACTCTGGGAGACATTCTTTCCCATTGCGATAAAACACTTGAAGGTACGAGAACATGGTACGTGATATGATTGCCACTTGCCGCATGTGCATGTTCTTGGAATCTCACAAATTGTGTGGACGTTACCTCCTTTACCTTGGTTCACACTTGTCGCGAGTTCAAATATGCGCTCTCGCAGTAGCCGCACCCATCCTGGGTCATGTTTCTAAGCCTTATATTTGTGGTACTCGAACAAGCGACGCCGTTTTGGCATCCATCTTAGACCTTCACGTCGCACGTGCTTTGGCCTCTTTTGATCTATTGACGAACCGCACCGCACAATCGCTTAAAAGTCATTCTCATATCATTGCGGTGACGAGTAGTCCCCGTGCGATTTCAACAAGCCATCGAATGACTCGCAGATGTTTGCCGCGATACCCCATCTCCTACCTTCATCCCGGTGTAATGTCCATTTGTCTTTATCAATTGCATTCAACCTGCGGGAAGGCTTCCTCATTTGCCCGCCTAATAATGTCCATCCGCAGTTAAACTTCTTCTCGACGCTCCGTTGCGCCGCCCACATCCAATTGCAAAGTGCCGGGATTCGATATGCCTTTTGGAAGTTTGCCTTCAAATGCCTTAAACAATAACGATGGTAGGCAAAAGCGTGGTCGCCACCCCTGCAAATTGAACATATTGTGCAATATGCCAGCATTTCTGTCTGAGATCACACATATTCCCATGCGATCCTTAATAACGTGTTGCCTCAAGTAGATTAAAAACATAACCCACGTACTAATTCTCTCATTAGCTGCAACTGCAGAAGCTAAAGGGAATATAGCTCCATTTGCATCCATTCCAATTGCAATTAGCAGCTTTATGTCGTATACCCCATACACACGTGTTCCATCTATTGATATTACAGGCCGATAATGAGCAAAACCATCAATGCATGGTTTGAATGCCCAAAACACAAACTCAAAAATATTACCGGGCACATCAGGCTTCGATTTGAGCTTCCATTCAATAACAGTACCATGATTGAAGTGTTGTAGAGCCGCCATGTATCTCGGCAACTTCTTGAAAGAGCCATCCCAATTGTCGTAGACTATCTCATGTGCACGCCTACGCCCAAGATACGCCTTCCTCTTACTAACAAGCTTTATATATACTTTCGGGACTACATCGTAATACAATCTTTAATAGCGAACCTGAATAAGTTGAAATATCAGCATATAGCAACAAGGAACATTATATTAACACCAAAAATAAAATAAACTTAGGCGAAGGGTATATCTTGGGTTTTTTCCAATGTCGCCAACTAACATACGAGCAATCATATTGGTATCTAGATTGCAATGATCATCTGGGAGGTCACCCATATCACAAGTGTGCTTTGTGTAGAGTTTTGAAATAGTCCACATCTTTTTAGCAGTTTCCTTACCACGAAGCATCCATTCGCAGCCTTGATATTTTCGCTTGCAGACCAATCGCTAAAGTTTTTGTGTGGAATCGTCAACTTTAAACTCCCTCATCCCCTGGATGCAATAAATCTTAACAGCCCTTTGCAATGATTTTTTCGAGCTGAAAATCATGCATCTTTCAATATGATCCTTTTGTTTTAAAAGATCCATTGGCTCTTTCCACAAACTTCGCCGAGTATGATCATCATCCCTAGTAAAGACAAACGCATCTGGGCGATCTTGAAGATGATCAAGATAGGGGATCTCATCGGAATGCCAGTAAATCGGGGTCGACTCTTGCTGTTGAAATTGGCTTTGCGACTGAATCGTAGTCGACTCTTGTCGTTCAAAAGGTCTTTGCCGTGGAATTCGCTCCTCCCCGGTGTGCCTGGGATCGTTCATCATGTCTTGTAACAGTTCTACTTGATATTGAGGATCGGTTCCAACCTCAACCTCAACCTCATCCTCACTTTGCTCATCGTCACTTTCCTCCGCATTAGATATTTCCTCACTATCGCTCGATGATGTCACTATATAATTCGGATAATCCGGACTATCCATAGCAGGTCTTTGCCTATAATTTGGTGCAACCACCACATTCTCCCTACATAAGAAAGTAGAGTATTTTAACTACTGCACATCAAATAATACTATTGATGTTAAAAAAAAAATAGACGTACCGATAGTAATCAACTGCATCGAAACTTAAGGGAGGACCATAGTTTTGAGTAGTTGGATAGGCTGAGGATGTTCCAACCTGATTCATCCATCCCGATTGAGGGGACCGTCCGATATGATCCATATAAGGTGTATAACTCCTAAATAATATAATCGACATTATTAGTAGCATTCAAGTGCCACTACACATAATAATAATAATAATAATAATAATAATAATAATAATAATAATAATAATAATAATAATAATAATAATAAAAAAAAAATAATAATAATAATAATAATAATAATAATAATAATAACAATAATAATAATAATAATAATGTAAAAAATGAATATTTACCACCGCCCATCAAATTGCCGACTTAAACTATCCGTAGGCACGCTCATCAAAATGCCTTCATAAGTACTCATGTCGTGGTAATTGTGTTCATAAGTAGATTCCGCCGAGTGACTTCGGCCGAATTCTAGACGGGGGTTTCCCGACGAGGTCTATTTCTAAGCTTCCCGAGGAGCCCTAGCCATGAATTCAAGTCGATTAATGGGGACCTTCTCTATGTACATTTCAAGGACGTTTAAAGTTATGCATTCCTTATAATCATAAGGCGCCTTCAAATAATCCGTCAAAGAACCATCGTCTTGAATATACCACTGTCCATAACTAGTTACACCTTGCGACGTAAATGACATTGGATATTTTTCAATTATATTTAAATCAAAATCACTCCTACTAACTTGTGGTCTATTATATAAGGCTTGAAGTAGTTTTGAGAATTTTAAGTCAAGTGGAAACTTAACATGGTATTTTGGGGGAGAATCATAGCGCAAATTATTTTTCTCGAATATAATTTGTCCGTCCTGCCTTAATAAAGAAACTCTAATTTTTGGAACATCTTCCATTTTTTGACTAATTTAGGAGGAATACAAAATGCAAAAAACTGGATGAAACTTAGAATTTGTGTTAAAAATTGGATGAAACTTAGAATTTTTTCTCTCATTCGAAATCTGTATTAATAAGATTTGAAGTTTGAATATTGAACCAACGCATGCATGCAATTAGTGTGTCTTGCAGTGTTACGTCAAATAAAATTAAGTACAAAGTGTTGCATAACGCATGAATTAACCGCGCTATGTCAGGCCCTGGCAGTATGGCGCAGTAAAATACTGTGTTATGTCAGGAAAACGCAGTAAATTGCTACGTTATATATGTATAACGCAATAAATTACTACGTTATTATGTCATAACGCAGTATTTTACTGCGCTATACCGCTGCAATATGTTGTCACCTCAACTGTCATATAGAAAAGAGTCATAATTCGAGTCAAACTTTAAGTGTTATATAACGTAATTTGACGAATAGTTACCAACCACACAAAATTCCACACAAAATTGAGTTACTATGTCATTTTTTGACCAATTTAGAGATATTAGTCGTGTTATATCGTTCACTCTAGAAAACATATTCGACACAATGGGTAGGACATGAAAATTGGGTGAAGATTTTGAATACTCAAACAACCCGAACGAGAGATACAACCAACGTTACAACAATATGATGACAGAGGAGTGAAATTAGCGTGTTAGGGAGGCTGTAGCACTGGAGCAAAAGTTAGAGTTAGTAGGGCTTAAACGCCCAAAAAAACGTGCTATGTCAATGCCTCGTGGAACTCCACAAGAGTTTAATTTTGCTCTTAACCGTTTTCGCGAAGAGCAATCAGATGCAAATACGTTACCTTAGGGTAGAATATGGTGTACATGGTAGCACAAGATTTAGATCCAAGTGGGATCTGATCATGTGAGATGTCCGATGAAGATTAATATTTTTTTATATAAAGTAAGTAGTAGTGGTCATAAAGACCCACCCCCACCCAACTAGAGTATACGGGGATTTGCAACTATATAAGTAGCACTTTCTTTTGTTATTAGACTACAACGTATTTAATGTCGAGTAGTAGAAACTCAAACTGTCTTTACTCCTTCCAAAAGAACCAAATAGCAAAGGGATTTACGAGAGTTCAAATCATAGTAGCCGAGCGATGAGCATACTAGTGATTTCAAACTAAACGAGCTAAATCTCCACCTTCTTATAGAGCGTAATGATGATTTCTACAGTGTGAAATATTCAGATCCGCGAGAATATTATTACGATTTACGCCGAGAATGGTCACATCGGCTTGCCGAATCAGAATATCTTGTTCGTGACTGAGAAAATTTCAACGCTCCAATCCTAACAAGGTACTCCATAACCATACCTCAAATAGGTCCAAAAACTTGCGAGCTTGCCGTGCAAAGGATTAGAAAAGAAAACAATGTACGTCGGCAAGACGATGTAGATTTTACATGCAAAAGTTTTCAAGAACAAGCATCATCAACCGGTAGAGAACTAACATCTACTGGAAAAAGATGTGTCTTAAGAAAAACCGCCAATATTTTTCTAAGGACGATATTGAGGACTTCTATTCTGATGATGATTAAGAATGTTATGATTTTAGTTTTAAGTTTAATTTATGATGATGTTGCTATTTTGAAGAATATTAGTATGTTTAGTTTTTCATCAACTCAAGGGCATGAATTGATGAATGTATTTTAAGTTTTTTTTTTTTTTTTTTATGATTGTATTTTACTATTTTGGTTTATTATTAATGAACAAGTTTAAGTATTCGTAAAAAACTTAAAGCTAATGACACCAAGTCTTCAAACAAAAATGGCGTTCGAGCACTTTTCAACCACTAAAACGGCAATCCGAAGATTTTCTTATCCTTGATGTATTAAGCCTACCTTATTAATCGCATAAAAATAAGTAGGGTTCTATATAAAATATTGAAGTTTTGGGGTCCCAAAAGATTAATCTATGGTCAAACTACTTTAAAAAGTGTAATAAAAGAGGTTAACAAAAGGGCAAAAAAAAAAAAAAAAGGAACCCTTTCCATTCTTTATTTGTTGCTAAATCACTTAATAGTGCCTCCAAAGTTAGGTACTTTAAAAGCAGATAATTTATCGCGCTAAAAGCAATTTTATAACTTTTTTTTTATTTAGTAGTTACCACTACTCAAAAACACTTTTCTGATGTTATTTTGGTTCCGGACTCGTAGTTTAGCTATTAGTCACATCATTTAAATCAATCATGAGAAAGAAATTCTAAAAGTTTGGGGTGTGAATCATCAGTTCACACTTGATGAAGATCTTCTTGTGGTACCAAATCGTTCAAGTTAATTTTAGAAGTTATCACATATGGAAAACGTGGCTTATCAGAGACAATCAAAGGTTATAAGTTATCAATACAAGTACTTATACTATCTGTCCCCAGTGGGCTGTGGGCTGTGGACTGTGGACTGTGGTTATGGTTAATCTGACTCGTCCTTGGAAATACAGCTGGTTTCGCACTTATCAATAACCCTACATAAATTAAAATCAAACACATTTATTTATAAATAAGGAAAACGACATTAATTTCTTTTTCCTTTTAGTTTATCCTATTTTTTATCATGAGGAGCAGATGTTTTATTATATGGGCATAGAACTAGTAGTTATAATATACGTTTGGATGAAGAATCTTGGGTTACTTGATAGTACGGTAGTTAATCATATGGAGAAACAAAAATTATAAGGAAAACAAAAAGATTTAGATTGATGTAAAAGAATAATATCGAGTCATTTAATGTATTAGAATTAGTCTATTTCGACAATAAAAACATCTCAATTATTTTAAAGATTACAGGAGCTCCCTACCACAATTGTACTAGTCATTTCTATAGCACAAGAGGTACTTGACTTTTAAAGATCTAATTATATTGGTATATTCTTTTGCATAATAAACTTAGGCATAGATCACCGAGGAGTATCGTGGGATGAATAAAATTTATTTATCTTCAATAAAAAATTTAAATTAATCGGAAGAGTGAATTTCGAATAACAGATCGATAAATCACATAATAAAAAATAAAAAGGAAACTCCAGTAATCAAACTTTCAGCTTTGATGATCTCCTAGACAATAATGAATCTTTCTAGCTATAACAAGGATTTTCTAAAATAAAAAAAAATAAAAAAGATAATTGTTTTCGGTTAGCCGAAGCGGACGGCGGGGACCAACATGTAAATTCATATACGTTACAATCCATAAAATGAGCTACTATATTTTAGATAAAATCTTGAAGGGAAGAAAAGAAAAGAAGAAACAGAAGAAAGAACTATTAATAAAATATACAAATACCGTTAGAAGCAGGGGCGGTCCTATGTGGTTTTAAGTGGGTTCGTAGTGAAAGACTTTTCATTAAAAAATAACAGTGTTGTATATACGTATATTTAATGCTTTTTAAAAAATATATATGTATATACAAAGTGAGTGTTATTTATATATTTTATATATCGGAAGCCACTTAGAAAAAAATGTAGATCCGCCACCGACAAGATTATTAGTATCATTGAATATTACCAATAGAAATTTGGTTGAAAATTATAGCACATATCTAAGCTTTTGTTTGTTGTCAAAATAATTGGAGACTTTAATTTATAGTGGTAGTGAATGATTGATCTGCACTGAAACAGAAAAGATAAAAAGGAAAATAAGGATAACGAAATTAAGAAGATGTAGGAAATTGAAAAAGACAAGACCTTGGTCCCCCTCAAGATGCAGATGAAATATTTTTGTGCATATCCTTTCTTGTGGGAAAGAATCTTTGAAGAAATTATTACACATATTGCTTATTCAGTGGACATAACAATACTTGAGGACTTTTCTTGGAATATACATATATATATTCCTTAGAATTAGAATCATGCAATCCAATATCTTAATATTATAATTTCACACGTATCCCTCAAAGTTTATGACAAAATGTGAGAATTCCCTAAGGTTCCGAAAATTACAGTTTCTCTTTCCGGTGTATATATGTTTGCAATAATTTTTTTATACGTGAAAAATAAACTGCAACCATAAGCAAAATATGAAAAAACGAGAATATTTTATTAATGAACAGTGCAGGTACAATTCTGTTTATTCCTTGGATATGCTTTGATCTCTTTGTGAATATCTTTGGGATTTATGAGATTTTCGAAATGTGTTTTCAAGGGAATATGTGTTTCTTTATATAGGCATGAACTAGAATTTAAAGTAGAGTAACATCTAAGAAACCCTAACGAACCTTAGAGTTTGAAGATGGATTGGATTGGTGAATCCGTCAAAATTTTGATGTATACAATATAACAATGCTATAAAGAGAGGACATCCGCATGATATTTAATTCAAATTACAAGAGCTACAAAATCTATTCTTTGGCTCAAGTATTAGAAGAAAACTAGAGTAATAAACCATAAAATTGACTTTGTTCCTTCCTTTGAGATTTAAAATTGTTTAGCGGACATGAACTTGTTTGGAATTGAAAAATAATTGTTGTATTAAGATTTTAAAATTAAATTTCTAAGAAACAAATAGATAACCATCAATGGAAATAGTGGGGGTGTAAGAACATGTGCTAAACTTGGATCAATAACCAAGGATGTCTTCTACTAATTGTCAATATTTAACTTTGTGAAAGGAACCAAATAAACAAATTTCAAGATCCGATTCACATCTGAATCAACTTATATTTATTATACATTTGTTGACCAAACTGTGAACCACTTTTTATGGTCTTTTCTGCTCTTTTTGCTTTTCACTTATTTCTTAATTAATTTATTCATTAAATTAAATCAAACGTATCCAGCAGTGTTAGGTAAGACTCGGCTGGTCCTACTTTTGGTTTTGGCTTTTATAGGCTAGGAACTGAAAAAAAGGAATTTTCTATTATATATAGGTGTGGTGGGAGGACTAACACACCTTTGAGAGCTTGTACTAAAATTTTTATAAATTATACACGCAAATGAACTTTTTATATTAAAAATTTTCTTATAACTTCATGACACTTTAACCAATTATTTTTTTTATCCCACGTGAATATATGTCATAGTACTTAATATTTATTCTCTTCTCATGTAAACACGTATGCACTTATTTATTTCCTCCGTGCACTTTTACTTGTTCACTTTTGACTTTTCACGTTCTTTAGGAATTAATAAATCCCACGTAGACATATGTTATAGTACTGAAAATATTTATTCTCTTCTCATGTATAGATGTATGCACTTCAATTTTAATTCTTCGACACGTATTTATTTTCTCTATGCACTTTTACTTGTTCACTTTAGACTTTTCACTATTTCTTTAATTAATAAATGAAGACTCCTCCGTTCCATATTACTTGGCCACATTACTCGACTTTTCACGTTCTTTAAGAATTAATAAATGAAGTACTCTTCGTCTCATATTACTTGGCCACATTACTATACTTCGACTTTTCACATTCTTTAAGAATTAATTAATAAATAAAATCATTCTTCGTCCCATATTACTTGGCCACATTATTATACTCGACTTTTCACATTCTTTAAGAATTAATAAAAGACTTTCTTCGTCCCATATTACTTGCATACATTACTAAAAATATATGTCTATTTTTCTATTATATATTTTTCTTTATTATATATAAACGCCCCAAGGTGGACGAACACAGCAACAATAAGTTGTACAAAAAGCAACTGAAATTGTACTCTAAACATGAACTAACATGTGTACATTTCAGAAGTTTAACATTAATTCTACCTCTTGTGTGTTTACTTTTTAAGTCCCTGCGGGTCCGCAGTGTCTTAATTGTCCTTTCATTTCCTTCATTTGGCATATACTCCCTCTGTATCAATTTAAGTGTCTACGTTTGACTAGACACGGCGTTTAAAAAATAAAGATAAACTTTCAAATTTTGTAGTTCTAAATTAAAAATGTGTATAATAAAATATCCTTTGAATCTTGTGATTATAAACTTGACATGTAGGATATTTGAATTGTCAACTTATTAAATATAAAAAGAGGCAGACATAACCAAAATAAGACAATTTTTTTTATTTAACAATAAACGCCTAAGGTGGACGAACACAGCAATGATAAGTTGTACAAAAAGCAATTGAAATTGTACTCTAAGCCGGGACTAACATGTGTACATTTCAGAAAGTTTAACATTAATACTACCTCTTGTGTGTTTACTTTTTAAGTCCCCATGTTTATTTTTTAAGTCCGCACGTGTTCGCAGTGTCTCAATTGTCCTTTCATTTCCTTCATTTGACATATACTTCCTCTGTCTCAATTTAAGTGTCTACGTTTGACTAGACACGGAGTTTAAGAAATAAAAATAGACTTTTGAATCTCGTGGTTCTAAATTAAAAATGTGTATAATATAATAAAATATCCTTTGAATCTTGTGATTAAAAAATCTTGTGATTATAAACCTGACATGTAAGATATTTGAATTGTCAACTTATTAAATATAAAAAGAGGCGAACATAACCAAAATAAGATAAATTTTAACAATAATTGAGAAATTAAGGGGAAAAATAAGAGGAAAGGCAAAAAAATATATCGACTCACTAAGGAGAATCGCAGTATTATTTGCAAAATATATAAATCATAAAGACTAACTAAAGTGAATAACCAAATTAATTACGTTGGGTCTCGTGCATTGCACGGGCATAGTTTGCTAGTATGATACTAACAAAATAAAATAAGGTCTTTGATTGTTTACCCTTTGCTCTTTCTTTCCACGTTCGGTGAGAATATTGGCCCTTTTAGATTAGTTTCTTTTAACCTGATAAGGTCTTTTTTCTTGTTTACTTTTTCAAGTTTGATAATCCAATGCATGAAAAAAAAAAAACAGCTTTGAAAAAGAAGAAAAAAAGCAAAAAGCTAAAATTAACTTCTCGACCAAAATCACGTTCACCGTTGTCGTACAATCACCACTGCCTGCTACCTCCATCAATAGCCAATACCTTATAATTATGAGTCCGGAATCAAAATGCCCCAAAAAAAAAAAATTTTGAACCAAAATACCCCAACAAAAAAAAAATGTTACGAAAATACCTTTACGCAGTAATTTACTGCGCTAAAGCAGTTAACGGAGACCTACTGCGCTAAAGCAGTTAACGGAGACGGTTCCGTTAACTGCTATAGCGCAGTAAATTACTGCGCCATAGTGTTCGTCTTTTTTTTTTTTCCGACTCTTTTGGTTAACCCTTCTTTCGTTACACTTTTTAACGTACTTTGACCATAGATTAATCATGCTTCGGGATCCCGAAACTTCAATATTTTATATAGAACCCTACTTATTTTTATGCGATTAATAAGGTAGGATCAACACATCAAGGATACACAAAAGTTCGGATGACCGTTTTAGTGGTTGAAAAGTGCTCTAACGCCATTTTCGTTTCAAGGATCGGTGACATTAGCTTGAAGTTCTTTACGAATACTTAAACTTGTTCATTAATAATTAATCAAAAGTTAGTCAAAATGGCAGCATTCATACAAAAAAAAAAAAAAAAACTTAATTAAATTGCATCATTCATAACCTTGAGTAGATGAAAATACTTAAACTTGTTCATTAATAAGAAACCCAAACTTTTTAAAATACAATCATCAAAGTAAGAAAAAAACTTAAAAAACATTCATCAATTAATGCCCTTGAGTTGATCTTCCGCCACCACCGCGAGATGTGCCACCACCACTAGAGGTACTTCCACCACGAAAGTTTCCTCCACCACGAGGTACTTCCACCGCGAGATGTAGTTTGACCACCGTGCCGTAAGGACACTTGCGCTTATCATGACCAACATAATTGCAAAATAAGCATTTTCAAGTGTATCTCCGTTGGAACATCCATTTCATTATGAATATGCGAGTATGCATTCTTTCTGAATTTACGGATAAATACTTTATTTGCAACCATTGAAAATTGATCCGGTGGCCAATAACTCTCACTACCAAGTGGGTAGAACCTTCCAGTTCTTGCATAATTTTCAACCGTATATTCCTCGGCCATGTACGAGGAGGCGTTCTTTCCCATTGTGATAAAAACACTTGAAGGTACGAGAACATGGCATGTGATATGATTTTTGCCGCATGTGCATGTTCTTGGAATCTCACAAATTGTGTGGACGTTACCTCTTTTACCTTGGTGCACACTTGTTGTGAGTTCAAATATGCACTCTGCAGGGTTGTACTCCATCCGGTCATGTTTCTGAGCCTTATATTTGTGGTACTCGAACGCTTTAACGGTTTTGGCATCCATCTTAGACCTTCGTCGCATGTGCTTTGGCCTCTTTTGATCTGCGACGAACCGCTCCACAACCTCGCTTAAATGTCATTCTCACCATTGCGGTGACGGGTAGTCCCGTGCAAATTTCAACAAGCCATTGAATGACTCGTAGCCGGTGTTTGTTGTCGCATACCCCATCGCCTACCTTCATCCCGGTGTAATGTCCATTTGTCTTTATCAATTGCATTTAACCGCAGAAGGCTTCCTCATTCGCCCGCCTAATAATGTCCATCCGAGGTTAAACTTCTTCTCCCGATGCTCGTTGCAGCCGCCACATCCAATTGCGAAGTCGGGATTCGATATGCCTTTTGGAAGTTTGCCTTCAAGTGCCGTAAACAATAACGATGGTAGGCAAAAGGGTGGGGCCACCACCCGCAAATTGAACATATTGTGCAATATGCCGGATGTACGTCCGATATCACATATTCCCATGCGATCCTTAATAACGTGTTGCCTTAAGTAGTCTAAAAACATACCTCACGTACTAATGCTCTCATTAGCGTAATTCGCAAAAGCTAAAGGGAATATAGCTCCATTTGCATCCATTCCAATCGCTATTAGCGACTTTTTTATGTCATACTTCCCGTACACATGTGTTCCATCTATTGATATTACGTGCCGACAATGAGCAAACCCATCCATGCATGATTTGAAGGCCCAAAATACAAAATCAAAAATATTCTTTGGGCACACAGCTTCGATTTGAGCTTCCATTCAACAACAGTACCATGATTGATGTGTTGTAGAGCCGCCATGTATCTCGACAACGTCTTGAAAGAGCCCTCCCAATTGCCGAAGACTATTTCATGTGCACACCTACGCCCAAGATACGCCTTCCTCCTAGTAACAGTTTTGTTATATACTTTCGTGTGACTCTAATACAATCTTTAATGGTACCTCGAAAAAGTTGAAATATCAGCATATAACAACAAGGAACATTATATTAACACCAAAAATAAAATAAACTTAGGCGAAGGGGATACCTTGGGTTTTCTCTAATGTCGCCAACTAATACACGCGCAATCAAATTAGTATCTAGATTGCAATGATCATCTGGAAGGTCACCCCTATCACAAGTGTGCTTTGTGTAGAACTTTAAAATAGTCCACATCTTTTCAGCAGTTTCCTTACCACGGAGCATCCATTCGCAGCCTTGATATTTTCGCTTGCAGACTAATTGCCAAAGTTTTCGTGTGGAATCATCAACTTTAAACTCCCTCATCCCCTGGATGCAATAAATCTTAACAACCCTTTGCAATGATTTTTTCGAGCTGAAAATCATCCCTTTTTCAATATGAGCCTTTTGTTTTACCTGTGTCCATTCCGGCTCTTTCCACAAACTTCGCCGAATATGATCATCATCCCTAGAAAGACAAAGGCATTTGGGTGATATTGAAGATGATCAAGATAGGGGATCTCATCGGAATGCCACCGAATCGGGTCGACTCTTCGTTGAAATTGGCCATACGAACTTGAGTCGACCTGCCGTTCAAATGGTTGCTGTGAATTCGGTTCCTCTTCGTGTGCTTGATCGTTCATCATGTCTTAACGATTCTACTTAATGTTGAGGATTAGTTCCAACCTCAATCTCATCGTCACTTTCCTCCGCATTAGGTATTTCCTCACTATCGCTGGATGATGTCACTATATATTTCGGATAATCTGGACCATCCATAGCATGCCTTTGCCTATAATTTGGTGCAACCACCACATTCTCCCTATACAAGAAATTAGGATGTTTTAACTACTACACATCAAATAACACTATTGATGTTAAAAAAATAGACAAATACCGATAGTAATCAACCGCACCGAAACTTGAAGAAGGACCATCGCTTTGAGTTGTTGGATAGGCGAGGATGTTCCAACCGATTCATCTATCCCGATTGAGGAGACCGTCCGATATGATCCATATCACTCGCATAACCCCTAAATAATATAATCGACATCATTAGTAGCATTCAAGTGCCACTACACATAATAATAATAATAATAATAATAATAATAATAATAATAATAATAATAATAATAATAATAATGTAAAAAATGAATATTTACCACTGCCCATCAAATTGCTGACTTAAACTATCCAGAGGCATTTGGCTAGTCAAAATGCTTTCATAGTACTCATGTCAGGGTAATTGTGTTGATAAGTAGATTCCGCTTGAGTGACTTCGGCCTGAATTATAGACGGGGCTTCCCGACGAGGTCTATTTCGGGCTTCCCGAGGAGCCCTAGCCATGAATTCAAGTCGATTAATGGGGACCTTCTCTATATACATTTCAAGGACGT
The DNA here is from genome assembly GCF_029784015.1 of Lycium ferocissimum. NCBI lineage: Eukaryota > Viridiplantae > Streptophyta > Magnoliopsida > Solanales > Solanaceae > Lycium > Lycium ferocissimum. Next base: position 20,682,864 of record NC_081350.1, read on the forward strand.
TTAAAGTTATGCATTTCCTATAATCATAAGGCGCCTTCAAAAAATCAGTCAACGAATCGTCGTCTTGAATGTACCAACGTCATAACTAGTTACACCTTGCGGCGTAAATGACGTTGGATATTTTCCAATTATATTTAGATCAAAATCACTTCTACTAACTTGTAGTCTATTATACAAGGCTTGGAGTAGTTTTGAGAATTTTAAGTCAAGTGGAAACTTAACATGGTATTTTGGGGAAGAATCATAGCGCAAATTATTTTCTCTCGAATATAATTTGTCCGTCCTGCAATAAAGAAACTCTAATTCTTGGAACATCTGCCATATTTTGAATAATTTGGGAGGAATACAAAACGCAAAAAACTAGATGAAACTTTGAATTTTTTGCTTTTTTTTTTGCGTTATACGAACTCGGTATTTATAAGATTTGAAGTTTGAATATAGAACCAACGCATGCATGCAATTACAGTGTCTTGCAGTGTTACGTCAAATCAAATTAAGTGCGAAGAGTTGCATAACACATGAAATAAATGTGTTATGGCAGATTCCAGCAGTATAGCGCAGTAAATAACTGCGTTAATGCACTCAGATAGAGTATAACGCAGTAATTTAATGCGTTATACTGGCATAACGCAGTATTTTACTGCGCTATACCACTGCACCATATTGTCACCTCAACTGTCAAACAGAAAAACGTCATGATTCGAATCAAACTTTATATAACGTAATTTGACGAATAGTTGTTACCAACCACACAACATTCCACACAAAATTGAGCTACTATGTCATTTTTTGACCAATTTAGAGATATTAGTCGTGTTATATCGTTCACTCCAAAGAAACATATTTGAACAATGGGTAGGACTCGGGAACTAGATGATGTTGATTTTCATTACTCAAATAACCCTAACGATAGATTCAATCGAGAATACAATAATAAAATGACAGAGGAGTGGGATTGGCGTGTTAGGGAGACTGCAACACTGGAACACAAGTTAGCGTCAGTAGGGCTTAAACGCCTAAAAAAACGTGCTATGTCAATGCCTCGCGGAACTCCACAAGAGTTTAATTTGGCTCTTAATCGTTTTCGCGAAGAGAACAATCGGATGCAAATACGTTACCATAGGGTAGAATATGGTATACATGGTAGCACAAGATTTAGATCCAAGTGGGATTCGGACTGTGAAATGTCCGATGAAGATTAATATTTTTCTTACAATAAGGTAAGTAGGTAGGGTCATAAAGACCCTCCCCCCCTCCCCCCCAGGGTACTTGGAGGTTTGCAACTATATAAGTAGCTCTTTCTTTGTTATTAGACCATACCATATTCAATGTCGAGTAGTAGAAACTCAGCTTGGTCTTTACTCCTTCCAAAAGAACCAAATAACAGTGATGATGAGAGTTCAAATCATAGTAGTTTTTCGAGCGATACCAGTGATTTCAAACTAGATGAGCTAAATCCCCACCTTCTTATAGAGCGTAATGATGATTTTTGCAGTATGAAATATTCAGATCCGCGGGAATATTATTGCGGTTTACGCCGAGAATGGTCACATCGGCTTGCCGAATCAGAACGTCTTGTTCGTGACTTGGAAAATCTCAACGCTCCAATCCCAACAAGGTACTCCTTAACCATGCCTCAAGTAGGTCCGAAACTTGCGAGCTTGCCGTGCAAAGGATTAGAAAAGAAAACAACGGGATGCGGCAAGACGATGTAGATTTTACATGCTAAAGTTGGTCGAAGAACAAGCATCATCAACCGGTAGAGAACTAACTGCATACCGAAAAAAGATGTGTCTTAGTTAAACCGCCAATATTTTTCTCGAGGACGATATTGGCGACTTGTACTCTGATGATGATTAAGAATGTTGTGATTTTAGTTTTAAGTTTAATATATCATTATGCTGTTATTTTGAAGAATATTAGTATGTTAAGTATTTTCATCTACTCAAGGTTATGAATGATGCAATTTAATTAAGTTTTTTTTTTTTTGTATGAATGTCGCCATTTTGACTAACGTTTGATTAATTATTAATGAACAAGTTTAAGTATTCGTAAAGAACTTCAAGCTAATGTCACCGAGCCTTGAAACGAAAATGGTGTTCGAGCATTTTTCAATCACTAAAACGGCCATCCGAACTTTTGTGTATCCTTGATGTGTTGATTCTACCTTATTAATCGCACAAAAATAAGTAGGGTTCTATATAAAATATTGAAGTTTCGGGGTCTCGAAGCATGATTAATCTATGGTCAAAGTACGTTAAAAAGTGTAATGAAAGAAGGGTTAACCAAAAGAGCCGGGAAAAAACAAAAGACGAACACTATAGCGCAGTAAATTACTGCGCTAAAGGTATTTTCGTAACATTTTTTTTTGTTGGGGTATTTTGGTTCAAAATATTTTTTTGGGGGCATTTTGGTTCCGGACTCTATAATTATCATCGTCAGTTTCCACTATCGATAGAGCATATTTCATCAAACAAATAGTTTACACAATTAATACACTTATAAATTATTTTTTATACAATTTTATTCATATAAATTTAATTATTAAAGGGACAACCGTATATAAAGCATCTTTCGTGGGTCTGGAGAAGGGCCACAACTTGGGGATGTAGACGCTTTTACCCTAATGCAAGTATTAACGACTGCTCTCATGGCTCGAATCAGTGACCTAGGTCACACCGACAACTTTACCGTTGCTCCAAGATTCCCCTTCAATATAAATAATAATTTTTTGTTATTTATTAATTTTAAATAAAGATGAATTTTACACATTCATATTGTGAGAAAACAAAAATGTCCATAATTTATTATTCGGATTTAGAATAATATATCAATAACCAAGTATATATTTTTTATTCAAATATTTAAAATTTTAATTAAAAAGGAATGGGCCTTAATGTCCCTTTCGCCCTTCTTACCCTAATATAATACTCTCTCCAATTCACAATAAATGATTTTTGCATAGAAATAAAGAATAATTAAGTTAAATAATTATTGCAATCAGTATCATGAAATTATTTTTTAATGACTGTGTTAAACTTAAAATTATTTATGGTAAACTAAAGCAAATAGAAACAAAAATACTTATAAATAGATAAAGTGGCTCATGAAAGTTACTCCACTTTAATGGAAAAGGAAAAAATGGAGAGAAAAAGTTGGGAAGCAAAATGAACGTGCACTGAAGACCCGTTGCCTCCGGGTGTCGGGACCCACGTAAGTGATTCACTATTCTACTCTCCCTCAATTATGCACCAACTATCAAACTTTTAGATTCAAATTTCTAAACTTTAATAGTAAATTCAAATATAGACTTTTAAAAATAAAATTTATATATTTAAAAAATTTTCATAATTGATTTGACACGTTTATCAAAGAGTAAAAAATAGAATAACAATTTTAGTAACATATTACTGCTAATTATTACTAAGTCATCTAATGATTGAAATAAATAAAACATAATTTAAAAGTTATATTGCCTCTTGTTCGTTGAACTTTCCAACTTAATAATAAGGGTAAAAGAGTTATAAAATGATAAATTATCCCTTAACTTTTCAAATTGTACAAGTAAAAATAGACAATTATTTAGTTGTTATAATAATTAAAAATTAAAAATATTTAAAAAGACATATAAAGAAATTTTGGTTGACTCACAAAATTTCTAAATGTGACACATAAAATTTTTACTCCCTCCGCTCACTTTTACTTATCCACTTTTATTATGCACACCTTTTAAGAAATAATAAATGAAATGCATAATTTATAAATGTACCTATATTAATTGGTGCATATTTTTGTTGGATTTAAAATATAATTTGAAGTTAGTATTTAATACTATGGGTAAAACAGGAAAAAAAACTTATTTTGTTTTGATATGCCAAAAATGACAAGTAAAAATGAAAATTTATTTTTGGAATACTGGACAAGTAAAAGTGAACAGAGAGAGTAAAATAAAATTTATATATTTAAAAACTACTATCAAACTTTACTTGTCATAATTGACTTGACACGTTTATCAAGAAGTCAAAAATAAAATACCAATTTTAATAACATATTACTCCTAATTATTACTAAATCATCTAATAATTGAAATAAATAAAACATAATTTAAAAGTTGTACTGCCACTTGTTGGTTAAACTTTCCAACTTAATAATAAGGGTAAAATAGTTATAAAATGAGAAATTATTTGTCAATTTTTCAAATTATACAAATAGACAACTATTTAGTTGTTATATTCCCTCTGTTTTAATTTATGTGAACCCATTTGATTGGGCACGATATTTAAAAAAGAGTGATGACTTTTGAAACTTGTGGTTCAAAATAAGTCTTGAATATTTGTGTGGCTGTAAATTATTTCATAAAATGAATTTGTTTCCAAATTAGGAAAGAGATCATTATTTTGGCACAAATTAAAAAAATAGGTTCACATAAATTGAAACAGAGGAAGTAATAATTAACAATTAAAAATATTTTAAAAAACATATAAAAGAAATTTCGGTTGACTCACAAAATTTCTAAATTTGACACATAAATTAGGAGTAGTTATTAGTCACTCAAACTGTGTCGTTTGATGTAGTGTATCGCGGTGCCATTCATATCTCTGTCTTATATATATATACTATGTTCACTCATTTATTCATCCTTCTACTCTTTCTTCTCCTTTCTCTCTGTTTCCATTAATAAAAGGAAACTTCCTTTTCCTACCAAACAAAGAGATTGGGTGTTTCTACTTTCCTTGTTTCTTGTGTTTATATACTGTGTTTGTGAGAATTGTGTAGTGTTCTTTTTTGTTGTTATGGCGGGTGTTGGAGCAAGATTGAAGGTTTTTAGGCCATTGTTGTCAATTTCTTGGAGTTTTCTTTTGGCTGCTATATTTGTTTCAGCTGAAAGAAGTTTAAAGAGAGAAAGTGTTGCACATAATGCAACTACTCACCAATCTGATGCTGATTTACTTTCTTCTGTTGTCAATTTCTTGTGGAAGCCTAATGAATCTGGTTACCAACATGTTTGGCCGGTAAATAATTCTTGATCTATGTTTCATTACTGTTCCTACCGTTTCAATTTGTTTGTCTGGTTTTGACTTGACACGAAGTTTAAGAAAGTAAAAACACTTTTGAGTCATGTTTTCTTAAACCAAGGACACGTGGAATGTACCACGATCTTAAACATGATGTGTGTAAAATTGAAATTAAAAAGTTGTAAAAAAGGAAAAGAAGCATCATTTTTGAAACGGACTAAAAAGAAAAGTAGGACAAACAAATTGAAACGGAGGGAGGGAGTATCTTTTTTTTTTTTTTCTTTTTTTTTTTTTTTAAAGTTATGTTGTATTTTTATAGCTTTGAATTTTTTGAACTAGTTGTGATTTGTTTATTGTTATGTGATCTGCTGGATTGAATTGATAGTGGTAGTTGGTAAAGTTAGTAATCATAATTTAGTTGATTAGGTGGGACCATTAATGGACTAAAAAATTGAATCTGGAGTAGTTAGCTCTATGTATGCATGAAATGCACCAATAAGTTATCTTTGTGCATATTTGTGCTCTTGTTGCTTCTTTTTTTTTTCTGGAGTTGTAGAATATGGATGTCAACATGTATATTTACTTGCTGTTTGAGATCAAGAATAAAGAAGGAATGAAAACGTAATGAATATGTTCGAATAAAGCTGATCGAAAAAGACTAAGATGAAATCCATATATCTAAGATATATGAGTGAGTTGGCCAATGTGAAGTTTGTATTCCAGAGTAGTTATGTTAATTTTCCATTTGAAAGTGATGCTAGCGTAATGCTTCTCACAAAGGTAGGGAGGTAGGGGTAAGGTCCGCGTACATCCTATCCTCTCCAGACCCACTTGTGAGATTACACTGGGTATGTTGTTGTTACTGAATAATGCTTCTGGCATCTGAGATGGTAGCATATTGGAAATCTGAGCTATGATTGGGCTTCCAAATCCATGCGCCATATTGATTTATAAAATCCTACTTTAATAACTCCGCCGATATTTTCATTAGGCTCCTGACCTTCTGTTTGCTTTAATCCTGTCAACGTGGTTGACAACGGAAGTTTTGAATGTGTGTTACTGGATGTCATTGCAGGAAATGAAATTCGGATGGAAAATTGTTGTTGGTTCCATAATTGGATTTTTGGGAGCAGCATTTGGGAGTGTAGGTGGTGTTGGCGGGGGTGGCATATTCGTACCTATGCTTTCTCTCATCGTTGGATTTGATCCAAAATCATCTACTGCAATTTCAAAGTGTAAGATCGGGAGCACTAGATAAGATTGACTTTTTCTAAGAAATTTGATTGTTAATTTCATGGTTTCAACGGCTTAACAAACTGTAGTGAATGTATTGTTTATTCTGATCCTTCTGGACTTGCCGATGATTATTGAAGGGAAGGAACTTAATGATAAAAAGAAAGAAAAAGAAGGGAACTTAATGAGCAATGACTCAATAGACCCTGAACTTTTCACCTGGAATTACTCCTGACTCAAGTTTTCATTGGAAAACGTTCTCCATGCTCCTTCTTATCACTAAACCTCCTTGCCCTCCACAGTCCTTGAGCTAAATTCAGTTATCTTATGTTGGGAGATTGTTGGATATTATTTTCCCTTTTTGTGAGAAGTATAGCTTTTAGCTTTAGTCACAATTTGGATTTCTAAACAGAAATTAGCAACTAGATAAGACAAGTGTGCATATCAGATAATTTACTCCCTGATAAAATGCTTTTTCCCCATAGGCAGAATAGGAGTAAAAAACCCTTGGATTCGCACTTTTTATCAGCAAAGCACTGTAGTAGCAGGTCTTAGTTTCTGAATTTTCCTCATCTGTTGTTAGCTGCTCTCTCCTGGTTAAGGGACTCACAGATTCTATTCTTGATTGTCAGGCATGATCATGGGAGCTTCGGTCTCTACTGTTTACTACAATCTAAAGCTCAGGCATCCAACGATTGATATGCCTATTATTGATTATGATTTGGCCGTGCTCATCCAGCCAATGCTGATGCTTGGCATTAGTATTGGAGTTACTTTCAATGTGATATTTGCTGATTGGATGGTAACAGTTCTGCTTATAATACTCTTCGTCGGTAAGACTGCACTTGAAATATGGCACACTTTGTGTTTCCTTTACCCACTGCTCCAACAAAACTTCTGAACTTACGTGATTGTTGCAGCTACATCAACCAAGGCCTTTTTACGAGGGGTAGAGACGTGGAAAAAAGAGACTATCATGAAAAAGGTTAATGAATTTTTTTTCCCTATTTGAATACTATAGTCTGTACATTGTGAAACATGTTTAAATTGTCTGTCCTTTTGCTCTTTATTTTCACCAATTTTAGTGGCATCCATTCTGTACAGTTCATAGCATGCCTTGTCCCATTGAATTCTAGCAAGGCTAAGTAAATAAGGTCATATATGTTAAGTGTTGGTTTTGATAATCATATGTTTTTCTTACTTCAGGAGACTGAGGCTGCGAAAAAGTCAGGCGCAAATGGTAGGTTATACAAACGACTTCTTTATTATATATGAGTTTATTGGGATTTCAGTCTTGGTGTTCTTTTCTTTTCTGCTGATATGTTTTTTTGTGCTAGGCGCTGGTGAAGACGCAGAATACAAGCTCCTTCCTGGTGGTCCCAACGCTGACACTCAAAAGAAAGAAACAGAACCTGAACCTGAGGTAACTTATCTTAGATCTTGAAATGAATCAATGGTAATATTCTGCTTCTTCTGATAGTTTAGATCTAATCAGCTATGTCATTTTAGGTGCCTATCTTGGAGAATGTTTGCTGGAAGGAAACTGGACTCCTCTGTATAGTTTGGGTTGCATTTCTAGGCCTGCAACTTGGCAAGGTTTTCATTTCTCCTTATCTGTATTTTTTGTTTATGATCCCACATATACTCGGTGTTTTTTAAAGGTATTTTTAATTTTGTAAACTAACCCGCCTTGTGTGTTGTGGAAATAGAATTATACAGACAATTGCACACCAACATACTGGGTGGTGAATCTGTTGCAGGTTCGTGTTTATCTATGTTAAAGGTTGATGCAAACTCTAAAATCCCAAAAGTTATTCTAGCAATGAACACAAACTCTTTCAATGTCCTGCAGATCCCAGTTGCCCTCGGTGTATCATCTTATGAAGCTGTTAGCCTGTACAAGGGTTGGAGAAAGATTGAATCTAAGGGAGAAGATGGAACTAACTTCCAGGTGCTGCAACTGATGACTTATTGCTTTTTGGGAATAGTAGCTGGTATGGTAGGAGGACTTCTTGGTTTAGGTGGAGGATTTATTATGGGTCCTATGTTTTTGGAGCTGGGTGTTCCTCCTCAGGTGCGTTTTTATTGTTATCCTTAAGTGGTATGGAGCAAAATGAAAACATTTTTTCTTCATACAATAGGGTGCAGAAATGCTACCAATCTATGGTTGGTTCATTTTGCTGGTTATGCTTGCTGAGAAAATAATTTGTTGGTACTCAGAATGGCAATTAACGATTGAAATTTTAATCATGAGTTCAAGCATGTAATTTTTTGGATGCAAATGTGAAGTCGAAGGGATCTTAGATATGTTAGAAAAAACGGATTATTGACTTCCTGGATTGAAAGAGAAACTCAAACAATGAGAATCAAAGATAAGGTGCCCCAAATATATTGATTAAAAAAAGATGCCTAAATATTTTTGATAGAGACAATTTCAGTTGTCATTTGCTTAGTAATGTTTATATGTGCCCTTGATCTTTAACAAATTCCGTGCTCAATAGAAGCAGTGACTTTTACCCACAAAAGGTTGTGCTGAATAATGTTACTTAAGTTAATAGGGCTTTGTCTTTTGAATGTAGAATTTAGCAAAATTCTTGGATACATCATTTCTCGGCAAATTGGATTAATATTTGTGTATCATGACATTCACAAAGCATCTTCCTATAGCTTCACACATGATATCATTTCTCAATTTTCCTTCCATGTTTCATTTTACCTATGCCTCTGTATATTCATGTTAATCTTACAGTTAAAAGAGCTTATCTTGTCGCATTTGAAGTTTCCCATATTTTTTGTTTTTTCCCCATATGTGGTGGGTTTTTTTTCTTTGATTATCAGTAAATGGAGTTGTTTGATGCTTGTACTTCGATTATCAAATTGTTTTAATTTCTATAGTAGTTCACCAAGCCTTTTATACTGCTTTAAATTGCTTGTTCTTTTCGCTAGTACTATTTGATTGCTTCTTTTACTATGTTATTTATCATATTATCTTGCTGCTATTACTGCTTATTATTACTGTTTATTATTCATGATGCTTTTTCATCTCTCTTTGAGCCGGGGGTCTATCGGAAACAGCCTCTCTACCCGTCAAAAGGTTGAGGTAAGGTCTGCGTACACTCTACCCTCCCCAGACCCCACCTGGTGGGATTATACTGGGCATCATGTTGTTGTTGTTGAGTTGTTTGATGCTTAATATTTAGCAGCTGTATATATGGCAAGCAGAGTTAGGAAAATGTTACTGCTTTGTGTCTAGGACAATCTTTCACCAGTTATTTCATGGAAGTTGTCCATGACTAAATTAGGATAAAATTTAGGATCTTTTATTAAGTGAAAAATACAATTATCCAATTATAAACCAGTGCATGTATAAATTTCAAAATTCAGTTGGTAGGTGAATATTACGGTTGTAAAAAGTTAAAGTTATCATTTTTCCTTCACTGAGATGCCCGTCTATCTTCATATCTGTTCCAAGTTCTCATCATACTTTATAGCCATTGTCTCATGTTACTGTGTTTGTGCTACTAGGTTTCAAGTGCCACTGCCACCTTTGCAATGATGTTCTCCTCATCAATGTCTGTTGTAGAGTATTACCTTATAAAGCGTTTCCCAGTTCCCTATGGTATGTGCTGATCCCTTGAATTAACGATTATAAGGTAGATTTTTCACGTTTATATCGAAACTGAAAGTTGTATTCTTGCCGCAGCTGCGTACTTCGTTGCCGTGGCAACTGTTGCTGCTCTCATTGGGCAACATGTTGTGAGGAGGATGATTGTGATACTAGGAAGAGCATCGCTTATCATCTTCATCCTTGCCTTCACAATATTTGTCAGTGCAATTTCACTAGGTATGTGTGTATTTCCGGCGGTGCCTCATCAGCATCAACATTTAAACATCTTCCCAGATGAATCATGACTTCATTCTCCATTTCAGATTGAATTGGTATTACAAATTTATTATCTGGTTTGACAGGTGGGGTTGGTGTCTCAAACATGATAGGGAAGATCCACCGCCATGAATACATGGGCTTCGAGAACCTTTGCAAATTTGATCCTTAATTATGTTTTGAGTCTAGGTGAAGCAAACTGGTCGTACATTAGTGCTTCGCTAATTCAAAGTATTGGCTTAAGTTGGAGAACAATTCTTGGCTTGGTGGAGGAAGACAACCACCATATCAATTTAGCTAGTTCAGTTCTACATTAGATATACACCGGCAATGAATCTGCTGTGGAAGATTTCTGCTCTGGAGAAATCTACTGTGGTATATTTCTGCTGTGGGTGTTTTCATCATTTTCCCGTGATAATGTGGGACTTTGCCCCTGTTGTTGTCATGTCTGCTTAAATGAGATTCAGTTTTGTGACTATTGAACACCAGAAATAATCGAGAAAAGAGAGAGAAATTCTTAAGTCATTTAATTTGTAACACTGTGTTATCTTGGTGTAAAACACTACTGTGGAAGATAGTCTGAATTATTATTGATTCGATGTTGTGACTGTCCCTTTTGCTAGCAAGTAGTACTTGAGGTTCAAGGAAATAATTATTATTGATATCTTGTATGATCGAGAACATGATCTATACCAAATGAGTGCCTAGGTTGATGCTTCATGCACTGGTTTGAGTATTTTACTTGGCCATTTGAAGTGTGAATAATGACTTACCTCCCATAACATATAAAATTCTGTTATTTGCCACTTCTTATTTTGTCCATCTCTACCTAATCCAATTGCACGCATAAAAGTTTGGTCAAAAACTACAAACACCAAAGATATAGTATAAAATACTTTTGGGAGTATCAACCTCTCATTGGGGTCCGGAACAAAAATGCCTTCAAAAAAAATTGTTTGAACCAAAATACCCCAACAAAAAACAATGTTACAAAAGTACCTTTCGCCTTGAAGAAAATATTCGCGCTAAAGACTTAACCGTAATGCATCAAGTTAAGTAAATCGCGCTATAACAATTATTCTCACCTAAAGGCAGAAAATACCGCGCTATATCCTTCAACATAAACCCATCGGGTTCCACCCATTCTCCTCCGGCGCTTAAAAAAAAAATAGAAACCGCCATTGACTAAAAAAAACGAGGTGGTCCCACATCCAAAAACGTCATTTTCTATTAAATTTCGTCCGAAAGCTTAGATTATAAGATATTCGTTTCTATGAAGAAGATTCTAAAAGCTCAAATTTTAAAAAAGCGGCGTAGGAACTCCATTAAAATAATCTAAGCAAAAAATCTTCGATTAAGGTTTTGTACTATGAACTTTTGTTATTATTTTGTTATATACATTATATTCTAAGATGTAACATTTAATCGCTATGTTTCAAAAAAAAAAAAAAAAAAAAAAAAAATTTTGTTCTTTTTGGACTAGGCGTGTTTTTGCCATCGCTGCATTTTTTTTTTGGTTTAATTCAATATTTGTTAAATGTTTATGAATTGTTAATTTGTTATATGTTTATGAGTTGTTAATTTGTTAATTATTTTATGAATTGTGAATGAATTATTATTTTGTTAAATATTGATTATGAATTTATTAGTTGTTAATTATTGTTTTATGAATTAAAAAGAAATTGATTGGTAATGAATTATTATGTTGTTAACACTTTGATTGGATGATTGTTATGTATTGTTTTGACATTTTTCGTATCGTGTCATATCAGATAGGACCAAATCGGTGGTTACATAAAATAGGACATTTTGCCGTTATATAAAAATAATATTAAAGTAACAATCAAAATAAACATTGTATTTAAATTAACAACATAATATAATATAATAGGTAACAACCATCCAGATAAGTTGTAAATGATTATGAATTGTTATCTATATAATTTTAAAAAAGCGTGAATATATATATGTTAAATAAAAAAGATTATCTAAAAAAGAATAGTTAAAGTTCTTCTTTTCATAAATACATAAGTTAACGATAAAAATGTAAAGTTTATAGAAAAATATGTGGTCGACGAATATACTCTTTTAGTCTAATTTTATCGTAGCTGTGTTGGCTATTTGGTCAACTAAAAATATATCACACATTCAAAATAGAGTTCTAAACAAATATTATCGTCGAATTTCGATTCTCAAACTAATTAACTTAACAAGTCTTTTTGTCATCACATAATTCAAAAGTAATTAACTTAAAAGTCTTTGCCATCACATACGTGTCCTTACTATCACATACATTAAATTTCATCGCATATCCCATTCTAATTATTCACAAGATATAATACTACATAATTCACATATTCCCTACAAATTATTAATTAGTTAATAATTTATCTTTCATTTCAAGAATAATGACTAATTTAGTTTTGACAGACGGACTCTTTAAACGGATCCGAATATTCCCCCGGGCCCGATGTTCCCGGGACCCGATGCTCACTTGTGAGGCCCGATGCTCGCGCGGCCCTCTCGTTCACCCTAGACCTCGGATAGATTGGTATTGTCTTTCACAACACAATCAGCAGTCGACTTATTATGGATCGGTACTATAGGGATATCTACCAGGCTCGCCCCCGTAAGGCCGGCAGAGAGTTTCGACTCTTTTTACGCGAGCACCCCCACACCGCGTCAAAGATATTATTTCGGGGCGCATCTACCGTTGCGTGTCCGTTGCTCGGGTAGCGACGCACGATTGGGCGCTCACACGGCTATGGTTGAGCGGTGGAGGCCGAGAGACACATACCTTCCATCTTCGCCTCGCGAGGCCACGATTACACTTCGGGGATGTGAAAGGTCCTCTTTGGATTGCGGGTAGATGGAGAGCCATTATACACCTCGTACTAGCCTCCTCGTGGTCGAGACGGGCGACAGAAGGTTGATCAGGCTCACCCAGCCGATACTGTTGAGGCCGCATTTCCCGGGCGCAGTCGGGTTCGGACAAGGCACTCGCGCTTATTTGGAAGGTCTTGATCGGTTGATGGCACCCCCGCAGACGCCGGCTGATCGTCATGCCCGTTTGTACCGCTATTATATTCGGGGGCATCTTGTTCCCCGTAATTCATCGGCGCCTTTGTCGCCTTACGTTATTTGGTTTTCTTGGAGCATCTGGACCTTCGGGAGACTACGGCACGGGGGGGGGGGGGGGGGGCTATTTTGGCGTATCTTTACGGATGCGGTGCTTGCAGCGTCTATTGGTGTTGTCACGGATGTGTGTGGATTTTCTCGTTCTCCTGAGTAATATTTTAAGCGTGCCTTCCTTTAATGTAGACAAAACTCGAAATGACGACTTAAAAATCGTATTTTCTAATATCGGTTGTACGATATGGGCATGGGAGAGAATCGCCTTTTGTTATACCTAGGCATCGCCTCGACATTGACATGCCTTATGCGAGAGAGGGGACGGCGGGTTTTGATCGGGATGTGGATACGCCACGGTATTACCATTCCGGGACCACTTTGATCACGCATTTCCGACGATGCGGTAAAACAATTTAAATTTACATTAATAATTTAATTAAACGTCTTTTCGACTTGGTGATCACCGATTTGTATGTATATGTGCATGCGTGTGTATTTATACGGACGCCGTACGCTACTATATTAGATGGTTTCAGCCGCCTTCGTAGGGCGGCGAGGTCGGGGTTTGGAGGTCGCGGTGTCCGTTGATACACTGGACATCGTGTGAGCACATGCCGGCGTGTCTTACGACGGTTTGGGCATACACGTAGTATACCCCCGACGTCCGTCATGAGCTCGGAAACACTACCCGGCGGGACGATCGGGCCGCCGTTCGATGATGATTTTACGCTTTCATGGATGTTCGGCTCCACCATTGGGAGAGCGGGGTTGGGCACTTTAGGCTGTGGTCGGCCATTTGACTCCCGTTGAGCATTCATCGGTTGGTATCATCGGATCCACGTCGATTGATCGGCAACCTTGACTTGCGTCCCCAGGATGTAGGATACTCGGCACTCGCCAGGAAGCGATGCGAGGCATTGGTAAGTTTATCGTATTTAGATTTATTTAATCGCGTTGAATGTTACGTTTTAAAAAATAACTTTTTTTTACGGTGAACACAAATGCGGTGGTGGCCGTACATACGCGTGTTGGGGTTAGAGCATATGCCTTACGGGCTTGCGGGGCTTGCGGCGGAGATGGTACGGATATCGGATGATGGTATCCGGCGGGCGGGGAGATTAGGCGCGGGGAGGAACATTCGGAGGGAACGACTATCGGGCGGCGCCGGAGGAGAGGACCGGGTGCTCCCGAGAGGAGGCCGCGCGCGCGGAAGGACGCGTGCTTCCGGGGACGCCGTGCGCGTAGGGCCGCGGTCTGCGTCGCCGGAAGGGACACGGTGGTGGAGGACACCATCTGATAGATGAGGCGGATGAGGCCGATCCCATTCCGGAGGGCGTTCACGGTCTAGCCCATCCGCGGCCGTTCCAGCGGTGGCGACTGCTGGGGACTCGCTTACGTTTACGCGGCGCTGCGCTGAGATGCCGGGTCGTCATCGCACCAGAGCAGAATGCATACATGGAGGAGCGTGATAACGTTGATTGGGCGGCGTTACGCGCTTCATTAGGCGATGAGCGCACCGTGAGGAATTTAGAGGACCCGAGATTCTTGACTTCGATGAGTTTTTGATCTAGGTTAGTATTTAAAATGCTTATTTGTTCATTTAAATTATTTATTTAAATATATATATGTTACTCATTATTTAGTAATATTTTATATTTTAGGATTCGAGGCCCAGCGGGTCCACCGAGCCACCCACTCGGGCGTTTTCTCATGGGTACGTCGAGCCGGCGGTGTCTTCCCATATGACCACCGAGCCACGGGTAAGCTTTTTTATTAAAATTTCTTTTATTCAACATAAGGTCAATATTTAATATATATATTTGATTATTTAAAGTACTTATTTTAAATATGTATGTTACTTATTATTTCGTTATTTTGATATTTTAGGATTCGGCGCCAGTGGGTCCACAGGAGCGACCCATTCAGGAGCATTCTCGTCAACTCGACTGAGGCAGAGGTGTCTTCTCATGAGACTACCGAGGCGCATGTAAGTTTTTTACTTAAAACTACTTTTATTCAATATAAGGTATATATTTATTTAATTTTTATAACCTTTACTTGGACTTCGAACAGCATCTCGTCCAGGAGACTACCTCATATTCACCACCACACCCATCTGAGGAGCCTACAGACCCATCTCAGGAGCCTACTCAGGCGCCCGTTGACACACAGGTTTGATTAAATAAATAACGTTAATGTATTCAATATAAATAAGAAATGGTACTAATTATTATATACTTTTCAGGTTCATCCTTCGGCGCTTGAGGTGGCGACTCTCGACGAGGAAGAGGTCGAGTTTCCGGACCTAGCTCGGCTGAGGTTACGGCGTGCCGGCGAGACGGATACCAAGAAGAAGCACGTTCTAGTCGAGGGCACACGGGCGAGGGAAGAGGAGATGATCCGACTTGGAGCGCTGGTTATTAAGAGGAAGAAGGACGATGGAGACGATGGCGATGGCGAGGGCGGTGGGGATGGCATGAGCCAGGCTGCAGGGATAGTCTCAGGCATACTACATGTGGAACCCGTCCTCGATAGTGTATATACATTAGTGTTATACAATTTATCGTAAATATTATATATTTTTTGCATATTTATACATATTACACATCCTAAATTGATAAAAAAAAAAAAAAAAAAAAGGTGACACGTTCGAAATAAAGTTAAGCATTAATTTAAAAATAAGACGAAACCCTAAAAGATAAATAACGTAAAGCTAATGACTACAAGTCTTCAAACAAAAAGGGACTTCGACACTTTTCAACCACTAACGACAATCCAAAGTATTGCGTATTCTTTATGTATTGAGCCTATCTTATTAATTGTACAAATATAAGTAGGGTTCTATATAAAATATTGAAGTTACGGAGTCTCGAAGCATGATTAATATACGGCTAAACTACGTAAAAAGGAGTGAAAATGTAAGTTGGAAAATGGCGGACTATTATAGCGCAGTAAAATAATGCGCTATAGATAAAACCCAACTATCTATAGCAGAGTAAAATACTGCATTATAGGTGAGAGAAGACAACTCTTATAGCGCTTGTTAAAATCTTTGGCTAAAGCATAACGGTACCGTTACGGTTAAGTGCTTTTTAAGCTTGATATTTTCTTGCTTATTTAAAATGCTTTTGTAACATTGTTTTTTGTTGGGGTATTTTGGTTCAAACAATTTTTTTTGAAGGCATTTTTGTTCCGGACTCTTAGATTAAATAGCCAAACATGTGAATGAAAAGAGCTACACGTGAAGTAGGAGTCTCTTGGACCAGAAAACAGTTTGTTTTTGTTTTTGTTTTTTTATTAGTGTTTGAACTTGGTTTTGGGATTATCTGAGAGAGCCTATTTGTTCTTTTCGTTTTCAAAAACAAACGAAACAAAATGTGTTTGGACAAAATACAAAAATAAATGTAGTTGAAAATTGAAATATTCCTTTACAGAGTAAAAAATGTTAGCTGACGAGCTGAACCTTGTATAATTAGAATGCGAAGTAGTAACTCCATTAGCGAGCTATCTCTCAATTTTCAAATTTGATCACTTTGTTTACATATGATGTAATTGCTTTTTTGTTTCCAAATGATGTAGTTAGTTCAAAAGTTACTATACGGAGTAACTGAATTGTAGTTGTTCTTAACTAACTAATTTCATTAAGATCGTATAATCCCAGTCTCAAGTTAATTCCACTCTACATTAGCTCCATACACTGGAAGAATATAATAGTAAGAAGAAAGACAAGTCGAAGTAGACTCAATAGGATTTTTCATTTTATTAAAAATATTATTTACCATATGATTTGCACTCTTTATTTTTTCATGTTGTATACATTATATTTAGTTGTCTCCTAAGGGTGAACGTTGAAAGGGATTAACTGGCACTTTTATGTCAAGAACAACTTTGTTTGGTAGGTGTTTGTTTGCTCACTCGGATAATGTTTTGAATACGCAAGTGTGCAGTTCCACCATCTTCTTAAACGGTTCCCCCAGATTATGATCATCAAAATCTTATTTCTCGAAGGCATCGAATAACTTCACTCACTAAATTTTAATCAAAGGAAATATTTGAGGGTTTTACTTCGCCTTTTGAAGATTGAATAATGCTTATAATTTTGTGATCACATAAAATTCTATATTTGTCACCTTCTTATTCTATGAATCTTTACCTAACCCAATTGCACGCATGAAAGTTTGGTATAATCTGCCAAAAAAATAATGGCATACTTTTGGGGAGCCAGGAAAGCTACTGGACAGGGGACTTCAATGCCAAGTGGGCATGCATGCTTGCCCAAGCCAGCTAGCTAGATACTGCTAACAACTTTGGACCCAAATTGCTTTTCTTTATGAAGATCTGCTTGTGAGTTGGCACATGCGTGGCAATCAATTTGAACCAATAATTTGTCTAATATCATTTAAAAATTGTTACCCCTCGATGTATCTCACGGTTGACAACAATCACTTGAGGCCAGACTTTTTTGGCCATTCGGTGTTGATACTCGTTTTGAGGTTCAATAAATTCAAATTCACGTCGGATAGTTTCATTTTGAGGTAAGCGCTTCTTATCAAAGATAGCTCATCCAAGGATTCAAATTCAAAACCTCTAATTAAAGATTAACAAGTACTTACCAGTTACCACCCACCACAGCCTGTGAGTTGTACTTATCAAAGAAAACTTGTCTTTAAAAAAATCATTGAGATGGTAGGAAGTGATTGAGTTTGTGCACATGTTCACTATGGAACAAAAGTCTTTCTGCTTGTTCAATCTTGGCCATTAATCTTTCTTGAGATGGATTGAGTGTACATAACAAGAAATTTCTAGCTAGTGGAGTAATGTGCAATTGATTTTAGAATATAAAAAAGACAATCTTAATTTAGATTATTGAAAGTCAACTGTGGATCCACACCCAAGAGCTAGGTACTGCCTACCACACTTCTCCACGCCATCTAAAAACATGTGAGCGAGAATGATTGGTGGCTTTAACAAATGAATCACAGTTTCATGGGAAGATATTCAATTAGTTTAAGATTTCCTTTCAAATTTAAAATATAAAATAAAGTTAAATAAATGACATATAATTGGCGGTTGTTTGGTTCACTTACTAATTATGTGGGATATATAAAGTAGGGATTATTTATGCGATGATACACTATAACGTAAGAGTAAACTTGGGCCACTTTGGTTTAACTAGGATGCGGCATATAATTTTGGTTTATTCGCACAAATGTCCTATTTCGGAGGTAGTCTTTAGTTTTCGTCTCTCAAATTGCTGGTCTTTAATTTTGCCCCTTAAATTACTGGTCTTTAATTTTTGCCATTCGGCACTTTAAGTGGCTAAAAATACCCTTGATATTCTGAGTTCGAACCCCAACAGAGTATCAAAAAAAAAAAAGAATCATAAGGCAGGATTTCATAGCAAATTATGCCCATACAGACAAAAGTTATGCCATAAGGCATAATTTCTACGTAAAGCATGCCTTGTCGGCATAGTTGTGTAGAAATTAAGTTATACTGCAAATCTATGCCGGAAAAGGAACTACATAGAATATAGAACTATGTCTTTTCAATACATAGGCAAAAGTTATGCCTTAAGGCAAGATTTCATAGTTATGCCTTTTCAATACTACAGAATTATGCTTTAAGGCATAACTTTTGCCCGAATAAGCATAATTTGCTATACAATTCTACCTTGCGAATTTATTTATTTTTTGCCCGTGTTGGGGTTAGAACCCGAATCTCTGGTTTCATAGACTAGCGAATAAGGATACTTTGGCCCACAAATTTTCATTAAATGAGAAGTAAGGGCAGAAATTAAAAACCACCGATTTGAGGGGCAAAAATTAATGACTAGTCCATATGAAGGGAGATCCGCGTAAATGTTGAGTAAAATAAAATATGTAAAATGAGGTTTCATTAGTCTAGAAAGGCAATTTTGAGCCATTCTGGTGACGACGAGGATAGATTGGAAACCATTTTTTAGAGCATAGTTTAGAGACAACTTTGACTTTTTGCCGTTTTCACAAAGGAACAAAGTCGTTTGTAACAGCTTTTGATACGAATAAGAATTAAAGTGGAGACGTACTCTATTCTTGTCGAAGCTTATCAAAGAGGGCTATAAAGTATATGTTGTGATATTTGATGAAGTGAACAAGATCCGTAAAGTACTTTCGGTGAGAGGCTAATGTTGACTTAATGATGTCTTAATAGAAGAGTTATTAACTCTCCTTATTTTTATTGGTAATGAAGTGTTAAACAAGTCGTTAAAAATTTTTGGTCGTCATATGATAGGATTGGAGATGAACGAAATGATATTTCGAAATGAAACCATGTTTAAAGTTCCTTAAGGAGGGCAAAGTATAATGTTTTGGAAAAGTTATACGACTAATGTTGACTTAATGATGTCTTAAAGAAGAGTTATAACTTTATGGTAATGAAGTGTTACACAAGTATAAGGGGTCCGTATAATCCCGAAACGAGGAAGATGTTTTTCATGGTGGTGAACACGGTCCATATAACTTTATATGGACCGTATAAATGTTATACGGACCGTATAAGTGTCCGTATAGTATCCACTTATCGGGCAGTGATGTTTACGGATTGTATTTTGTATAAATAGTTTCCTATAAATGTGACCCAACTTTTATTTTCATTTTCACACTTCTACAAGTCTCTCCAAGTCTCTAGAACATTCTCTAAACATTTCATATTAAGAATCCAAAAGATCCCAGACTCATATCATTAATCTAAGGGAATCAAGTATAAGGGCTCTTAGGGTTGCTAGAGTCAAGAAAACTTTATGGATTGAAGCTAGGGTTTTCTTCAAGTTGAAGTATTTCCATCCAAAGGTTATTCCTACTGGGATGAAAAGGTAAGTTTTATGATTATTTCATGTTATTTGAGACTATGGAGAGGTTGAAAGACTAGGGTAGAAGAAGAAAGTAGAAAATGGAGTTTAAATGTAGCTTTTATGATGTTTATGAGTAGTAATATATATGTAGTCATGATTCTTAGTATGATATGGATATAACCATGTTATGGAAGGTAATAATGGTGATGAAGAAGCATTATATGAAAATGTGCTAAAATGGGTATGAAGTTGCTAGTATGAGTTGAACATGGGGGTGAATATTGAAGGCTTAGTGTAATGTGATTACTTGAATTGGATATTATGAGTGTATTATGGATGTTATTGTGATTGTTGGGAGTTGTTTTGTGATATGGTGGAAGTTGACGAAATAGGGGAAATGCTGCCCAATTTTCATTAGACTATGAATTATTCTAGTTTGAATTTAAGAGTGTCATTAAGGCTTAACCATGGTGTGAATCCTTCTAAATGTAGATTATTCAAGCTTCAACGGTGAACGTTAGATAGTTGAGAAGACAAAGAGGTATGTAAGGCTAACCCTTCTTTCACTAAGGCATGGTTCCTTGGCTATATATATATATATATATATATATATATATATATATATATATATATATATATATCCTCTCATGAGTTTCATAATGTCCTCCAAATGATTCTATCTCTAAAGCTACAAAAGCTCATGATCCTCGATACTTTCATGATTCCATTGCATCCTTTATATGATAGTTGATCCTCCAAGGATAGACGTAACAAAAACGATAATGGTAATGATGTTGATGATGCTTATGGACCCTTATGTATACGTGTCTAAGTATGTATGACTATTACGTGACACCGAGCTTATATAGCCGGGTATGATGTTTCGTCGCGCACACGCTGCGGTTGGGTACGGATACCACTGAGCCTTGGTAGGGCCAGGTATGTATAATCACTGAGCCTTGTCATGGCCGGGTATGCGAAACAACGAACCTTCATGGTCGGGTATGGTATGGATCGAATATGAATATGAATACGAACACGAATGTATATGTATGTATGTACACGAGCACGCTTTAGAAATGGAAGGTCCCTATGAAAGACAAGTAAGTAAGTAATGATGATGATGGCTTTACTATCTCCCGATTCTCCCATCTTATGCTATTTCTTATGCTGTCTCTTATGCTCCTATTATGATGTTGATTATGCTTTACATACTCGGTACAATATTTGTATTGACGTCCTTTTATTTGTGGACGTTGCGTCATGCCCCGGGTGGCCGGGGAGACGAGGCTTGATCCATAGCTTTCTTATTCAGGGACTACTTAGAGGAGCTCCATTTCATCGGAGCTACGACTTTTGGTATTATTCTTTTGTGTACATACATGGGCACGGCGGGGTCTGTCCGCCTATATGATGTTACCTACTCTTCTTAGAGGCTCGTAGACAGTTGTATATGGTTAGATGTCTTGAAGCCTTGTCGGCTTATATTTTGTATATCATTTTGATGGCCTCGTCGGCTTATGTATATTGATGTGGGCATAGTTGTTAATGATGGTATAAATGTATTGTTGCCCAATGAGTTTAGCATTATTGATGTATAGCATTCATGAGTAAGCTATGTGGTCCACCTAGATGTGAATACGAATGTACGATAAGAGGTACCCGGGTGGGTTAGCACCGGGTGCCCGTCATGGCCCTCGGGTCGGGTCGTGACAAAAGTGGTATCAGAGCAGTTCTGTCCTAGGGTGTGTCTACGAGCCGTGTCTAGTAGAGTCTTGTTTATGGGTGTGTTGCGCGCCACGCTTATAAATAGGAGGCTGCGGGCATTTTAGGAATGAATGACCTTTTTTCTTCATAAGATCGTGCGATAGAGCTATGATATAAGGACTTCTCTTTCCTTAACCGTGTGTTATGTATTTCAGAAATGCCTGTAAAGAGAAAGGCTACGGCAGCCCAAAAGGGCAAGACAGTGGTAGAAAAGCGGGCTGAAAGAGCACCGCCAACGGATATTGAGGAGGGTGAGTCCCAGAATGTGGCTCGATCTCAGTCCTCCCATTCAGTGCCTATTTCTGAGGAGCATGAGGGAGCCTCAGCCCCAGCTCCAGCACCTCCAGCTCCTCCACCGGATGCTTCGGGCCAAGATGTAAAAGAGGCCATTCATTTACTTACTCAGTTGGTTGCCGCCCAGACTCAGCGGCAAGGTACGGGGCAAGGTGATAGGGCTATTAGTGCAAGGGCCTGTGATTTTATTAGCTTGAACCCTCCAGAATTTTTCGGGTCAAAGCCGGAAGAGGACCCTCAGAATTTTATTGATGGAATGTTGAGGACACTTCGGTTAATGCATGCTTCAGACGTTGAATCGGTGGAGTTAGCATCCTATAGATTGAGGGATGTCGCGGTTCATTGGTATACAGTTTGGATGGCTTCACGGGGAGCCAATGCACCTCCCCCGATATGGCAAGAATTTGTGGATGCCTTCCTCTGACATTACTTGCCTCCAGAGGTTCGGCGGGCTAGAGCCGATAAATTCTTGAATCTTAGGCAAGGGAGTATGAGTGCTTTAGAGTATAGTCTTCGCTTCAATTCTTTGGCTAGGTATGCTTCGGCCATGGTAGCGGATATGGGTGACCGAGTGCACCGATTTGTGAGAGGCCTAGGGCCACATTTGATGGATAGGTGCTTGACTGCGTCCCTTCAGGACAACATGGATATCTCACGCATTCAAGCCCATGCCCAGAATTTGGAAGAAAGCCAACAACAGCAAAGAAGTGAGCGTGAGCATGATAGAGGGTATAACAAGAGGGCTAGATCTTCGGGTCCGACGAGTGAGTTTAGAGGCGGGCCGAGATAGCAGTTTTCTAGGCATTCAGGCCATGCTATGACTAGTGCGCCTCCACGGTTTACAGGCCAGAGATTTGATAGATCTACTTATTCCGGGCCGAGTCAGAGTTTCAGGGCTTCAGGTTCTCAGTTCAGGGGTGACTCGGGTCAGGCGAGGCCACCCGTGCCACGATGTTCCTAGTGTGGGAAGTTACATTGGGGCCAGTGTCGACTAGGTTCAGAGGTTTGCTATACATGCGGTCGGCCAGGCCATATTATGCGCGATTGCCCCTCGGTTGGTGGTAGGGGTAGGACCCAGCCTTCAGGATCGGTAGCCGGATCTTCATCATCTATACGCCCTATGGGGCCAGGTTCACATGTGCCAGTTAGCCATGGTAGAGGTAGGGGAGAGCCCCTAGTTCTAGCGGTCCTCAGCACCGTATTTATGCTTTGGCTGGACGCCAGGATCTTGAGTCTTCTCCCGATGTCGTCACAGGTATATTATCGGTATTCTCTCATGATGTATATGCTTTGATAGATCCGGGCTCCACATTGTCATATGTTACTCCATATATTGCGGGTCGGTTTGGGGTTAAACCGGAGACGATCAAACCTTTTGAGGTGTCTACACCCGTTGGTGAACCGGTGATAGCTAGTCGAGTATATAGAAATTGTGTAGTTGTGATTTGTGACCATCGTACTATGGTTGACTTACATGAGCTAAAAATGGTGGATTTTGATGTTATCATGGGCATGGATTGCTTGCTTCTTGCTATGCCAATGTTGATTGTAGAATGAAAATGGTTCGCTTCCAATTTTCGGGAGAACCAGTTTTAGAATGGAAAGGAATCTTTGCGTCACCAAAAGGTAGGTTTATTTCCTATCTTAAGGCAAGGAAAATGATCACAAAAGGTTGTATTTACCATCTAGTTCGGTTTCAAGATGTAGAAGGCTGAACCGCAAGCTCTTCGATCTTGTCCCCGTAGTAAATGAGTTTTTGGATGTGTTCCCGGAAGAGCTTCCAGGCCTCCCTCCAGAGCGGGAGATCGATTTTGCTATAGATGTGCTGCCGGATACTAGACCCATATCTATTCCTCCCTATAGAATGGCTCCGACAGAGTTGAAAGAGTTGAAGGAGCAATTGAAGGACTTGCTTGAGAAAGGCTTTATTAGGCCTAGTTCATCCCCGTGGGGAGCACCCGTGTTGTTTGTGCGAAAGAAAGATGGCTCCTTGCGAATGTGTATTGACTATCGACAACTGAATAAAGTGACGATCAAGAACAAATATCCTCTTCCAAGGATTGATGATTTATTTGATCAATTACAAGGTGCCAAATGGTTTTCAAAGATAGATTTGAGATCCGGGTATCATCAAGTGAGAGTTAGGGAGAAAGATATCCCTAAGACAGCCTTCAGAACAAGATACGGCCATTTTGAGTTTCGAGTAATGTCGTTTGGGCTAACTAATGCACCGGCAGTATTTATGGATTTGATGAACAATGTGTTCAGGCCCTTCCTAGATTTATTTGTGATTGTATTCATCGATGATATCTTGGTGTATTCTAGGTCCGAGGCAGAACACGCGGATCATTTGCGTACCGTTCTTAGAGTTCTTCAAACTCGAGAATTATTTGCCAAATTTTCTAAGTGTGAGTTTTGGTTGAACTCAGTGACCTTTCTGGGGCATATCATTTCAGTCGATGGTGTTCGGGTAGATACCCAGAAGATTGAGGCCGTGAAGACTTGGCCAAGGCCCACGACTCCTACGGAGGTTCGTAGTTTTACGGGCTTAGCGAGAGTTATTACAGGAGATTCGTAGAAGGCTTTTCTTCTATTTCTGCACCACTCACGAAGTTAACCCAGAAATCAGCCAAATTTCAATGGACAGATGCTTGTGAGCGTAGTTTCCAAGAGCTAAAGGATAGATTAACTTCTGCCCCAGTCCTGACACTTCCAGAAGGATCGGAAGGTTATGTTGTGTATTGTGACGCTTCAGGCGTTGGGCTAGGTTGTGTGTTGATGCAACATGGTAAGGTGATTGCGTATGCTTCAAGACAGTTACGGAAACATGAGAAGAATTATCCAACCCATGACCTTGAATTGGCTGTAGTGATTCATGCATTAAAGATGTGGAGACATTATTTGTATGGTGTCCATGTGGATATTTATACAGATCATAAGAGCCTTCAGTATATCTTCAAGCAGAAAGAATTGAATTTGCGGCAACGGCGGTGGTTGGAATTATTGAAAGACTATGATGTTGACATCCTGTATCATCCCGGGAAAGCAAATGTTGTGGCTGATGCTCTTAGCCGTAGATCCATGGGAAGTTTATGCGATGTGCAGACTAGAGAAAAAAGAGAAATGGCTCGTGAGCTCCGGCGGATTAGCTAGCCTAGGAGTTCGGGTAGTGGACTCAGGCAACATGAGAGCTACCATTTAGAATTCAGCGGTCTCGTCGCTAGTAGTGGAAGTGAAAGAGCGACAA
This sequence comes from Lycium ferocissimum, assembly GCF_029784015.1. Classification (NCBI taxonomy): domain Eukaryota; kingdom Viridiplantae; phylum Streptophyta; class Magnoliopsida; order Solanales; family Solanaceae; genus Lycium; species Lycium ferocissimum. The sequence goes on from NC_081350.1 coordinate 20,708,267, forward strand.
TATGAAGATCCCATGCTAATTCATTACAGAAATACACTCCCTCAGAAGGAGAAGTCATCATTTGAGATTTTTGGAGATGGAGTTCTCGATTCGAGGCGGAGTTATATGTGTTCACGATGTTGCGGGATTACGCCACCAAATATTGAAGAAGCCCATTGTTCCGTTATTCGTCCACCCGGAGCAACGAAAATGTATCATGATCTTAAATACGTATATTGGTGGAATGGGATGAAGAAAGATATAGCGGAATTTGTAGCTCAATGTCCCCTACTATTGTCGGACAAGTGAAAATCGAGCACCAAAAGCCGGGAGGATTATTGCAAGTATAGAGATTCCAACTTGGAAATGGGAAGTAATTAACATGGACTTCATTACAAACTTACCCCGTTCCCGACGTAAGTATGATTCTATATGGGTGATTGTGGATAGACTTACGAAGTCAGCTCATTTCTTACCGGTCAGAACTACATATATAGCAGAAGATTATGCAAAGCTTTATGTTAAAGAGATAGTGCGGCTTCACGGTGTTCCAGTATCTATTATCTCCGATAGAGGGACTCAATTTACAGCAAATTTTTGGAAATCTTTCCAAGAAGGTTTGGGGACTCATGTGAGCCTTAGCACGGCATTTCACCCACAGACGGATGGACAAGCTGAACGTACCATTCAGACTCTTGAGGATATGCTACGGGCATGTGTATTGGATTTTGGAGGTAGTTGGGAGGATCATTTACCGCTTATTGAGTTTGCTTATAATAATAGTTATCATTCTAGCATCCAAATGGCACCGTATGAGGCTTTATATGGGCGAAAGTGCAGATCCCCAATTGGGTGGTTCGAGGTAGGAGAGACTAAATTGATAGGGCCGGACTTGGTCCAGCAAGCTATAGAGAAAGTTAAGCTCATACAGGATCGATTATTAACAGCTCAGAGTCGTCAAAAGTCCTATGCGGATAATCGTCGAAGGGACTTAGAGTTCCAAGTGAAAGATTGGGTATTCTTAAAGGTGTCGCCGATGAAGGGCGTAATGAGATTTGGCAAAAGGGGAAGCTTAGTCCCCGGTACATTGGACCTTATGAGATTGTGCGCAAAGTAGGCAAAGTGGCTTACGAATTAGATCTACCTCCTGAGTTGGAGTCAGTTCACCCAGTTTTCCATGTATCAATGCTTCGTAAGTGCATTGGAGATCCTTTTAGAATAGTACCAATAGATGATGTTCAAGTTACAAAGCAATTGTCTTATGAAGAAGTCCCCATTGCCATTTTAGATAGGCAAGTACGAAAGCTCAGAACCAAAGAGGTAGCTTCAGTTAAAGTTTTATGGAAGAATAATAATAGAGAGGAAATGACTTGGGAAGCCGAAGAAGACATGAAATTCCGGTACCCACATTTATTTTCACCCTCAGAGGAGACTCAAGCAGAGACGCCATTATCCTCAGGTATGTAATGCTTTTCTTGATGTTTTCTTGGTCGTGTGTGGCCATGGTATTTGTCGTTGTTGTTGTAGCCCTGTGAGGCGATGTATTTTGGGTTGCTGTGCAGGATGGTAGTGCCATATTATAGGGAAAATTCTGGCGAAATTTTTATAAAATCCCGAGAACCTAACATTCGAGGACGAATGTTCTTAAGGGGGAAGAATGTTACACCTCGAAAAAATTTCATGTCGTCATATGATAGATAGACTAATGCAGGGTGAGATGAATATGATGTTTCTATAAGTAAGAAAGGTTATTTAACGATCCTAGTTAAGATTTCAAAGATGTTGGAAGTAAGAGGAGAAAGTTCCTTAAGAAGGGCAAAGTATATGTTGTGTTTTGGAAAATTCCGTAAAGTACCGAGCTAATGTTGACTTAATGATGTCTTAAAGAAGAGTTGTAACTCTCCTTAGATTGGTAATGAAGTGTTAAACAAGTGTTAAGAAGGTTCCATAAGGATTGGAGATCAAACGAAACGACGGAAACCATTTCAGGGAAGTGGAGTTATACGACCACTTATACGGTCCGTATAACTTTATACGGTCCATATAAGGGGTCCGTATAACCCCCAGCAGGAAGATGTTTTTCATGGTGGTGAACCACGGCCACTTATACGGACCGTACAATGTTATACGGACCGTATAAGTGTCCGTATAGTATCCGTCGGGCAGATTTTAAGTTTTTGTATAAATAGTTGCCTTGGTTCTTTTATTTCATTTTTCATCTTCTACAAGTATTGAGAGCTCTCCTTCTCTAAACATTCCACCCCAATTCAGATAAACAAAGATCAAGAGACAATCATTAATCAAAGTGTTCAATATAAGGAAGGCTCTTAGGGTTTGTAGACTCAAGAAAACTTGGGCATTGTAGCTAGGGTTTTTCAAAGTTGATAGTATTTCCTCCAAAGGTTGTTTCCATGGGATGAAAAGGTTAGTTTTCATGCTTATTTCATGTTATTTGAGAATGTTTGGTTGTGAAAGACTTGGGTAGAAGAAGAAAGTAGAAAATGGAGTCTAAATGTAGCTTTTATGATGTTTATGAGTAGTAATCTATATGTAGTCATGATTCTTAGTATGATATGGATATAACCATGTTATGGAAGGTAATAATGGTGATGAAGAAGCATTATATGAAAATGTGCTAAAATGGGTATGAAGTTGCTAGTATGAGTTGAACATGGGGGTGAATATTGAAGGCTTAGTGTAATGTGATTACTTGAATTGGATATTATGAGTGTATTATGGATGTTATTGTGGTTGTTGGGAGTTGTTTTGTGATATGGTGGAAGTTGACGAAATAGGGGAAATGCTGCCCAATTTTCATTAGACTACGAATTATTCTAGTTTGGATTTAAGAGTATCATTGAGACTTAACCATGGTGTGAATCCTTCTAAATGTAGATTTTTCAAGATTCAACGGTGAACGTTAGATAGTCGAGAAGAAAAAGATGTATGTAAGGCTAACCCTTCTTTCGATAAGGCATGGTTCCTTGGCTATATATATATATATATATATATATATATATATATATATATATATATATAATGTCCTCCAAATGATTCTATCTCCAAAGCTACTAAAGCTCATGATCCTCGATACTTTCATAATTCCATGGCATCCTTTATATGATAGTTGATCCTCCAAGGATAGACGTAACAAAAACGATAATGGTAATGATGTTGATAATATTTATGGACTCTTAAGTATACGTGTCTAAGTATGTATGACTATTACGTAACACCGAGCTTATATAGCCGGGTATGATACTTATCGCGCGCACACCACTGCAGTTGGGTACGAATACCACTGAGCCTTGGTAGGTCCAGGTATGTATAATCACCGAGCCTTGTCATGGCCGGGTATGCAAAACATCGAACCTTCATGGTCGGGTGTGGTATGGATACGAGTATGGGTACGAGTATGAATGCGAATACGAATATATATTTATGTATGTATGTACACGAGCACGCTTTAGAAATGGAAGGTCCTTATGAAAGACAAGTAAGTAAGTAATGATGATGATGGCTTTACTATCTCTCGATTCTCCCATCTTATCTTTTGTTTCTTATGTTGTCTCTTATGCTCCTATTATGATGTTGATTATGCTTTACATACTCGGTACAATATTCATCTGCGACGTCCTTTTGTTTGTGGACGTTGCGTCATGCCGCGGTGGCCAGGGAGACAGGCTTGATCCATAGCTTTCTTATTCAGGGACTACTTAGAGGAGCTCCATTTCATCCGGAGCTACAGCTTTTGGTATTATTCTTTTGTGTACATACATGGGCACGGCGGGGTCCTGTCCCGCCTATATGATGTTACTTACTCTTCTTAGAGGCTCGTAGACAGTTGTATATGGTTAGATGTCTTGAAGCCTTGTCGGCTTATATTTTGTATATCATTTTGATGGCCTCGTCCATTGATGTGGGCTTATGTATATTGATGTGGGCATAGTTGTTAATGATGGTATAAATGTGTTGTTGCCCAATGAGTTTAGCATTATTGATGTATAGCATTCATGAGTAAGCTAAATAATTTATGTGGTCCATATAGAACCTAGATGGGTAGTGGTGGTGAATACGAATGTACGATTGATTGACGGCGGTGAGTGGTGATTGACGGCGGTTGTGGAAGTGAGCGGTGGTTATTGATGAAAGTGGATAGAGTAGTTGTAAACTGTACTTTGCAGAAATACTTGAGTTATATCTTAATGATATTAATATTTTGTTATACATCTTAATCATGCAGATCTATTAAAACCTATTAAGTGTTTGTAAAATAATAAAAAAACAAACACATGTAATGATTAAGATCTGAATGATTGAGATTCAGACTTAATGGCTGAAATCAGAATAACTAAGATGAAAACCCTCATTAAGTGCGAATAAACAGTACCTTAATGTAACAGCCTACCAGTCATCATGCCACTCAAGCATAACTTGGAGCCTTTTTTATCATGTAGGAAGCTTATGTAAGCTACAGGGATAGCAGCTCTAGGGAAATATGGAGATTTTCAAGACCGTAGATCCCTATGAATTTACTAGGAAAGTCCTTAGAACCTTCTAGCCGTATCGAGAATTATAAAGAAAATGCTTATTTTATATTTATGAAGGACTTGTACACAAATATTATTTACATACTAGCTCCTAGCAGACTAGTATACAAAGGCGGTGGCTATTCATTTGTAAATCAATCAAGCAAATGATTCACCTCTTGGGTAATAGAAAAGCTTCGTTTGGTAAATGTCTCTTGTTTTTCTTATTTAGCATTTCCTTAATGATCTTGAGTGTAGTAAGGTTGACGTAAGAAGCACGAGTAAGTCATGCAAGATCATGAACAAGTTGTCAAGGGTAGCACGGTGTGCTTAGTCGAAGTATAACGCTGTAACATCAAATTATGCAGCTTATGAAAGATATTAAGAGATTTATTTAATTATTTTACTGTACAAAAAATAGATTTTTGTTTCAAAATTATTTTAAATAAAAAGTTTGTTTATCATACTTGCTTATTATTTCAATTTCAAAATTTGAAATATGAAATTTCAATTTTGACGCACAAAAACTTTAATTATTTTTTCACGCCCAAATACAACTTCAACATTTTTTTGGCAGAATATATTTACCCCCTTATCCTTGTTAATAAATTTCATTTAAACAATCATACTACGAAATGTTCATACTAGACACTTTCGACTCAACTTTTGAAAAAGTTTTTGTGCATGTTCTCAAGTGCCTATTTCGTAGATGAGGTGACCACTTAAAATGTATCACTTCCCTTAATTATACGCATTAGTCTTAAAAAGTCATACAATCCCCGCCTTGTTCCAATTGAGAGTGACATATATATATATATAACGAGCGTTTGAGGATACACACAATTTTTTTTAAAAAATTGAGCGAAAAGTAATAAATATTCATATGTTCTGGTATTTAATTGATACAAATCATACAACAAGTGCGTTCCAATATGGAGATTTGCAAGATCCTAGATTCCTATGAATTTGCTAGGAAATTCCTTGGAACCTTCTAGCCTTGTAGAGAATTATAAAGAAAACACGTATCTTATACGTACGATGGACTTGCACGAAAATATTTTTTACATACTAGCTCTTTGGAGATTCGTATACAAAGAGGGTGCCTATTTATTGTAAATCAATCAAGCAAATCATTCACGTCTCTGAGTAATATAAAAGTTTCATTTGGCAAATGTCTCTTGTTTTTCTTATTAAGTATTTCCTTAATGATCTTGAGTGTGGCAAGACTGGCGTAAGAAGCGTGAGCAAATCGTGCAAGATCGTGAATAGTTGTCAAGTGTCACACGGTGTGCTTAGTTGAAGTATAAGGTGGTGACATCAAACTATATTTATTTAGTTATTTAATGTACAAAAATATTATTTTTCTTCAAAATTGTTTTAGCTAAGTGTTTGTTAATCATACAAGATTATTTAGTTATTTTAATGTACAAAAATAGATTTTTGTTTCAAAGTTATTTTAAATAAGTGTTTGTTTATCAAACTAGCTTATTATTTCAACTTTAAATTTGAAATATGAAATTTGATTTTTAATTTTTCAATTTTTGACGCACAAAAACTTTAATTATTTTTCATGTCCAAACACAACTCTAATGTTCAACCTTTTTTGAGGCAGAATATATCTACAACCCCTTAACTTGCCAATAAATTTCATTTAGAAGTTTGTACTCATTAAACACATGATAAAATGTTCATATTAGACACTACCGACTCAATTTTTGAAAAATTTTAGTGCGTGTTCTCAAGTGCCTATTACGTAGATGAGGTAACCACTTAAAATATGTCTTTTCCCTTAATTATAAGCATTCGCCTCAAACAACCGTACAATCTCAGCCTTGTTCCAATTGAGACCGACATATATAATTAAAGAAGGTATTAGTTTTTCTGTAGTTAACTTATATACTTAACGAGCGTTTGAGAATACACACATTTTTTTCAAAATTTGAGCCAAAATTATATAATATAAATACTTTTATCATATGTTCTGATACTTAATTAATATAAATCATAGTACAAGTATCTAAATAAAGCTTACAACAAGTTTAAGGGGCTTCCTCTTTTTTGTTTTAGTTTTTTAGTTTTAGTTTTAGTTTTCTTGTTTTTGTTTTTTTATCAACTTCACCTACCACCCTTTTTTGGTTTTTTCAAATTCCAATGAATGTCCCAAAATTTTGAAAATGTAAAGAAACCCCAAGGGGGAATAGTAAGCTTTGTTTGTACGCGACAAGTGCGGCTTCAATAGCTATATCCATCTGACTAACCCAGTCGTCGAATCACAAAAAAATTAGGGCTTCGAAAACCCTAAAAAAAGAGAGAGCTCTCGTTGAAGAAAAATGGTGTTCTACTTCAAGGCTCGACCAGAAGCAGGTGATTACACCATCTTTATGGGTCTTGATAAGTATGAGAATGAAGAACTCATCAAATATGGCTTCCCTGAGGACGTTTGGTAATAATCATTTTTTCTGATTTGCTTTTTTGGTTTTGTTTTGGGTGTAATTGAGTACATTTTTTGGTGCAAGATTACATCTTTTTTGTACCCGTAGAAAAAAAAATGAGCCATTTTTTGTGCTTTGAGGAATTTGGGGTTGAGTAGTATGTCTTGACTTTGTGTGTTTTGCTGTAAAGTTCAGTTTTTAAGAATGCCCATTACATGGTTTGCTGTTCTTGATTTCTTTGATTCTTTTTTTTGTATAATTGAGTACATTTGTTGGTGCAAGATTAGACCTTTTGTACCCATTGAGCATTTTTTGTACTTACAAGCGTTTTTGGGCTTTGATGAATGTTGGGTATGTTTTGACTGTGTGGTTTGCTGTAAAGTTCATTTTTTGAGAATGCTTATTACATTGGTTTGTTGTTCTTGATTTCTCTGATTTATTTTGTTTAGTTTTGGGTATAATTGAGCACATGTGTTGGTGCAAGATTAGACCTTTTTTGTACTCATTAAAAAAAATGAGCCCTTTTTATACTTGCAAGCGTTTTTGTGCTTTGAGGAATTTTGGGTTGAGTAGTATGTTTTGACTTTGTGTACTTTGCTGTAAAATTCATTTTTTTAAGAATTCCCATTACATTGGTTTGTTCTTGATTTCCCATTTTCGTTGTTATTGTTGATTTTTCAGCTAATCAAGTACGGTGTAATTGCTTTACCTCAAACTCCGGTGATTATTTAGTGTTTACAAATACCTTAAAATATGAAATTAGACATAGTTAAGAGGCATATTCTTCCTAATTAGTATTGGTAGTTTCTTGTATTATGAAAATCGGGCATATGTACAGATTCTCAACACAATATCTGCAGATTACGGAAACTTACCACATTCTGTTTCAAATCTTTACATATTCATAACATTCCCCTATAGCTGGAGAATTCATATTGGATGCTTCTTAGCTTGTCACAAATATGACTAATCTTGGAGCCCTACAGAGATTTTGCAAGGACATTAGCTAGTTGGTTGTTTGAATTGACAAAACTAGTATTATTATTCCTAATTCAAATCTATGGTTTGATAAAGCGAGAATCTGTTTTCTTATGTGCGTTATGCCATGATTTGAAGCAATATGCAGTGTGACTTGACTGTCAAAAGTCAATTTTGTTTGTGCAGTTGCTCAGATATTTCAACTTTTAAAGAATCGGCTTTTAACACATAATTTACGGGTGTCAAAAGCTTTGCTCGATGTTCTTCTTCTGCACTCGATTTGGCCACGACATTGTATTTTACTTGCAGTGATATTGACCGCCAATTAGAGCATAAAAATCCATTAGTGCATTCCTTTTTAGAAGGCGATCTTTCTTTGTATATAGAGTAACTAACTTTCTTTTCCATCTTATCTTAGAATTATTATTATTATTATTATTATTATTGTTATTGTTATTGTTGTTGTTATTGTATTAAAACTTCTCCATGTTTTTACTAGCACACAAATATATGGTCAGGTCAAAATACTTCTAGAAAAGCAATGAGTTCAAAATCAACGTACTAATAATACTAAAACCTATTCCCAACTAGTAGATATTGCGTATATGGATCTATTTCTTCTATTATGTCTTATATTTAGCTATCTGCATTGATTTCAAGAATTGTAAATATTTCGGGACAACTTCCTTCAATGTGATTTCAAGTCTATCTCATCCCCTTTAACACCTTCACTTGCCATTGTTTCATACCTACGGGCCAGTGCATGTCGACGCAAGTATGACCAAATCATTCCAAGCGAATGTGGTCATTTTTTATCTTATCAGCTCTTATATGTCTCAACACCACCGTTATTTAAAAAATGTAGAGAATATGCTACCTAAATAAACAAATTTTGGTGTATTGCATAAACAATAGAGGATCATCTTAGGACCAGAGCAATAGAATCATCCCTTTTCATCTCTTAAGAGGTACCCATGTTAATGTTTTATATTGTTTAGTATCACATCTTTCACGAGAGATTACCTTAAGTGCAGCTAAGTAGATGCAGACAAGTTTGGCGGAACCATATTATAAACTGGGGATTGTTTTTCTTGAAGCAAAGATAAACAGAGAAATCTCAATGTTAAAAGGAGTAAATACTCGAGCTCAGATTTGATGAAGAGACAAAAGAGACGGAATAGGGTAGCATATTTAGGTTTTGAGTATTCCATCAGACTTATGGCTTTAGTAATATTTACAAATATCTTAAAATGGAAAAAGAAGCATTATGCAACACGTAAAATCCTCCTAATTGAACTTATCAAAGAAAATAAATAGATAAATTCCATCTATTGATGTTAAATTTCTTTATCTAATGAATTTGAGGAATCTTTACATATTCTCAGTAGAATGTGTATTCTAAATCCTAAACGCTATTCTTAATAGTATATTTACAAATTGCAATTCTGTAACAGAATCTTTGCATAATCACAAAATCAGCGTTTTCTGTGTTTTAGGAAACTTGAGTTAAATAGTTAGTTACATGACTTTGTGCTATTTTTGTTAAATTTATGTTTTCCGTGCTTATTGGGGTGGTTTTGATTTCTTAGTTTCCCTTGTCCTTTTTATGTTATTTTTCACTACGAGTTTCTGTATTGAGAAAGTGAAGTCTCTTGGTCCAACGTCATAAACAACTGTCTAGTAGCCCTTTTTTTTTTTTTTTTTTTTTTTTTGTGAAGATAACATATACCTAATTAAGCAATGAATCTTGACATGTGGTTGGGTTGATTACCAATATTCCAATGAAGACCATAAGTGAATTTGTTTTAGTATGAAAGTAAAATCCCTTTTTTAAGTAATGATGGTGTTATGTAAGCTCGACTAATCTGTCTACTATCCATCAATACATGTAGCAGGTAACTCTATCCGTCCAAATTAGGCGGGTAAAGAATTCACCTTGTGTGTTCTGTGCTAGAATTCAAACCTTGATACTCAAGATTGTTACCACCTCTTCCACCACTAAGTCACTCCCTTAGGGGTCTAATGAAAGCGGATCCTTAGCTATAACATTTTCCTTTGACTTCGTGATATTTTGGAGGTTATGTGAATGTGCATGGCTATTGGTTATTATAGTTGCTTGCTTAGTCCTTGAAAGGATTAGATTGTTATTGAGCATGTGGTACTATATGCGGACAATCTATATGATTAACTTGTGTGTATCTTTGTTAATTCTTTGATACATCTGTAGATTTGATTTGAAGACGGTTGCTATGCTGTAGGTTCCATGTGGATAAGATGTCATCAGCCCATGTTTATTTGAGACTGAACAGGGGTCAAACATTTGATGATATACCGGAAGGTGTATTGGAGGATTGTGCTCAACTTGTCAAGGCGAATTCTATCCAAGGTAATATTTCTGTCCTGAAAATGTAGCACCTTATTCATCGGTAGATGACTTTTCAACACCCTTCCCACCAAACTAAATCAAAAAAGAAGAAAAGGAAAAGAAGCGTCATTGTACCTGCATTAAGATCTTTGACAGGAACATGGTTTTTGCCAAACTAGAATCCTCATTTGGAGGAGACCAGAGACATTCTTCATGTAAAGTTAAAAAGAGTAATGAAGTTAAACAGATTAATGAAATTATATGTTAGTATATGCTAAGTTACACGGACTCGCCATTTTGGGTGCCGTCCCCGTCCCGGATACGGACGGGTGCGGGTGCCGGAACGGCAAACGTTCCGGATACGGTCAATCACATACGGATACTCTGACCGAGTCCGTCGACAAATTTGGGGGAAAATCTGAGATTTTGATTTCTCAAAATTAAAAATAATACAGATTTAAGATGAGGAAAATGACATACCTTCAATATTATAGTACTTTTATTTCATATATGTTGCTTCATGTTTCAGATAAACTAAGAAGTACTTTTATTTCATATACATGTAGGTTTTTCATAAGAATCTCTCTCAAAATTTGTAATATCTTTATAGCTCTATTTTTTATATAATTTTGAATTTTCTTAGCCGAATCCCCGCACCCTTATCCATAACCAGATACGCACCGCCGAATCTTAAATTTAGATTTAGCCGAACCCGACACTCGAATCCGTACGCGTATCGGATACCCGCACCCGAGTCCGTGTAACTTAGAGTATATGTCATAGATTCACATATACTGTAAGTGACCTAAAACTCTTAAGCAAGTAGTTCTTGTACATTGTTTTTTCTTTAATCAAGTAAAAGTATTATCATTCATAAACACGGCCATACTTGCCATATACAAAGGTATATGCCAAACGTAAAGAATCTACAAAACATGGTTCTCTACAAACTCTGCCCAATCATGTATACAACAAGGAACTTTTTGTTTACACCAGAAGAAAATAAGGGAGCGGAGACTACTCCTCAATCGAGATAAACTTGACTCTACTCTTCAAAAGCTCTTCTATTTCTCTCTCTCCATACTGCCCACATTATTGCAAGCGGAACCACATTCGAAGCCCTTCGTCTTCTCCTACTTCGCACACTTTTCCAACTGACATCAAATCTTTCGCCGTGCTTGACATTGCCCAAGGAGTGCGAAACCACTTAAAACATATCCCACCATAATCTCATGGTAAGCCCGCAATGTAGAATAAGGTGTATATGTTTCAAATCTTCCGCTTTCTGAGATTTTCCGTTGTCAAAATCACCCCTCTAGTGGCTAGCCAAGTGAAAAAATACACCTTCCTTGGCATCCTTGGAACTCTATTGCATTACATGGGAAATCAACCTCCTCCCTAACCTAAAGTTTCTCGTAAACGGATTTCACAGAGAAGACTCCATTATTTCTCAAGCCCCACCTCCACCCATCAGGGTTATCCACCGCATTAACTTGCATATGAAGTAAGTCTATCAATCTTTGAAACTCACTCACTTCCCAATCTTGAAAACCCCTTCTAAATCTCAAATCCCAAAAAGTTTCTCCACCTCGTGTCCCCCTAATTTGTTGAATTGTCAAGTCTCTTTGGCAAGATATTCTATTTAAACTTTGGAATTCATTTTTCAATAATATGTTCCCACACCAAATCTGTCCCCAAAAAGTTACTCTCCCTCCCATCTCCAACCTTGAGTGAGATATTTTCCACGAAATAATCCCATCCCTTCTTGATATTTCTCCACAAACCACAACCAAAAGGCAAAACGATATCTCTAGTTTTCCAACCCCCTTTTATAGTCCCGTATTTATCTAAGTTACTCGGACTCTTCACTTTCGGTGCCACACCCGTGTCGACACGACATGACATGGGTGTCGGTGTGGGTGTGGGATCCGTACCCGACCTGGTCAACCGTTTTTGGGTACTTTGACCAAAATCGACGAAGAAGTTCCGGATAGATCCAATGATTTCTATAATCAAAACCAAAGCTAAGGTGGACTTGAAGAAAATGGAATACCTTGTATATTGAAATTTCTATGTCACTCCTTTTCCTTTTATCTCCTTCCGGATTCTCCTCTTGATCAATATTTTCTCCTCAAGTTCTCCACATAATATCTCATAATTTAGGTTTTATAATTCTATTTTTAGATATTTTAATTATTTTTAGCCGAATCCCCGCTCCCGTGTCCATACCTGGATCCGTATTCCCGAATCTTAAAATTTAGATCATGAAGGATCCGACCTGTAGATCTGCACCCGTGTTGGACACCCGCACCCTAGTCCGAGCAACTTAGGTATTTATCAACTCTCACCCCCCTGCACAAAGCTTGTACCTCCACCCCAAACTTTCACAACCATTTGCCTAATAAAGCTTTATTAAAAACTTTCAAATCTTTAACTCCAACACCTCCCCTAAAACACTACACCAAGTGAAACTTTTTTTGTCCCATCCGCCGCATCCCAAAGGAAATTTCTCTCTTGTGCTTAATAGATTAAGTCAATAAGAAGTTTTCTTTTTTCACATGATATCAGGACCCCTATGATTTTCTGTGAAGACTTAAGTAGCTTTTGCCTAAGCCTGTGTACCCGTGTTAAAACTTCTTGTTCTTCCTTAGATTTGCTAGTATTGTCATTTTTGGTAACTGCTCCAGCAGCAGCATTTAGCCTGTTGTCTTTTTCTTCTAATCATTTCGGATTTACCTCTCTTTCTCGTCTCTTCCAAGTTAGTATTCAATCTTTCGTCGTGATTTTTCATGTCATAGTCTAGTCAACTCATGCCACATTTAATATTAGCATCTAGTCAGCTGACACGTCGTCCTCAAGTCAAGCAATGTGTCGTTGTCCAGTCAGTTGAAATGTCAAAATCACCATCCAGCTTATGTCGACTGTCTAGTGACACATATCCAATTAGTCTTATCAGCACCACATCACAATGCAGTGATTCTCTCTAGTCAGCATCTTGGTAAAGTCACATCGCTGTGATTGTTCAGTCAGCACCTTGTCAGATTCATGTCTTTTCACAACACTTTACTTTTCCTATCGATGCTCCTCCAGCATGACATTGTTTCCTAGTGGGAAATCACTTTCCAATTTAGATATATAACTCTAGTTGTTTTACCCACCTTGAGTTTGAGGTAGTATGTTGATGGTCAAGAGGATTAATCAAGTTGCTTTTAGAATATATCTAGATTCACAAAATATCTAAGTTCCTTGAACTTAAGTAGGAAAATTTGCAGAATATTACATTATATGGATTTGAAGGGTAGCGCATAGCGGGAGCTTAGTGCACCAGGCTGCCTTTTTTTTAATTACATTATATGGATATCGTAGAATATTAGGGGTATTTGACAGTAAAATATTTACTTACCTTGATAAGAAAATATTTACTACCTTGATAAAGAGAAAAAAAAAAAAAGAGTGGAAAATAACAACTTATCATATTGCAAGTGACCTAGGAGTACTATATAGATGAGTTTCTCCCCATACACTGTTTCCAAATTAAATCAATAGGTTCTTTGTCTGAGTTCTTTTCAAAGAGGTGCACAATGGGAGGTCTACCTTAGAGTCACATATGATGGCTATTCATGTGCGGTGAAGCATATTTTAAAGTTTGGCATGTTTGGCTTTGTTGATTGATCCTTTTTCTAGTGGATGGGGTTTGAAGACTTTGGTTAAGCTTTTCTATGAAGGTGAACAGCTACCAAATGTTTAGTTTAATTTTTAATCTGTTGCAATGATACTGTCAGCGTACAGGCTAGTGATTGTACATGAAATGCCGAATTTCACTTAAATCAATAATCTAGGTTTGAAGAATCTGGCGAGGCTGCTGGTTGGGGGGAACTTGTCTTTTTCCTCATTTGTCTATTTATCTAAATGACACCATCTTGGCCTATTTGACCTCATTTTGGCAGGAAACAAGGTAAACAATGTCGATGTTGTTTATACTCCATGGCAAAACCTTAAGAAGACTGCTTCCATGGATGTTGGGCAAGTTAGTTTCCACAACCCAAAAATGGTGAGCATTTTCATGCATTTAACGTGTTTGTGCTTTAACTATTTGTCTGCTGATTTTGACATTTGGATATTTCTCTGTGGTTGTGGATTTTTTTTTGGTGGGGATTTGTTTTGACTATGGATTTGAAAGTTAATATATGTCATAATTCTTTTTTAGGTTCGTACCGTGAGGGTTGAGAAGCGAATAAATGAGATAGTCAATCGATTAAACCGTACAAAGGTGGAAAGGACGCCCGACTTAAAAGGTAATCTGCACTCTAAATATTAGCTTTATATTGAGTAGCCTACAAAGGCATACTAAATCGTTTGCTGGGAAAAAAAAATTCTCTACTTCTATGCATGACAGTTTCCATTTCTTAGGACCTCCCAATTTCTGATGCACTTTGACAAATAATAGTATTCCATGCAATTTTCGCAAATATTAAGATTTGAGACTTATTACGCATTAGTAGTTAAACTTTCGATGTCCTCGTCAAGTATACTATCAATCTATCAAAGTTAAACTTTTAAGGTTTCTCCTAGTTGAACTGCGTTCAGTAAAGTGGAATACAGGGAGGAAACACGGTTATCAAAAAAAAAAAAAAAGTGGAATACAGGGAAGAAACTCATAATCTTTTTTTTTTTGATTGGTATAAACACATTACCTTCTTGTTATCGGAAATATGGTTTCTCTGCAGTAGTTTCCCTACCCCTTCCTCTGAATTAGAGTGTAGATATTTATCTTGTGGAACAGTTCAGGAGGTTAACCCTCTTGTCTGTGTTTTTAGCTGAGCGGGAGGCCATCAATGCAGCTGAAAGGGCAGAGAGGAAGCAGCAGCTTAGGGAGAAAGTAAGTATCCTCTCTTAGAAAAAAGGGTCAACTATGCTTGTCGAAATTGAAACATGGGAACTTTATATCACAAGGCATGTTAATGTATTATTATCTAGTAGGAATTACTAAGATATAGTGGGGAAATATTCACAGAAATAGAAACCCTTACGCAGTCTGGCTGACCTGCAAACCTGGAATCTGGCACCTAGTGTAACCTGGGTCTTTTAAATGTGTGGACCTGACTTGGTTAAAAACTGACGTTGTCTAGTTTTATGTAGATTTTGTAATTGGGATCCGTTTTAAGGACTGAACTAGATTGCTGATTATTATATTTTTTCTTCAATGATCATTGATCAATATGATTATAGCCTATCTTTTCACATCTTTATAGTCTTTAAGTACTTTCCCGTGGATTTTCTTAGAGTGATAGGGTACTTTGTGTTCGCCATTAAGTATAGAATGAGAAAAGTCAAAGAAAGAAAAGATATAAGAGGGTGTTTGGATTGGCTTATTATAAGATTGGCTTATTATAAGTGTTTATTGGCTTTTTGTGGTGTTTGGGAAAGATAATAAGTGCTTTTAAGCACACACTTTTAGGCCAAAAAAGTATAAAAATAAGCCAAAAGCCAAAAGTTGGGTATTTCCAACTTATTTTTGAAATTGGTAACTGTATTTATATTTCATCCTGATCAAAACAGTAGGTGCCAGATTCCAGGTTAAACTTTCTGAGATCCTACTCCTACATTGAATCTAATACATCAATGATGGAGACTGTATCATTGGAATAGACCTGATTACACCAGAAACATAATAACATAATATAATTCAGCTTGTTTTTCTGCATACTATTTTCTACATTTTCAAAACACCTAGAGTTTCTCTCCTTCCAGATTGTCCACCAAATACTTGCAGGGACAATTCTCCATCTACCTCTGTTCTTTGCTTGCAACCCTGCTTCCTCCCAGCTGTGAAGTGCCTCTGTAATCTTTCCAGGCATAGTCCAAGATATACCTTTAAGATTTAAGAATAATCTCCATAGTTTGTCCTGTTACCTTGCAACGTAGGAATAGATGGTTAACTGTCTCTGCATTATCACCACAAAAAAAGCACCTGGAGCATAGTGGCAACCCTCTTTTCATTAAATTTTCTTGTGTCAACACTGCCTCCTTAGCTAGTAACCATATAAAGCATGCTACCACTTTATGTGGAATTTTTGTTTTCCCAATTTATGGCTTTTAGCTTATACGCGCCAATCCAAACACCCTCTTAACAATTTTAGAGCCTTTTGATTTTTAGGATCCTGTGCTTTAGGTAGGTTCTTTTGTCTTTACTTCATGCCATGTTTTCTTTACGTTGTGGCTTTTCCTGCTGCTGTAGTTTCTCACTTTTTGCAGTCAAAACTTCTTCATCCTGCTTTGAATATTTTAATGCATTCACTGAAGCACATGTTTAGCTCATATTTTTCGGTTTTGAATGACCAGAAACGACGAGAGGAGATGGATAGGCTTGAGAAGGAAAGACAGTTGGAGATGAGGAGCTACAAAAATTTGATGGTTGCTGATAAGATGACATCTAACAAAGACGTTGCATCAGCTAACAAGTCCCTGCAAGAGCTGGAGGAAGACTTCATGTGAATGCAAAATCAACTGGATTTAATTCTTTCAATTGCTGCCTTGTTTAGGAAATGCTAAATGAGAAAGCTGCTTAAGAAGAATGCAGAGAAGAAAAGGGAGAATGGGGCTGGGGCATGGGGTTGAGGTAATCTTTTTTGTTGTTGTGTGTTCTTTTGAAACAATTATGGTCCTTATTAAAACATGATCATATTGATCTTTGTAGGCCTGAACCTGTTTGTTAATAAGGGGTATAGGAGAGTATGGGTTTAGAGTTCAAGGAGAAGCTTACTTTGTAAAACCAGTGTTAAATTTAATGATGCTGATGAAGATGACTTGTTATGATGAGGAGCATTTCATTGATTTTCTTTTTTCTTTTTTGAATTACATATTAAGAGCAGCTTCTTATTAGTCAGCTTGCGTTGGTCTTTCACCTGGTACATCTTGGAAAAGGAATATTATAGAACCAAAGATTCAATTGTTATAATGGTTAATGACAGTCATCAGAAAAGATTTGGTCCTTCAGTTTTTACAGGGTTCAACATTCATTCTCTATGCTGCCTTGCATATGTTCCAGCTTTGAAAGAAAGAGTATCCAATTACGCTATGAAAAAATGACCTCATGGCCATCTGGTTGACTGATAAAATATCTCTTGCACTCTGCAGCTCCCCATAAGTCTGCTTCTTCCACCTTCTCTCTCTCTCTATCTCTCGCTCCCACGTCTTCATGCCTTCCTTTCCCAAAAACCCGAGTATTCTTCTTTTCTTGAATCCAGTCTTTGATTATATAATTCACACAGCAACATCAAAGTTTCATCAAATACTTATGTATTTTCATGAACTTCCTTTCCGGTTGTCCTTCGCTAACCTTGACGTGACTATGATGAAGGTCTTAACTTGCATTGGTGTCTCAGGTCTGTAACTTTGTGAAAAAGTTTATTATAGTTGATATCAATCAACCTGGTCTACGGCACATCTCCAACACATTCCTTCCCTGTCCGGTTCACCACTCACTCTTAGAACAACCCTAAGTCCGACCGCCTTTCTCAAAACAGCAATACTCGGGCATCTGTGGGGAGGGAAACATCTTCTTCTTCTTCTTTGAACTCGAATGGTTGGTGAGTGTAGGGATCTAGTAGCTCAGTTGAATGGTTAGAATTGGATACTTTTCATTATGCACAAGCTGTCCAATACATAGGATTACAAAGATATGGGGTGATATTTACAATCCCAAAGAATATGCTACTACAATCCCACAGAATATTCTAATTGTTTTATACTTTAACAACAGATCTACACCTAAAGGAAAGCCAACTAATTTTCCTAAATAATGCTAACACTCCCCCTCAAGATGGAGCATAAATGTCATGTATGCTCATCTTGACAAGTGAGTTATTAAAGGCTTGTCTGGATACAACTTTAATTAGAACATCAGCCAGCTGCTCTAAGGTCTTCACATATGGAACTTCAATTGTTTTATCCTCAAACTTCTCATATATGAAATTACGGTCAATCTCTCCATGTTTAGTGCGATCATGTTGAATTGGGTTTTCTGCAATTTTAATAGCTGACTGATTGTCGCAAAACAGTTTCATAGGTTCATCGAGCGAAAACCAAACTCCCCCATAAGTCGTTTCAACCACAGTAATTCTTGGATACCTTTGACCATGGCTCTGTATTCAGCTTCCGCACTAGACAATGAGACAACCTTATGTTTTTTACTCTTCCAAGTAACTAGGTTACCTCCAACGAAAGTGAAATACCCGGTTATTGAGCGTCGTCTTTCTCTTTTTGCATCCCAATCCGAATCACAATAACCCATAATTTTTGTATGGTGATTCTTAGAAAACATGAGGCCTCTTCCTGGTGCTGACTCAAGTACCGCATGATTCTAATAACTGCATTCATATGAACTTCACTTGGATTATGCATAAATCGACTTACCACACTAACCGCATAAGCAATATCTGGTCGTGTGTGTGATAAGTACATCAAGCGTCCCACTAATCTTTGATATCTCGCTTTGTTAGTAGGAACTTGATCATGAAGTTCCTCTAAGTTATGATTTTGTTCAATCGGTGTATCAATAGGTTGACAATCTAACATACCAGCTTCCTTTAACAAATCAAGAACATATTTGCGCTGAGATAAAAATATTCCTTGTTTGGACCTAATAACTTCAATACTCAAGAAATACTTTAATCCGCCTAGATCTTTCATATCAAACTCATTGGACAAGCAAGTCTTCAATTTTGTCATCTCACCAACATCATTACCAGTAACAATCATGTCATCAACATAGATGATAAGAACAGTTATCTTACCATTTTGTCTCTTCAAAAATAAGGAATGATCCGCGTTGCTCTGAGTATAACCGTATTTCTTCATCGCTAGTCGGAACCTTCCAAACCATGCTCTAGGCGATTGCTTCAAACCATACAATGCCTTTTTTAGCTGCACACCACATTTGTATGGCCCAAAGTGTTGTAACCAAGAGGTATGCTCATATAAACTTCTTCGGATAAATCTCCATGCAGAAATGCGTTCTTCACACCATATTGCTGTAAAAACCAATCAAGATTAGCAGTTATAGATAAAGAACACAAACAGTACTTATCTTTACCACAAGCGCAAAAGTCTCCTGATAATCAACACCATAAGTTTGGGTAAAGGCACGAGCAACTAGTCTTGCTTTGAATCTATCAATTGAACCATCCGGCTTGTGTTTCACTGGAAAACCCCATTTGCATCCGACTGGGTTATTTCCTTCTAGTAACATCACGATATCCCATGTCTGATTTTTCTTTAGTGCTCGCATCTCCTCAGTCATGGATTCTGCCCATTTGGGATCTTTCAATGCTTCTTCAAATTTTGTAGGGATTTTAACCGATGACATCTGATTCACAAAGCCTTGGATAGCACTTGGTAAGTGTCTACTAGAAACATAATGAGCAATAGGATATTTGACTTCCTTTGGATTATCAGAGGAGTATCTCTCTGGTGTTTTCCCTCGATTGGTCCGAGGAGGTAACTGATACCTATTCCTGTTATCATCACTAGAAAACACTGGTGTAGTTTCATTAATTAAATTGTTAGTATTGCAGTCAAGCTCCCTTCTGCCTTTGCACTCGAGGGTATTTGGAGTTACGAAGGTGTAGCTGGAGCACATATTGTATTTTCTGGCTTATGCTTTTTGGCAGCTATCTGGCATTGGGTGTATTGGGATCTAGAAATATTTTGTGATGAACGGTGAAAACCCTTTTGGATTTGCCAAAGATCTTTGGGAATTCATTTATTTCTCTCGTGGGTGGCTTACTTTGGTTTTGGTGCATTTCATGTAACGAGCTTGATGGTCCCGAATATGGGTGTCCGATCCTTATGGACTAAATTTCCTCGTAATTAACACATACCTCGTTAACAACATCGTCAGCGAAGATCGTTGGGGGGGGGGGGGGTAATATAGGTACCGGCAGTAGGGGGATTCTTTCACTTTTTTTTGTACCGTTTCCATGGCGTAATGCCGTGTCCGGAGTTGTTGAGCTAATCCATTAATTATCTGAAGTTGTACCACTGTTATCAGGTAGTAACACCATCCAATTATGCTCTTCAACCTTATTTCCCCCCTGAAGAGAAGAATATATCTTCGGAGAGAAATACATCTCTGTCTCAGAAAAAGTAACATCCATAGTCACGTCTCCATAAACCTTTTGGTAGGGGGATGATAACATTTGCAGCCATTTTTATGAGGTAAATACCCAACAAAGATACATCGTAATGCACATGGATCAAGCTTGGTACGTTTGTGTTTAGGGAGATGAACAGAAACAAAGCAATCAAAAATTCGAGGTTCCAAGTTTAAGGTAGATGAGAGGTTAGTAAAACTGGAGAGCTGATTTAAGGGAGTCTTAAAATGGAGAATACTACTAGGTACGCGATTTATTAATAAACAGCATACAAAATAGCATCCTCCCAAGATGCAGGTTGCATATGAGAACTAATCAAACATGCACGTGTGACTTCCAATATATGACGATTTTTTCTCTCTGCTACGCCATTTTGCTGAGGTGTAAAAGAGCATGTTGTTTCATGAATGATGCCATGATTTTAGAGATGAGACTGCAAAATTTGATTAACAAATTCTCCACCATTATCCAATCTAAGAACTTTTATTTTCTCGAAAATTGAGTTTGTATCATCTTATGAAATGAGAAAAAGCATTCAGACACTTGATGAGGTGTAAAAGAGCATGTTGTTTCATGAATGATGCCATGATTTTGGAGATAAGACTGCAAAATTTGATTAACAAATTCTCTACCATTATCCGACCTAAGAACTTTTATTTTGGCCGAAAATTGAGTTTGTATCATCTTATGAAATGAGAGAAAGCATTCAGAAACACTACTTTTATTATCATTAGATAAAGCCATGTCAAACGACTAAAATCATCAACAAAGATTACAAACCACCGATATCCAGTTGAAGTAGGAACTGGAGAAGGACCCCACACATCAGAGTGAACCAATGCAAACGGCTCAGTCACCTTACTAGTACTTAAAGGATAAGTAGCACGATGACTTTTAGCTAATACACAAACATCACAATGCAAAGTAGAGAGATTGCCATCTGAAAATAAAGTTGAAATAAGTGCTTAACGTAGCCGAAAGAAGCATGACAAAATCTTCAATGCCACATCCATATTTGGTGTTGTTTAGCAGAAGAGGAACCTTGACTTGTTAAAGCAACACCATGACATATATCCTCAACATAATAAAGCCCTCCTCTATTAGTACCACGCCCAATAATATCCTTGCTGTTGAGGTCCTGAAAAATGCAGAAATGAGAATATATTAATACTCGACAATTTAATTGTTGAGTTACTTGAGACACAGACAAAAGATTATTTGATAGTGAAGGAACATATAATGTATGCTCTAGAGATAAGGAAGGTGTCAAAATAACAGTTCCAACACTAGTAACTAGAGATGATACACCATTTGCATTGTACATATGTGAACGAAGTGGTTTATTAGGAGCCTGTAGAAGCGACTGATCAAAGGTCATATAATCAGTGGCTCCGGAGTCAATAACCATCCTGTATCTTTATTAGAATCCATATTAATGAGAGCTAATTCAATATTACCTGATGAGTGGTTGACCATATGTAAATCAGAATCGCTGGTCACGCTTGAAACCAAAGTCATTTTCAGTTGGCAATGATGCGTTAGATGAAACCATTACAGCAGCTTTCCCGTCATATTTGTTACCATCCTTTCATCATTCCCGAGACTTCTTTTCATTAAAATCATCCCACCAATCTAGATAGCCATGTAATTTAAAACAATTTTCAACAACATGTTTAAGATTGCCACAATGAGTACAACCTTTTTCACCATTGCTATGAGCTTTTGAATGGTAATTTCTATTATGGGTCAAAGAATTAACTTTTGCTGCCATAGCCATGATGGGATCTGTATTATTGTTTAACATAGTGTTCCTCTGTTGTTCTTCACTTCGAACCATAGCAAAAGCAGATTCTAGATTGGGAAAAGGATCTGTGCGAAGAATATCACTTTGAACAGGATCATAAATATCATCCAGACCAGCTAAGAAGACATACACACGTTCTTCTTCAATTTCCTTCAGGCGGGCCTTAACAACATCAGGTTGGGTGAAAGAGATTGGCTTACAATGATCCAGTTCTTACCATATTTTGCGCAAATCTGCAAAATATGTGGAAACTGATTTTCCCTCTTATTTCATATGCATTGCTTGACAAGATAGATCATAAATAACTGATGTATCAGCCCCGTCATAATTGGTTTGAGACACAGTGTCCCAAATATTCTTGGTTGTCGGAAGACAAACAAATAAACTCATAATGTCGGGTTCCTTGGCACCGACGAGCCAACTTTTAACAATAGGATTATCCATGCTCCACTTTTCATACGTGGCATCACTGGTGGTAGGCTCTTTAATTGTTCCCGACAAATATCCCAATTTTTCATGACTTGCAACATACATCTCAACAAGTTGAGACCAAAGAGAATAATTTTTTTTCCATTGAGTTTCACACCAAAAGGAATGGCTACAGGTTCTAAAACGATGCTTGTATTTTTAGAAGAGTCACCAATGGTAGAATATATTTAGGATACAAAAGGATAATATCAGAGAATAAACAGTTGCTACTGATACCAAATTAAATGGTTAGAATTGAATACTTTTCATTATGCATAGGCTGTACAATATATAGGATTACAAAGATATGAGAAGATATTTACAATCCCAAAGAATATGCTACTACAATCCCACAGAATATTCTAATTGATTTATACTTTAAAAACAGATCTACACCAAAAGGAAAGCCAACTAATTTCCCTAAATAATGTTAACAGGTTGACTACCTGAACTTTCACCTTGTTAGTGAGAGTTCAAATCCCCTACCCCCTATATAATAATTTTCTTTTGAAAAAAAGAATTGTTGGTGATGTGTTAGTACTCTAATGGTAGTGGGAAGATGGCGTTGCGGTAGTTTAGGTGGAGAGATCACTGTGTATTGGTGATCTTGAAGGGAAGGGGTGGTGTATGTCTCTGTGTATCCACACTCTATATCTAGGTAACATCTACTATTGGCATAACTCATGTGAGTTTTGATGATTAACAAAGCAAATGAACAAAAGCAAGTAAACCAGGATGTGCAGAAGTGAGCAAGTATAGAAGACAGGGGGAAGAAATTTGTAGGAGTAAGCAAAGATGAGCTAGGAGAAGATGAGTCAGAGACAGATGCAGAACAATGGGAAGTGAAATAGGTTTTGGACATATTCCATCTCAGACAAGTGAGAAGATTCAGAGAAGAAAGAACCAGGTGCATGGACCAGGTTCAAGAACATGTCTAGATCACAGTCTTACTCGGAGTAGAATTGTGTTTTATGGTAAAGACTTGGCGGTCAAGATTTGCAAGATTCCTTGCCATAATTATCAAGATACTTTAGACTTCTACAAGGACAATGAAGCCACATGGAAAGGCAAGAATCCTAAGTCAACTAAAACCCTATTATAACTAATGGACCGATTCACGAAGGGTTTAGGTTTTGACAACCTGCTGCGCACTCAATCCTATATATATCCAAGTCTTACCAAGAAGAAAGTTTGCACATTTACAAAGAGAGAAATTGGAATATTGAGAGAAAACAGTCAATGCTATATTGAATGTTCTGATTCCAAAAATGCCACCTGATACTACAAAGAAGATTGAAGACGTTGTTCTACAGAGTTTATGTTTTATAGTTCTTGAGTCCAGATTTGTGTATTAGGTTTGTTTATCGAGTTGTATCTTTATCTGCTTTCATAGAAACATAAATTGTAGGTATAAACAGTTAGTCAAATTCAACTTCAAATTGGGATAACTTGAAGGGTGCTTGCTAGTCTAGGGAGAATAGTAAGATAGGAATTAGAGGTTAGTTCCTAGATTATATAGTTTTTTACTTGAATTTGCACAAGCTCACAGTTGTAGTGGAGTTTGGGAAAAATCCTACAGAGGTGTAGGTCGTGATTTTTTCACCCTTGTGAGCTGTGACACTCCGTATAACCGAGTTAAGTGTGAAAGTGTATTGGAGGGTTGGACTTTACTGTTTTTGGTTAAATGTAAAATACGGCTCGTATTTTGAAATACGGTCCGTATTCCTTGGGCATATTTCACCACTTTCCTAGGTTGCTCACTGTTTTTGCTACCATAAAATACGGCTAGAGTTTACAGCCCGTATTTTGAAATACGGCCCGTATTTCTGGGCGTATTTCACTCGTTCCCTAGACTGCTCACTGTTTTGTTAATCTTTAACTACGGCCACAGAATACGGTCCGTAGTCCATATTTTGAAATACGGTCAGTATTTCTGGCCGTATTTCACCCGCCGCCAGCTGTGTATAGAAATAGCGGGATTCAGTTATTTTTATGACTTATTCTCATTCCCATAAACCCTAAGGACGAAAATCTTTTCTCCACGTCTCCAAACATAAAGGTAAGAGCATCTTTAACATTATTAATCAATCCTAGCATTAAACCCATGACTCTTAACATGATTCTTGAATGAAAAACCTAGGGTTTGCAAAGTAATCCTTCTCAAGGTGACTCAAGCTAGGGTTTTGGATGCTCTTTGTTGTAAAAGTAAATTGTTGAATTACGTAACGCTTAATTAAGGTATGTCTCCCTTTTAAAAACCTTATTCTGGATGTATGTCTTCTTTTTCAAATGTTCTTTATTGAATAGAGAGGTGAACATCTCATACTCTAAAAAAAAACCTAATTCATGTTTTGTTTGTGGTTAGTGTGCGTGAGGGGACAAGCCCACATTAAACCTTGATTGTATTATCCTCTATATATGTATATGAAATCATAATCGTTTTCTTCTATAAGAGATGGTCAATGAGGATGGCTAAGGGTTGGTGATAATATTTTCATATTGAACTATGACATTGAAATCTTGGTTAAAGAAGTGTAAACGTTTTCAAGACGTTCTTTGAAATGGTTTATCTTTACGATATAGCATAATGAACTTTAATGCTAATTGATGGTGTGACTATTTTGAGACAAATTGTGAATCGGCTTTTATGCTATGAACTTTATTGTTGTGTTTGGCCTAACTACTCGGGAGGAAGGGTAGCCACTATGGATCCTAGTATGGTAATTGCTTAGCCATTCGGGAGGAAGAATGGCCACTACCGGGTTCGCCATTCGGGAGGAAGAATGGCCACTACCGGGTTCGCGACTTGGAGTGCGGTTTATGCCTAGCTATTCGGGAGGAAGGATAGCCACCGAGAATTACATATTCCGATGTGGTGCGCTGTGACTAGGGAACCTCTACGGTCATCCCTTCGACATGCTTGATTCTTGGGCCTGTATTGGCATGTGTGATATTCTTATTCTCTCATGGAATTGTTGTTGATAATCATGATCAATTTAAAGGCATATTTGAAAGTTGCGACTTGACAAGAGGCTTCTTAATTGGTTTTGATAATGCTTATTGAGATACATTAGTTGAATATCTGTTTTTACATTGATTTCATACGGTTTTCAAAACTGACTTCTTTACGTATTATTGTACTTTATTTTCATATTACTTGTTGTCCCCGAGGCACTCACTGAGTACGAAGTACTCAGGCATACCATTGTTGTTTTTTATGGTATGTTAGGTAACTTATAAGAAAGAAGTGTTTTTGATACTTTAGGCGCTTAGGAAAGACTTGTTGTTGCTGCTGACTTGGTGAGCCCACATGTTCATTCGTGGGACACCCTCATTATATTTATTCATTAGTTTAGCATTTTAGCGGGCTGCGTCCCGATGTGTTAGACAGTCATTCTTTATATTAGAAGCTCCATAGCATTCATTCTTGTGGGTAGTTTTTGAGTTGTTTAACTCTTGGGCATGTGATTACGTTTTGATTGAGGTTTACGTTATAAAGACTTCCGCTAATTTTATTCTTATATCATGATTCGTTTAAATTTATTTATTAAACTGTTAGAGGCGAATGTTGAACCTGGCGGGTTCAACTGTCGTTATTGCATCTTTTAGGTCCTTCCGATGTTGTTCATGACGTCGGATGCCGGTCACGTTTAGGGTGGGTTTCGGGGGGTGACATGAGCCTGGTAGTTTCCACGTAAAAATTGTTGTGTCTTTTACTTTACTGTTCTTTACTATTCGGCAAACGCTAGCTTGGAAAATGTAGAGTAACGTGTTCTATTCCATAGAAAAAAATCTGATATTAATTAGGATAGAACGTAGGGCGTGTAGCACAACACCTACATATCTATGCATATCCATGTATATTTTTTTGTGATACATAGTGATATACATGATATACACCTTATATACAGTGTAGAGGTGCCCTTTTTCAATTTTAAAGTTTGACTTCAAACCAATCCAAATCACAATGAATCGTCCTCAAATTTCTTGTCCAGGTGTTCAGTAAATTTAAGCCATACCAACTCAAAACAACTGCTAAAAAATTCAAATTTGTAAATGAAGCTTCAAATGAGCCATTAGTAGTGGTTCTTCAAGACTTTCTTCAACTATTCGTTAAATCCTAGAGTATTGACATTTTATGTTCAATCAAAGGTACCAAAACGAAGAAGAGAACACTCGCTTCATGGTGTTATCTCTCCACAGGCCTATTTAGATGAAGAGTCTGTGGCGTAAAAGTCTGAGATAGAGAGAATATCAAAAGAAGGATGAGGAATAAAAAGTGATGGTATTTTTTTCGTTAGTTTGAGAGCTCGTGAGTCAATTCCTCAAATGGTCACTCAACTTAAGCAAATTACCTAATAAAATCATTTATCTTTTTTTTTTTTTTTAATTTTATTTCTCACATGATCATTCAAGTTTTATGCATTTGCCTTACAAAGTAATACGGGCCAAAAGTCACTTTAAAAATAAAAGAAAATGGCCAAAGTAGTCCCTCAAGTTTGGACTTTGAGTTAAAATATCCCTTATTTTTTAACATAAAATACTCACAACCTTTTAATGATAGAAAATAATACAATTTTAGTAAAACTCTAATTGTGGTATTAAAAGTGTTAAAAGTGACGAAACTCGCAAAAATTAAGACTGATAACTTTAGAAATGAAAAAGAAAAACTTTTTATTTTATCACTGCTAAAAAAAAGAATATGAAATAGCCTCTATGTACTCTATTTGCTTGGAACTTAGGAGTTCAACAATAAAATACTGTTTTCTATTTATTCATTTAATGAGTAATCTTTATTTTGATAAAATAGTTTAAATTAGTTGTTAGTTTCTTCTACGGTAGAAAGTATTGCCAGCAAATTCATAATAAATAAGGAAGACGATGAATTCCTTCAAACAAAAAAAAATATTAGGTCCTAATAGTAAAAAAAAAAAAAAAAAAAAATGATATGTAAAGATTAACCATAAAGGGTCATAAAGAAAAAAAATTCATACATATTGAAGGACATCATAATAATAATATAAATTATTCGACCACATAAAATGAGGAGATTCTATATCATCATTGTGTACTAATTTTTTTTTTTTTAAGTTTTAAAATATCATTTTTGTCAATCTTGTAATATTATTTGGATGAAAATTATTTCCCCCCTCCAACCCTGCTAAAAAATCTAAATATCTCTCCCGATTTTGAAAAATAGTTGTTCCTCCCCTTTATCTCATTTAAAAAATTTAGTACTTATTTTACCCTTTACGTTTTACCCTTTACGTTTTACCCTTTACGTTAACACTCTTCATTTCTTTTTCTTTTAAACATTATGATTTGTTTCTTTTTTTTTTTTAATCCATATTATGAACTTACCTATAGGACGAACGCAATCTAATTTACGAAGTAAGAAAGTGAAAAATAGTCGGAGGACTGTTATTGTTCGGTGTTAAAAAGTAAGGGATATTTAAACTCAAAGTCCAAACTTAAGGGACTACTTTGACCTTTTTTTCTTTTCTTTTTAAAATGACTTTTGGCCGTTGTTACTTTATAAGGCAAATGCATAAACTTGAACAAACATAAAATAAATGACTTTACTAGATAATTTCCTTAAGTTGAGTGACCATATGAGAATTGACTCGAGAGCTCCTATGGCTAGTGCAAAATGTAGAGAAAAGGACCAAAATATTATATTATCTTTGGGTTTAGACCTAAAACCATACATGTTCTTTTACATGGAGCATTAATAGCCTGTTACATTTGCATAAGTAGTGCACTTTTAGTCAACTCCCAAATATTTATTTAAAATTTAACGAAAAAGGGCAAAAATGCCACTGAACTATTAGAAAAGATCTAAAAATACCCTTTATTCATCTATTTTGCTAAAATTACCTCTCAATTCAACTTTTGGGCTCATTTATGCCCTTTGACTAACGGTCAACCCTAAATTTAAAAAAAAAATTATTTAAATTACACATGACATTTTATTACAGGAAAATTGATTTTGTTTTTAAAAAAATCTGGAAAATGGTTTAGAATCAGGAAAACTATTTTTTTAGAAAAAAAAAACTGGAAAACTGGATTTTTTAAATTAAAATATCTGGAAAAATGATTTTTTTTTTTTAAATCAGGAATATTGATTTTTTTTTGTCCTAAAATTTTTATATTTTCATGATTTTATTTTTAGGACACTTAAAAAAAAAAGAAGGAAAAAGTGGTTTTTTTTTCAAAATCTGAAAAACTGGATTTGTATAAAATCTGGAAAAAATGAATTTTTTACAGAAAGTGTGGAAAAATTGTGTTTAAAAAAAATATCCGTAAAAATATTTTTTTATAACAAATCTAGAAGAAAATTATGGAGTATCAGTTTTGCACATTTTACTTAAAAAATACAGTTTTTAGATTTAAAAAATCCAAATTTTAATTAAAAAATGCAATTTCCATATTAAAAAAAAGGTTTTCTATCCTTTTTTAAAAATAAAAAAAAATAAAAAAGGTTTTCCACCCTTTTTTTAAAAAAAAAAAATAGTTTTTCAGATTTAAAAAATTCCACATTTGTTAATAAAAATCCAATCCTTATTATTATTTTTTTTTAAAAAAAGGGCTTACCTCATTTTAAAAAAAAAAAATAGTTGTTCCAGATTTTATAAAAATCCGATTTTTTCAGATTTAGGAAATCGGACTAGTAATAAAATGCCATGTGTGATTTAAATAATTTTTTTAAATTTAATGCTGACTGTCTAAGAGCATAAATGAGCCAAAAAGTTGAACTAAGGGGTATTTTTAGCAAAATAGATTGATGAAGGGTATTTTTAGACCTTTCTAATAGTTCAAGGGCATTTTTGCCTTTTTCGTTAAATTTTTTGACAGATTATTTCGGAGTTGACTAAAAGTGCACCACTTATGCAAACATAATGGACTATTAATGCTCCATGCAAAAGAACATGTATGGTATTAGTTCTAAACCCAAAGATAATGTACTATTTTGGTCCTTTTCTCGCAAAATGTATTTATTTGCTAAAAGGGTGTAAATAGGTGAGAATATTGTACACCTGTGCCAATTCTCCCTTACTCTTTTCTAACGCATGCAACATTCCTATGTGACTGAAAAATATCATTCCCTAGCCTAGCTGGTTAAACAAATCAAACTTTATAGCTTCAAATTTTCAATTGACAAATTATCGAGGATTAAATGAAGTTATGAGCCTTACTTCCGTAAATTATAAGGCAAACAACACCAAATACTCTTAAAATATAAAATATTTATCCGCTCCATGTCCCTCTAAAGTAATTTCGCTTCTACCCCAGCTGACAGAAAATATTTATCTGACATATCCCCTCGCCCAAACCCGTTCCTCCGTGATACCATCGCAGTATATTTATATATCATTATGAATGACTAATAGAAGGACCGAAACAGTCCTACATGATACCATATGAGAATCTTTATATACCACGATGGTACC
The DNA here is from genome assembly GCF_029784015.1 of Lycium ferocissimum. Classification (NCBI taxonomy): domain Eukaryota; kingdom Viridiplantae; phylum Streptophyta; class Magnoliopsida; order Solanales; family Solanaceae; genus Lycium; species Lycium ferocissimum. The sequence goes on from NC_081350.1 coordinate 20,738,427, forward strand.
ATAGTCCTGAGGAGTGTCTCATTGAAGGACTGAAGCACTCCTCCATGATACCATCACAGTATATGTATATAAGAAGATGGTATCATAGAGGTTTTTTTCGAGTAAAGTGTGTCTTTTTGAATAAATAAACATGATCATTCATAATACCATCTCAGTATATTTATATATCATGTTAGTATCATAATTTTAGGGGCATCATGGGTAAATAGTTTTGATTTTTCCTGGGGGTACGAAATTAATGAGGGTATGGACGGATAAATATTTTGATTTGAGAGAGCACACGCGCTCTTTCCCCTAAATTATAGTCTAGGCTTTCCCATTTATCTATCGACCATGTCGAGTATGTAATCGCAAATACATGAGCATCTATAAGTTGTGATAGATATATTTATTTACAAATTAATATGCTCTAATATAGAATTGATAATATGATACATTTTCGATTTCTAAGTTATTGTGCTTCTGATCCAATATTTGGGGCCTTATGGTTTTGTCTTCTTGGGTTTTACTTTTACCCAAAAGGCAATTTATCAAGGGAAAAAGACACAAATGGCCGTTCGGCCCAAACTTATCCCACCCAATGACCCACGTTTGTACAAACCCAAATTATAGCTACTAAAATAATTCCAGCCCTTAGCCACTTTCCCTTCTTTTTCTGCCTTCTCCATTTTTCTTCTTCCTCTTCCACCTTCTTCTCCATCTTCCCCTCCTCTTTCCTCTTCCACCTTCTTCTCCAATTTTATTTGATGCCCTGAGAGGACACCTTTCAATTTTATTTGATACAGATTCAGGTTTCTCCATCCTATTCCCCTAAAAAAAAAAAAAAAAGATTTGATGTTTTGGTGAAATTAACATAAGGTTTTGTGTGCAACAACGTTTTTGTTGTTGTTGTTGTTGTTGTTTTTAATATGATTGTCCTTGTTTTTTGTGAGTTGCAGGTTACGAAAATGGCAGAGGATTCATATGAAGACGCCATTGCAGGACTGAAAAAGCTTTGATGTATAGAAACTGTATCATATGTGTATATAATATGTGTACCCTGCTGTATATGTATATAAAATGTATCATATGTATAGAAACTGTATCATTATTGTATAGAATATGCATCACTATTGTATATGTATATAAAATGTATCATATGTATAGAAACTGAATCATATGTGTATATAATATGTATCCCTGCTGTATATGTATAGAAACTGTATCATGTGTATAGAAACTGTATCATATGTGTATATAATATGTATCCCTGCTATATATGTATATAAAATGTATCATATGTATAGAAACTGTATCATTGTTGTATAGAATATGTATCACTATTGTATATGTATAGAAAAATGTATCACACGTATATAAACTGTATCATTATTGTATAGAATATGTATCCCTGAAGTATATGTATAGAAAATGTATCAGTATAGAAACTGTATCATTGTTGTATAAAATATGTATCACTAATGTATTAGTGTAGAAAATGTATCGTTGTTGTATAATTTGTGTATAATAAATGTACAAATCAACGTATAATTTATGTTTAATAAATGTATAATTAATGTATACTTACTAATTATACACTTATTATACATATTTTGGGATATTTCTTGAATGCTCAATTAACATATACTTACTAATTATACACATATTATACATGTTTTGGGATCTTCTTAAGGTTAAATATGATTTTTTTTTTTGTTGAACACAATATTATTTTTATTATAATAATAATAATAATAATAATAATAATAATAATAATACAAGACGTACAACCCTCAGCCCAACTTCTCTTCAATTCCTCACTCTTTGAATAAGAAGCCCAAAACATAGGGAAGGGAGAAAAGGCCAAAATTTGGTGGGCAATTCGCTTCTTTTGGGGTGGTATTTAAATTTTCCCTCATATTTGTGGTCTTTAAATTTTTTTTCTTCGCTAAAAAACCCATAGTGCTCCGGTTCGAACCCCCGCTCGAAAAAAAAATTTAAAAAAAAATTTGCAAAGCGTAGTTTAAATTTATTTATCCCCGGCAGACTTTTAGTTATGTTTAACTAAAACTCGCCGGAGGTATGCGTACTTTGCCTTGAAGATATATATATATATATATATATATATATATTATTTTTTTTTTACTTTTTCAAGGTAAACTTTTAGTAATGCCTTAACTAAAAGTGTGCCCCATAAACATACCTAAAAGTATGCCCCATAAGGCGTAAGTTTTCCTTAACGCATAACTAAAAGTTTGCCTTATAAGGCAAAGTTTAAATTTTTATATCTTCCCCTCCGACGTACTTTTAGTTATGTTTAACTAAAAGTCCACTGGTGCGTATTTTTACCTTCGATATATATATATATATATATACTTTTATTTTTTTTTACTTTTCAAGGTAAACTTTTAATTATGCCTTAACTAAAAAGTATGCCGCAAAGACATAACTAAAAGTATGCCTATAAGGCGGAACTTTTCCTTAATGCATAACTTAAACTTTGCCTTATAAGGCAAAGTCTATACCTTAAGGAAAAGTTCTTGCCTTATGGGGCATAATTTTGTTATGCCTTAACTAATTTCGCCCCCCATAAGGCATAACTAAAGTATGTCTTAGGAAAAATTCGCCTTTATTGGCAGATTTTTAGTTATGCCGGATCCAAGATAACTTTAGCTTTTCCTTAAAGATTGTATGTCGATCCGCATACACTCCCCTACTCCCGCTGCGAAATTATTTTTTATTTTATGCTTGAGCGGGGTTCGAACCCGTAACTTCATGTATTCGCCCACCTTTCCAAGCGAAGGGCACAACTTAAAGACCACAAATATGAGGGGCAAAATTTAAAGACCACAAATTTGAGGGGCAAAATTTAAAGACCACCCCAAAAGAAGGGCAATCCGCGCAAAAAAAATGAAATTTGGTTGTTGCCTTGAGCTGGGCCGGTAAGCGCTCGCCATTATATCACGACCGGCCAGCTCACGGTATTAAGCTCAAATGTGGGATTCCTTTGGCCGGTTGGCCGTTGTATGTCCTTTTTCCATTTAACAATTGAATATGTAATCTCACGTTATATTGTTCCCAACTTTCTCTTCCATTTGAGGTGGGGTTTACATAAGACAAGCGTAGTGAATCCCTTTTCTAGTTCAACCTCTAGCTGTGGGTGTTTACCTCACCCATTTCCCCTTAAAGATTATGGGTTCTCACTGAAGTTTGCGCCACCAAGTGCTAGGGAAGGTTATAGTTATGACACACTTGAATGACTTAGAACTAAGTGTCAAGATATTGTCCGTTCTAGTTCAACCTTTGAGACTACATGATTTTGTGCGTTGCGTTTTAACTCAAAATGCACCTCAACATGTAAAATTATGATCTAGCCTTTGACATGGCCCCTCAATTCTATGGCGCACTTAACAACAAACCTCTTTTTGTGTTAACCACCAACAACTTGTGTTGCAATGTTTGTCTCAAGCTATATCATTTTAATTTTGTACCAAATTAATTTTCTACCTCATAGAAATGATTAATGTTTGATATTCATTCCCTTTCCCATTGTGCCTGACTCGTGAGTCTTCTTTATGTATGCATTTTGAGTGCTCAATGTGCGCATCGTGTGTTATTGGGGAAATGGGAATGGGAACGTGCATACGGTTAAAGGGAAAATGGGCAAGTTTGGTGATTACAGGCAGGTTAGCCTTTTAGGATAGATTCTTTTCTTCTTTTTGTTTTGTTTTATTTTTTGCCTTTTCCTTTTTTGTGTGTATTTTTTTTTTTTAAATTTAAAGATAGTAAATGAAATAAAATAAAATACAAAAATAAGAATATTAGCTAACAAATTCTAGACTAATAAAAATATGGAAAAAACCTAAAAAACTTGACTAAAATAAAATGTAACTGAGAAAAGTACTGAAGTCACTAGTTTGCTTGTCTAAACCTAGATTAATAGAATATAATCTTTTTCTTGCAAATTCTATTCTTTAGAAAATAAAAGCAAAACTTATATCCCAAAACATGATTCTACTTCTGTAGTTTTTAATTTTCTTTTTAAGTAAAATTATCAAAGAAATGACATAAAAATGAAAATGCCACGATTAGACCTAAAAGAAATATCTAACATCAAAACGGTAAATATTGTTTATGTATGGTCAAAATTAGGTGTTCACAATTATCATTATTTGTGAGGAGGAGGAGGAGAAGTGGTAACAAGCAATCTAAAGTTTCCTCTATGAGGTTGAATTCTAAATACATTTTAAAAACTAGCTATACTTTAAGGGGTTGTTTCGTAGCTGGTTAGAGTTATGCATGTGATAATGCAGAGATTAGTTATGAAGGATTATAAGTATTATGTTATTTCATACTGTATAAAATTTCTCATAATTTCTATATGTATTAGTTATGTGAGTTTCTAAATTGCAAACCAAACACCGCATTAAATGTGTCGACTTTTATATATAATAAAAGAATGCTATCAAATATGATACTACTAATACACAATTCAATACATGAATAACTTTACTCCTAACCAGCAACCAAACGACTCCAAAATCCCAAATACTTAAAACTGGCTATTTTAACTATATATAAGCGCGAACCATAAGGATTTGTCGTCCTCACAGCATTGTTTGATCCTATCAGGCTAATACACGCGGTGTTGCTTTTTCCCTGCATATTGCCCCATTTCATTTTCTTATGATCATTCTCATTTGGGCCTTTGTTGGACTTATATTGAACTATATATACTCTCTTCATTCTGGCTTATGTGATACGTTTCGGATTTTCAGATTCAAACAAGTCTTTTTTAATTGTATTTTTTTTATTACTTTTGAATATTTTGCTTTTTACATAGCTTTGAAATATATAAATTTTATTAAAAAAAAATAAAGATTATATGCATGTATTCATGGTCAAAATTAAACTGTTTTGTCAAAATTAAACTGTTTGACTCTCAAAACTTTTGTGCCACATTATGGGGTGGTGAATGGTAGGGATGGGGACTAAGGGAGTCGGGGTGAAGATAAGTTGTATTGGACGGCAGGGGGAACATAATGAATGTGGAAATGCCATGGGTCATTTGCACGTTTGCCCCTATTTTGTATTGGTCTTTAATTTTTGCCCCTCAAATGGAACTTATGCCTTCTGAGGCATAAGTTCTTTAAGGATCCCAGACAAGTTGTGCGTATTCCTTAAACAACTTATGCCTTGAAGACATAAGTTCCATTTGAAAGGCAAAAATTAAAGGCCAACCCATTTGAAGGGTAAACCGTGCAACTTTTTGAAATGCCATGCCACGTGTGGAACTTAATTTTCTTACTACCACTAGGGGAGTGATTTTCTTCATTTTTAAGGAAATTATTTTTCTTAGAGAAAATGTTTTCTAAAAAATTTAACCAACCAAACATTAGAAAATTGAAAAATCCATACTGAACACGATCTTTTTTTGTTTTAAACCTCCAAAGTTTTGCTTCTTTAGCGAATGTCAAATCTTGTGTCCCTTGTTATTTGCTAATTCTCCTTCCAAACTTCCTTTCTCATAAATAATTTGTTTTTTAAAAGTTATTCAATTATGTGACTAAGAAATTTTAATAGTTATCAAAATTTACCAACGAGACATGATTAATGTGACATTAGATTAAAATAATTGTGCAATAAAAAAAAGTGACATAAGTTATATTTTTTTAATTAAATTTACGTATAAGCCCGGGCCTCATGGGGATAGCTTGATCCGGACCCGACCAATAATAGCCCAAATAAACATCCGGTTTTGCGGGTCAAGTTATTATTTATACAAACTTCAAAACAACATAAAATAAAAACTCAACTCCTTTTTTCCAAAACCCAAAACCCTAGTTACTGCTTTCTCTCCTCTCTTTGTCCCTTTACAACAATGGCCAAAACTTTGGACGAAGAAACCGTCAAGAAGGTCATTAGACAGGTTAGTATTTTAGTTTTTATCCATTTTTCTTTCAATCTTATAATATCAGCTATTACAATCCTAGCACTTTTTTTGTCTATCTGATTGTTTTTTCTAACCATTTTTTCCTTGAAGGTTGAGTTTTACTTTAGTGATAGTAATCTACCAAAGGATGGGTTTCTTAGGAAAACTGTGGAAGAAAGTGAAGATGGGTGTATCCTTTTTAACCCCTATGTACGCTATTTAACGGTTTACTCCATTTTTACTTTATTTTATTTATCTTTTGTACTAAAGATTAAATTTTTAACCAAAAAAGAATGATGAAAGAGATAAAATAGAGTTATTGAGGTCTTGGAAGAATGTTGTTCATCTTGTGAATAAGTTATTTGGGTAAATCCTTTTTTTTTTGACGGTTTACGCCATTATTTTTGTGTCCACGTTGATCTTATTTGTTCTAAATAATGAATCTTTAACCAAAAAAATGATGAAAAAGATTAAGTAGAGTTATTGGGGTCTTGGAAGAATGTTATTGATCTTGTGAATACGTTATTTGCTGATTTTATTTGTCATTTGTACTAAAGATTGAATCTTTAACCAAAAAATATGATGAAAGAAATTAATTAGTGTTATTGAGGTCTTGGAAGAGTGTTGTTTATCTTGTGAATGAGTTATTTGTTGAGAGGAAGTATATGCACAAGGACTTGTATGTTTATAAACTCACCTAAATATGGGATTATATGTTTTTTGTCAGTAAAATGTACTTAGTACTGAACAAAAGGCTAAATAGTGGTAACTTTAGCTTTGACATTCGTGCTAAAGATGAACTCTTTAACTTTCCTTATAAAAACTGATAAACTCTTCAACCTTAAAAATTATTTCTGGAAGTATATGAACTCTTTGACATACGTGGTAAAGATGAACTCTTTAATCATTGAGGTATTGGAAGAATGTTGTTGATAATGTGATCAGAAAGTTGTGCAAGTCTTTTGAACTTCAGGAAGTATATGCACAAGACTTGTTCTTTTTTTTTTTTTTTTAAAAAAACTCACCTAAATATGGAATTGTATGTATTTCTGGATAACTCTGTTGGTGCCAAACCGGATATTGTAGGAGAGCTGTAATAAGTAGAGTGGCAAAATAAAACCAGTCAATTTTCAAAGAATCCTCATAATACTGGTTACTGAAGTGAAACGGATCCAAATGGATATTAATGATTGTTTTTGTTGTGTGTTTTCTTGGGTAAAACGTATTGTAGTACTTAACTAAAGCTTTATAGTGGTCAATTTAGCTTTGATATGTTCGTTTTCACGGATGAGGGGTCACTTAGGTTTGGGGGATGCAAAGCCAGAAGATATATCAGATGATACCATACAATCTGTTGTTGAAGCTTTAAAAGCTTCTTCTTTTCTTAAGATTTCGGAAGACGGTAGGTTCTTTCTTTGGTTTTGCTTTTAATGTGTTGTTCTCTTTGATCACTACTGGATGACATAATAGTAAATCAGCTGATTGTAATTGGTTTATATAATAGGGAAGAGAGTTGGTAGAGTCAGTGAGCTTGCGAAGCCTGAGGAAGTTATTGAGCAAATTGATGTTAGGACAATTGCTGCTTCCCCATTGGAATACAGTGTCAAGCTTGAAGATGTTGAGTCCTTCTTTAGTCAGCATGGCAAGGTAACATCTGTAACTTTGCTTTTGCCTTAATTTTCAAGTGTTGTTCTTGCCTTACCTATAATGAAATTTTCTATCTTTGTTCTATTTTTCAAACCGATAACTATTGATAAAATGGGGGAAAATAGGGTGGGCTGGGATGAAATAAAATATTTCAATAGAAATGTTTTCTTAGTCCTTTTTTTTTTTTTTGCAAACGGTTACATAATTCCTTTTAAAAAAACATTTCTACACTGTTAGCATGATTAGCAGCTATTCAAATTGTTTGGTGTTCCAGTGCAATTTTTTTATGCTGTATCCTTCTTGACATATCCATAATTCCGCCTGACCACTGTGAATTTTGCATTACTTGCATTGATATTCCAAAATGGCACTGCATGAAGAAAAGATAACCAAGATAGTAAAATGTGTGCTGCCGGTCAATGATTTTTTGTTTGCTTCTTCTTTTAGGTTAACAGTGTGAGACTGCCTCGCCATGTAGCTGACAAAAGGGTGTTTTGTGGCACTGCTCTGGTTGAGTTCTCCTGTGAAGAAGATGCCGCTAAAATTGTGAATCAGAACTTGGTTTATGAAGGAGTCGAATTAGAACTAAAACCAAAGTAAGTTTTTGTTGGTTAGTGGGGCAATTTTATTAACGAAGCACGGTACTAAGACAATACTGATAAAACACCAAGAACAACACTAAGCTGTACTATCTTAGAAAAGCTTGCCGGGGATCCTATTGTATCTGTAATGAACCCCCAGAAAATCCAGCATTACAGCAACATCTGGAGCAAAATCAGCATGACACCAAATATTTAGTTCTGACATCTTTTCTGAAGTAATACAATACGTTCTTTTGCTTCGAAACGTTTATGGCTCCTTTCAAACCAAACAGTCATATAATGCAAAGAGTGGTGGTCTTCCAATTCTTTTTCTATGATCCTCTGGTCTTGCCAGCCACGCAAAGCTTGCTTTACATTGGTTGGAACCAAAGTAAGTTAGGAGTTCAATGATGTTTTCTTTGGTGTTACTTCCTGTAATACCGTGACAATTGGGGTACTTTGGTTTCTATGTTATTTTAGAGTTAACAACTTCTAGTGACATTTTTTTACAAGGTAACAACTTCTAGTGGCATATCGTCTGTATGAACTAGCATGATAAACTCTTCCCATACATTGGTAGATTTCTACCGTCAAAGATTTATCTATCTTTTAAACTAAAACCCAACTTTGGCAATATTTAACATCTGTTTATCAAACTCATACATAATAACTTGTTTAAACAAATCCAACACTAATACAATGAAATTTGGGGGGGGGGGGGGGGGATAATATTTATTTTCGTCCCGGTCGGGCAGCAGGGGATGTTCATTGTCGTCACCAGGGCTTAGAAATCTATGGTGTATAATCTATTAACTTCTTTGTTCTGGGAAAGCGTGGATCTTAAATTCTATCTTTTTATGATCGAGAAGTCGGGTCAACCACAGACCTCGAAACTTGGGATAATGAGCCAGCATTCTATACTTCCACACTTAAATACCAAACTTCGTTTGCTTGGCACAACGCTCAAACTTGTGAGCCCTAGGGGCAGATCTTATATTCTATTTGTCTAGGCTTTGCTGTCCTAGAATAGGGGGTTTATAAGTTATAAAATGTGCTCTTTCAGTTAAACATGTCCAAACTTCGCTTGTGTAACCTGGTAGCTCACTTTTAAGTAAGTAAACAAGATGTGGTTTTATTTAACAATTCTAGATCATGATGATGACTTGATTTCAGTGGATGATACAGTTCATTTTGATGGCCACTACTTTGAACTATAAGTTTTCATAGATTTAAGTTGTAGGCGTTCCATCCATGTATTCCTTTCAATAGTTTCTCATAGATATTTATGATCTTTGGTTACTCAGGAAAGATTTCGATGTTGAAAGAGCCAAAGAGGAGGAAGAAGTTGAGATTAACCATCCTCGTAGTGGTCCAAATAGTAAAAATAATTCGAAGGCTGAACCAGAGTGAGTATAATACTACTGCTAAATGGTCATTACTAATTTGGAGTTCTTTTAGCATGCTTGCCATCTGGTTAACTTGATTGATGTGATGGTGGCAGCTATCCGAAGGGCTTGATCATTGCATTTAAGTTGAAGAGAATCTCTGCTGAAAGCTCTACGGAACAGAATGGTAACCATAAACCGGCTACTGAAAGCGCAAGCGCGCCTGAAACCGAAGGCAATAAAGATACAACAAAAGACAATGTCGAAGTGACAGATGAGAAGATGGCAGAAGATATTAAAGATGAGAACACCAATGAGAATGTTGAGAAGGGTGAAAAAAAAGATGCAGAGGATGGAAGTGGGGAGCCTGATGTTCAGAATCCTGAAGCTGCAGAGAAATCCATGGACAGTCCAACTGAAGATGATGAGCAAGCTCCAGCTGAAGAAAAATTATCAATTGCTGCTTGCAAGGATAACAAGGACATTGTTATGCGTGAAGACTTGAGGAGCGTATTCCAAAAATTTGGCACTGTGAAGGTAAATTTTCCCCTTTTTATTTGTTTGATACTTGTTCATACTAGTCATGCATCATTTTGTTCTGTAGATGTTCTTCTTTTGATAAGTCATTTTTCTTTTTAAATATGTTATTCTTAGGTTCGTTTCTTTCTATTAGTTATTGATGTCTTGATTTATATCCTTCTGTTGGATTAACAAAATGAATGTAGTTGTTTTCTTCCTGCTTGGATAAACACCCCTTTGTGCCTATTAAATCAGTTGCCATTGCGGAAGAGAAGTATGGAGCAGTGTCATGTTGGTCTTGCACGCTCTAAAAAAAAAATTGCTATTTAACTGGAAAAATATGACAAGATTTTTAGCAATGCCAATAAATTATTAATTTATATAGCAGTTTGCTGGGACTACATATTATAGTAATGAACCTGTTATAAAGTTGATTTTCGTTGCAGCATATTTGTATATTAAGGACATGATACCATGTTTCCTGGTTTTGGTTCACAATTCCATTTTTATCTATAGTCGGAACTCCAAAATGGTTGTTTTCCTGAAAGTTGTATAAGACCAGGATATCTATGTCAAATAGAACTGTAAATGCTTCAGGCAAGCATAGAGTGACATTTCTAGTTTCATGTGTTTTCTTGTGCAGTTCATCGATTTCACGATTGGAGCAGAATCAGGGTATATAAGGTTTGAAAATGAAGAGGCTGCACAAAAAGCACGTGCTGCTGGTGCACTTGCTGAGGAAGGTGGTTTGGCAGTGAAAAATTTCATTGCTGCCTTAGACCCTGTAACTGGTGGGTGCTTTTGTTCTATCTAGAATTGCATTAATATTATTAATTGGCCAATGTTTATTGTCAAAGCTATATATAGTTTCTTTGGGTGAATAAACCTTTGTTTTTGACCTAGCACTTTAATTATAACAATTTTCCTTTATTTTATTATTTATATCTTAATCCTTTTGTGTGTGAATCGCTTCTCTAACAAGATAGGTACTTGTGTGTGGCTTTTTTATCAGGTGATGCTGAGAGGGAATACTGGAGCATGTTCCGTAATAACCAACAGGACAAACGCCGTGACTTTAAAGGGAACAGGGGAAGGTAAGCCCTTCGCTGTCTATTGCTTGACTTGGCACGCATTTGTAGTCACAAGGTTATTCTGCTGTATTCTTTCTCAAAAAGCATGTTAGGTTATATGATCCCACTAATTTGTGGGCTCTTGAAAAAAGATAAGCAAGCAGTAAATACTAAATAGATGTTAAGTACCAGAAGATGGTGAAGAGAAAAGAAATGTAATGCCCATATACTGTTACTTGCGAAAGTTGTATAGAGCCAAAATTGACAACTTCTCTTTAATGCTATCATTAGTCGTTTTGGAGCAAAAAAAATATTTTAGGTTTTATGTGGGCTTGTATGCTTTGCTTGATACTCTTGTTATTGTTCACGGACATAGGGGAGGAAGGTTCAACAGAGGCGGGAAGCGAGGAAGGGGAAACGATTTTGGTGGACGTCCAAACAAATTCCAGAAAGCTAGGGGATGAGGAATTTATCATTTGTAACATTTACGATGGACATGTTAACCTATCCAGGTTCACATTACTACGATGATATACTCTCTTCGTTGTAATGTGTTAGCAATTTTGTGCCTTAATTTATGTCTCAATATCATAAAATGGTTTTGTTACCCATTTTCTGTGTTCCTTAGTTAAAGTGATATATTTAGTACAACTTTGTTGATAGTGTCTCCATGCTTTTTTTGTTGGGTTCTAGGGGGCGTTTAAAGGAAATGGTTCTATATAATCATGTGAATAGAAGATAATGACTGGAAAGATCTTGTTTTTTATTAAGATTTCTTGTATAAAAATAAAATTTTCTTATGAAAAAGCCTAAACTACAAACTAATTTGTATGGGATCTGTAAGGTTGGTCTCCTGTTTTAATTCCCAACCCCCCTTGTTCTGAGGGTAGGGTGGAAATAAAACAACAATAACGAAAGAAGATGAGTTGGTCTGATGTGTACACATGAATAAAGTGGTTATTTTTCACAGGTCTCTCAATGAAATTTCTTGCTTAAATCTGTTTTTCGTTCTTTCTTATTTCCTTGAATGAAGAAATTGCCCATAAATTCACTCTGAGGATATCATAGATCAAGTGAAATAGTTTGAAATAGCAGACTATCATTTGACAGTTACAAGTTACCTACTGGAAGCAGTAAGTATGAAAAAGTCTAATGACTTCGAGTAGTAGAATCCAAAATCTCAAAGCGCCTTAGTATCTCAACTTTGCTTGCTTTACCAACTGGGGTTGTTAGCTGGTCGATTTGGTTTGGTTTCTAAATATGCTACATGACAATCGAACCAAAAAAATATAAGTTATTCGTTGATTTGTATTGGTTATCGGTCTGAATTCTTAACGGTTCGGTTGTTTTTTAACCGATAAGAAGATGTCTAGTATGGGCCAATGGACAATCTGCTTTTCAAGATAATGTACTTTTAGTTTCTTGTTTTCATATGTTAATATGTACTTTTTTTCAATTGTGTACCTCGAAGCCAAATTTACCTTCTTTGGGTTCCACATTAGCATGTATTACCACAACAAACAACTAATGCAAAATCACAACCTTGTAACATCAATTTAGTTTAGTTTTGGTGAAGTTGTTTTAGGAAATTTAGTGTTACTAAATGGATCATATAAGATGGTAAATTTCACTTGTCTTTTATTGAAGAGATAACAATGCAATCATTCACTGAGTAGTAAGTCTTTGGTAAGTTATGAACCACATTTCTGTTTAATTATATAACAAACTTCAATTTATTATAGTCAAGCTAATATAGGAAAGGGAAATAGAAAATTCGGGATAGAGTTTTGAATTCTAAAGCCACTTTTATATAATAAGGGATAAAAAGATAAATATAACAGGACAATGTTGGTTTATCGATTTAACATTTAAGTAAACTAATAACCTATCAGATAGGTCGTTATAAAAAAATATATAGCAATTTAAAAATCGATAAACCAATAACCTATATTGATGAACCAATAACACCTTTTCCAATTCAATTTATCGATTAAACCGGGATTCGCACACCCCTATTACCAACACATAGATCTCTTCCTTTTATTAGTTGAAGAAGAAAAAGAACATCTTTTAAGCACAATATTAGAGAAAAAGGTTTAAAGATCTGTTTATGCCAATTGCCAAGTAGTTTAACATGTGATAATAAATTAGTTATGAATTATTTTATTAGATTATTAATTAATAGTTAATATAAAATTTATTTTTTATAATTATCTGATACGGCCTGGTTAATTATACTCCCTCCGTCCCATAACAAGTGTCATCTTAGCCAAAAACACGCATATTAAGAAATCAATAATACAATGTGAAGTTTACTAAATTACCCTATATAATAAAAATAAATTACTTTTACCTTTTGATTAGAGCATACACAAGAAGTAAACCTTTTGACATTGAGAATCCAACAATATCAAAGTTACTATGTGGCTTTTCCAATCATCATTTAGATGTTACTTTATTGTCTAAGGATAGAATTAGAAAAAACTAATCAATTTATGTCTTGGTTTCTTAAGGTGACACTTATTATGAAACAAAAAAATTTGGCTAAGGGGACACTTATTATGGACGGAGGGAGTATAAATTATTCGAAAAAGGGCCAACTATACCCTTGTACTATTGGAAAAGGGCCAAATACACCCCTCGTTATACTTTGGGTCCAAATATACCCCTACCATTATACTGTGGGCACAAATATACCTCTCCACCGTTAAAGTTGACCAAGATGGACATTTAATCCTACGTGACACTGACATTTGTTGAGATGAATGCCACGGTGCATTCCACCTCATCACCCCTAACACATTTTACTCCCATCTTCCACCACTAAAATCTCCTTACCCTTCACCATCATTGCCACCATTACCAATACTAATGTTGGCGTGCTGTGCATTAAAAGGAAATAACAGAGTATTCCTAAATCACATAGAAAAATTGGAAATATTAAAAGGAAAATGAAGATGATTATTGAATTTCCCTCTCCCACATAAAGAATAGCAAATCTTTGATTCTGACACTGAATGGAGAAACTAACCCTTCCCCACAAGAATTTATCTTAAAACTATCAGAAATACTCAAATTACTATACCCTTTTCCACATTTCATCAACCGAGAGATGAGAAGCGCAATTAATAACTTAAATAACAAAATTTCGGACGTAAAAATGGGAAAGAAAGCACAAACCTTAGAGGAGGAGGAAGGGGTAGCTACTCTGTAGAAATCTTCTACTGTCTTTGGATGATTATATTCTGCTCCAAAACAAGAAGCCCCAAAATTAAGTCACATCAATAATTAGAAAGAACAAAGAAAGAAATCGAACTCATTGGTTAAAATTTATAATTTACCAGGTCTGCAGAACCAAGCATCATCAACAGGAACATCAGGGGCAACCCATTTTGGAGCGTTATAATGCTCATACATATCGTCCTTAACGAATCTTGAATCAATGGTTTTCCAATCAATAATGGCTATCTCCATAGGATTACCAAAAATGGGTTAAAAGAAAGGAAAAAAAAAAAAAAGAACCAATTTTTCTCTGTGATTTAAGAATACTCTGTTATTTCCTTATAATGCACAGCACGCCAACATTAGTGGCGGTACGGTGGCAATGGTGGTGGAGGGGAAGGAAATTTTAGTGAAGAAAGAGGAGATGAGTAAAATGTGTTAGGGGTGATGAGGTGGCATGCCACGTGACATTCACCTAAATAAATGTCAGTGACACATAGGATTAAATGTTCATCTTAGTCAAATTTAACGATGGAGGGGTATATTTATGTCCAAAGTATAACGACGGAATATATTTGAACTCAAAGTATAATGAAGGATATATTTAACCCTTTTCCAATAGTACAAGGTATATTTGGCCCTTTTCCGTAAATTATTTATAGCATTAGTAAAACTTATAGAGCTGTTACGGAATTTGAGAAATTTCGAGGTGCTTTACTTTCAAATTTTCATGTGTCAGCAACCCTAGCAACCACACGTTTATATTCTATTTATATCTTCTCTGCCTCCTCCACATAGAACTGACCACTTCGCCTCAATGGCTTTCTTACGTTTTCTTTCCAAATTAGGATTTCAGGGTGAGAGTTGTCTAAGCTTCTGGTTTGAGTTTAAGGATGTTGTAAAACTTGATGTTGCGGATTGCTTATGTTTGTTGTATTAGATCGATCTTCGACTGCGGTTTCTTTGTATAAGAATTTGGGCTTCTATAATTTATTAGATATGTCATAGATGCCCTTTGCAAAGGGAAGCCCTTTGCAAAGGGAATAATTTCATACGCTGTGTCATAGATGCCGCTCTAAATCTGCTTTTAAGATTTGATTAGCGGCATGGTGCTCCTGCATCGCCATCACGATGTTTATGTCCATTATGTCCATTTCGGCTTCATAATCTATTGGCCCTTTTGTGGATCTCTTGGGCTGAACTTTCACAACTGGTTGGTTCTCGAGCCATATAGGGTATCCCGGATGCACTTCCCCCGAATGACGCTCGGTAACCATTGTATCGAATGTCATAACCCGACAACCATTCCAAATCTCCACAACTAATCCTTCAGGCAAGGGGATTTCCGGTCTTACCTCAAATACAAAATCCGTCATGTCTTCTATTACAGGTATTATCTTGAGTCACTGAGATTTTGATATTAAAAGATTTTGTGAGAGCTTTGATGAATTCACATCTGAAGCATTCATTCGTCCTGACAATATCCTAGCAATATTCACGAATCTCGGATGCCAACGAACCTCGTCACCCTCTCCTAACCATAGAGTCTACGGGCTTGGAGTTCTGCGTCTCTCGTGGAGTCTAATGCTTCTACTTCTCAAAAAATGGAAGCGATACGAAGTCAAATTGCAGAGTTGATTCAAAAGTGATAAACTCGAAGCTAAATTTATAAACTCGAAGCTAAATTTGCAGAAATTTATGAAGATAACACATGGTGCAATCCAATGATGAGGAAGAGACCGAATCTGATGTGAATTAGATTGTAGTGGTTGTTTGTAATCGTTGTTGATTATCACATTTAGACTATTGAGACTTGAAGTTTGTAAGACACTAAATCTGATGAGGATTAAATTGCAGTGGTTATTGTTGTTGATTATGAATTTTTCATGAAATTGAATCTGATGAGGATTAACTTGTAGTGGTTGTTGATTATCGTTGTTGATTATAACGTTTAGACTATTTAGATATGTACAACCTTTTGCTTTATTAGTGAAAATTGTTTGTATTAGATTCTGTTTATACCTTACACATTCCTAAATTTGTTTCACAGGTTTGTTCAACAAAGATATTGAAGAACATTGTGGATACTTTTCCGTTTTAATTAGGGATGGGTGTTCGGTTCGGTTCTTCGGTTTCTTGAAAATGGGTATGAAGTTTGTTTTGGTTCGGTTTTTTGGTTGGGTTTTTCTAATTTTTTTTGGTATGGGCTTGATTAATAAGTTACTTTTTTAATTAAAAATAGGCTACTTGTGCTTTCTAATTCATAAAAAGCTATTTTAAGTTGTGTTCCAAGAAAATTGACTTATGACTAGTACTGAACAAAAGGCTAAATATTGGTTACTTTAGCTTTGACATTCATGCTAAAGATGAACTCTTTAACCTTAAATTTTTTTTTATTTCTGGAAGTATATGAGCTCTTTGACATACGTGCTAAAGATGAACTCTTTAACCTTAAAAAAAAAAGATGATCTCTTTAATCATTGAGGTATTGGAAGAATGTTGTTTATAATGTGATCCGAAAGTTGTGCAAGTCTTTTAAAATTCAGGAAGTATATGCACAAGACTTGTACTTTTTTTTTAAACTCACCTAACTATGGACTTGTATGTATTTCTGGATAACTCTGTTGGTGCAAAACCGGATATTGAAGGAGAGCTGTAATAAGTAGACTGGCAAAATAAAACCAGTCAATTTTCAAAGAATCCTCATAATACTGGGTACTGAAGTGAAACGGATATTAATGATTGTTTTTGTTGTATGTTTTCTTAGGTAAAATGTATTGTAGTACTTAACTAAAGCTTTATAGTGGTCAATTTAGCTTTGATATGTTCGTTTTCACGGATGAGGGGTCACTTGGGTTTGGGGGATGCAAAGCCAGAAGATATATCAGATGATACTATACAATCTGTTGTTGAAGCTTTAAAAGCTTCTTCTTTTCTTAAGATTTCGGACGATGGTAGGTTCTTTCTGTGGTTTTGCTTTTAATGTTTGTACTCTTTGATCACTACTGGATGACATAATAGGAAATTGGCTGATTATACTTGGTTTATATTATAGGGAAGAGAGTTGGTAGAGTTAGCGAGCTTGCCAAGCCTGAGGGGGTTATTGAGCAAATTGATGTTAGGACGATTGCTGCTTCTCCATTGGAATACAGTGTCAAGCTTGAAGATGTTGAGTCCTCCTTTAGTCAGCATGGCAAGGTGACGTCTGTAACTTTGCTCTTGCCTTACTTTTCAAGTGTTGTTCTTGCCTTACTTATATTGAAATTTTCTATCTTTATTCTATTTGTTAAACTGACCTATTGGTAAAAAGGGAGAATAGAGGGTGGGCTGGGATGAAATAAAACATTTCTATTGAAATGTTTTCTTGTTCCTTTTAAAAAAATATTTCTACATTGTTAGAAACTTAGCATGATGAGCAGCTATTGAGATTGTTTTGGTGTTCCAGTACGATTGATTTATGCTGTATCCTTCTTGACATATCCATAATTCCGCCTGACCACTGTGAATTTTGCATTACTTGTATTGATATTCCAAAATGCGACTGCACGAAGAAAAGATAACCAAGAGAGTAACATGTGTGCTGCCAGTCAATGATTTTTTGTTTGCTTCTTATTTTAGGTTAACAGTGTGAGACTGCCTCGTCATGTAGCTGACAAAAGGGTGTTTTGTGGCGCTGCTCTGGTTGAGTTCTCCAGTGAAGAAGATGCTGCTAACATTGTGAACCAAAACTTGGTTTACGAAGGAGTCGAATTAGAACTGAAACCAACGTAAGTTTTTTTTATTAATAGGGTAATTTTATTAATGAAGCACAGTACTAAGACAATACAGATAAAACACCAAGAACAACACTTAGCCGTACTATCTTAGAAAAGCTTGCCAGGGATCCGATTATATCTGTACCGAACCCCCAGAAAATCCAGTAAAACATCAAGATTCAGAGCAAAATCAGCATGTCACCAAATTTTTTAGTTCTTACATCTTTTCTTAAGTAATACAATCCGATGATGAGGAAGAGACTGAATCTGATGAGAATTAGATTGTAGTGGTTGTTGGTAATCGTTGTTGATTATCACGTTTAGATTATTGAGACTTGAAGTTTGTAAGACACTGAATCTGATGAGGATTAAATTGCAGTGGTTATTGTTGTTGATTATGAATTTTTCATGAAATTGAATCTGATGAGGATAACTTGTAGTGGTTGTTGATTATCGATGTTGATTATAACGTTTAGACTATTTAGATATGTACAACCTTTTGCTTTATTAGTGAAAATTGTTTGTTTTAGATTCTGTTTATACCTCTTACAAAATTAGCAAAGAAATTGTCCGTTCTTTCTGTTTACACGTTCCTAAATTTGTTTCACAGGTTTCTTCAACAAAGATATTGAAGAACATTGTGGATACTTTTCCGTTTTAATTAGGGATGGGCGTTCGGTTCGGGAGGGGCGTTGTATGAAGTTCGGTTTGGTTTGGTTCGGCTGTTCTAATTCCTTTTTAGGGTATGGGCTTGATTAATAAGTTACTTTTTTAATTAAAAAATAGGTTACTTATGCTTTCTAATTCATAAAAAGCTATTTTAAGTTGTGTTCCAAAGTATAATTCAAACCGGGAGTCATTTACTTCTCAATTTTCATTTCTTGTTAACATATTTTCTGCACAGGCTTACAGTTTGGGGTATGTAATGATAATTTTATTGCACGACAACTATGTCGTAGCAGCTCCCTACAAACAATTGCGTTCTTAGTATATCTGACTTAACTTCTTTATGGTTAATAAGTATACAGGGAGAGCAATGTCATGTTATATTTCGTTATTCCTCAGTTGCAAATTTGATATACAGGAAAGAACAACGGTAAGTTAAACCCAAGTACTGAAGAACCGGAACCCCATAAGCAAATACCGAACTTTTAGAAAAACAAGAACTGTAACCAAACCGAAACTGAAAAACTCAATTAATTCTATTTGGTCCGATTCTTTTGTTTCTCGGTGTTTATACCCAACCCTAGTTTGGATATGCGGTTTGGAGCTAGTATATAATTTTGACTCTTATCCCATCTATTATACTAATTATTATATTAGATTAGGTTGAACGAGGCGCGATGTAAAAGTTTTCATTACATTTATGTCTTTCAAACGAATAACAAATATACGTGGTTGCACATGTAATTATTGTTACAAGTATTATTTCCATTAGGGCTGACTAGAACAGACTATAAACCACAAATCGTGATCAAGCTATAAATAATTATAATAATTACTTAGTCGTGAAAGCTAAGGTGTCAAAGAATGAGTAGCATCAAACTAATATTAATTGAGTGGGGCAATTTGCACCCTTGCCCTTATTTGGGGTGGTCTTTAATTTTTGTCCTTCGCTCAAAATATCCCGAGTTTCTTGGTTTGAATCCGGCTCAACAGAGTAATTTTTTTTTTTTTTTTTTTTGGCCTTATTCTGCCTTATAAGGCAAATTTTTTGCAAAGCTTTGCCTTGCCATTTTTTTTTTGACTGAGCGGGCCACTTTTTTAAGCGAAAGACAAAAATTAAAGACCAACGCTTTTGAGGGCAATCCGTCCAAAAAAAAATGATAAAGGTGTAGTCAAGATTTGAAGTTTATGGGTTCGGATTTTAGTTCTATTAAGTTAGTGAGTTCTAAATTAATAATGTGTATAAATTCAATGAATTTTTTTAAGACAATACAAACTTTATTCTAAAGATGTTGAGTTCGACTGAACTCATAAACTCTACGCTAATTCCGCTCCTCAATATGAACATGAACAAACAAACCTATAATGATGGTTATGACAATCTTGTGTCTTAAATTCGTCTAATTAATGGTATTCATTTATTTGGATTATTGACTTATAGGTTTATTATGGGATTAGATCTAAAAGAATTATGCATAAAGAATTCGTGTATTACTTAGCTAAGATGACTAGGTATATTCATATCCATATACAATTCACACATGATTTTGCGAATTGCCCTTCTTATGGGGTGGTCTTTAAATTTTGCCCCTCATATTTGAAATCTTTAAATTTTGCCCTTCGGCTAAAATCCATGGGTTCTAGGTTTGAACCCCCACTCAATCAAAAATTTTAAAAAAATTCGCAAGGCAGAGTTTAAATTTTATGCTCTTGGCATACACTTGTTAAGGAATTACCAAAGTTATGCCGGACCCGGCATACTTATGCCTTATGGGCAGACTTGGCATAAGTATGCCGGGTCCGGCATAACTTTGGTCATTCCTTCACAAGTTTATGCTGGGTCCGGCATATTTATGGGCAAACTTTTAATGGGCAAACTTTTAGTTAAGCCTTAATTAAAAGTCTTTTCTATGAATTATGCCTTATGGGGCAGACTTTTAGTTAAGGCATAACTAAAAGCATGCCCCATAAGGCATAACTTTTCCAAGACATAGTATGCCTCATAAGGCATAACTTTTCCTTAAGATATAGACTTTGTCTTATAAGGCAAATTTTTAGTTATGCCTTAAGGAAAAGTTTCGCCTTATGGGGCATACTTTTAGTTGTGCCTTAACTAAAAGTCTGCCTCATAAGGCATAACTAGGAAAAGACTTTTAGTTAAGGCTTAACTAAAAATTTGCCCATAAAAAGTTCTAACCCAGTATGCGACTCCGAGCATAAACTTGTTAAGTGCGCAAAGTGATGCGGACCCGCCTACTTATGCCAAGTACGCCAAGGCATGAGTATGCCGGGTCCGGCATAACTTTGGTAATTCCTTAACAAGTGATGCCGGATCCGGCATACACGCGACCCAAACTTTGCCTTGCAATTTTTTTTTTTTAATTTATGCTTGAGCGGGGGTTCAAATCCAGAACCTCATAATTTCTGCGTGAATGCTCAGGGTTCCAATGCGAAGGGCAAAAATTAAAGACCAGCAATATGAGGGGCATAATTTAAAGACCACAAATATGAGGGGGGAAATTTAAAGACCACCCCAAAAGAAGGGCAATCCGTGCAAAAAAATGATTCCCTCTAATGCCTAAGGTTTATGGACTCAATAAATTTGATCTTACATCATTAATCCTAAAACCCCTTTTTCAAGTTCGAATAAAGATGATAGTGTCCATTGTTACGAAAGCAATTGAACACTTAAGAACAAAATTTAAATAAATAGCTCAATACGATAAAATCAATTAAAGAATATAAAATCCATAACAATTACGTTAAGTTCACATAACAGTAAAACAAGAAACTTAGCCACACATACCTATGAAAGATGGACAGTTGTCAAAAATATTCAAACTCTCACCAATTGATCATTCATACACTCGTAGCTACTCTCTTAACTCCATAATAATTCTTCCAACTTTATAATTTCCTGTTGACTATGAGCTTTCAACTTCCTAATTCTTCCTAACTTTTTTATTCAGTTTAAATAATCTACACTCCTAGCTACTCTCTTAACCTCATAAGGTCCCCCTCCTCTATATGCAGCCATCTCGCAATGAACATTAATTTTTTAAACCTATTTATTGATTGTTGTTCTCCCTATCACTTTAAAAATAGGGATTATCAACAGACAAACTCTAGCTAAACAATAAAATTCGTCGCTAATCTTATTTAGTGATGGATTAGCAACATGTTATTAGCTACAAACGATTAACGACATATTATGTACCTAATTTCTGTTTTTTAAAGTTTATGAACCTTTTCCACTAACTGCTAGTTGTTGTTCATTAACTATGTCCTTAACTCTCATGGGAGTTTTGTGGTGTCATTTATCTTGTATTTTCTTTTATTTAGTATAATTAAAATTGCAAGTGACTGTTTCTCCAAGCTCTTAATTTATTCACTTTTATTGTTGAGTTTGTTATAGTTATTTTAAGAGTGATCTTTTCAGGTGCCATAAACCTGCAATAAACAAGGAGCTTATATTCAAGAGGAAGAGGAGGAGACGACTCTGATTCATGCCCATCAAACTCCAAAAAGAAAAAAGAATTAGCTACGAAATTTATTGCTAATTCGTCGTTAAATAACTTGTAGATAAACAAAAAATTTTGATCATCCCTTCTTAAATAGGATTAAGAATGATCTTTTGTAATTTAGAGACAAAAATTGGAAGCCATTTTCTTCTATTCAAATTGCAAGAGGGCAAGAGATCCCATTTTCACCAAAAATTGTATGTCGCAAATTTGTATTAAGTAGTGAAGGGGAGCAAGTGGACAGAGTTAAAGGAAGGTATTTTAGAGATTCATTTTGTTTCTCGACAACAAGCCGTTGAAAATGAAACAAATGCATTTTAATATCTCGTTGACTAAGTCATTAAAAATTTGTTCGGGAACATCACCGATTAACAATCGTCGGAATATTCAATACTTCACCAACTTATGCATACACCAAATGCCATCTCAACTTATTGATGACATTTCATTTGTTGAAAGTTCATCTCGATGAGTTGAATACCAAATATTTCTTAAAAGTTTCGAAAATTCCAACAATTTACTTATTGAAATATGATAAGAGAATAATATAGCAATCTGATTATGAGCATTTTGATATCTCAATGACTAAGCCGTCAAAAATTTGTTCGTGAACTTCACCGATTAACAGTCTTCAGAAATATTTAATCCTTCACCAACTTATTCATACACCAAATGCAATTGAAAAAGCCATTACAACTTATTAATGACATTCTATTTGTTGAAAGTCCATCACGACGAGCTGGATAGAGAATATTTCTTTTTTTTTTTTTTAAAAAAAAAATATTCCTGCAACTTACTAATTAAAAATATGATCATAAGAAGATAATATAGCACTTTGATTTTGAGCATTGCAATACCTTAAGACCAAGCCGTTCAGAATTTGTCCGTGAACTTCACCGATTAACAGTCATTGGAAATATTCAATCCTTCATCAACTTATTCATACACCAAATGCAGTTGAAAAAGCCATTATTATTGATGACAATTCATTTATTGAAAGTTCATCTCGACGAGCTGAATATCAATATTTCTTAAACAAATTCAAAAATTCCAGCAATTTACTTTTTGAAATATGATAAGAAGATTATATAGCAATCTCGTTATGAACATTTTAATATCTCGATGACTAAGTTGTTAAAAATTTGTCAGTGAACTTCACCGATTAACAATCATCGAAAATATTCAATTCTTCACCGTCTTATTCATACACCAAATCAATTGAAAAAGCCATTACAATTTATTATGACATTTCATTCGATGAAAGTTCATCTCGAGAATCTGGATACCTAATATTCCTTAAAAGTTTTCAAAATTCCGAAAATTTACTTGTTGAAATGTGATAAGAAGATAATATAGCTATCTAATTATGAGCATTTTAATATCTCAATGACTAAGCTGTTAAAAATTTGTCTGTGAACTTCACCGATTAACAACCGTCTAGAGTATTCAATCCTTCACCGACTTATTGATACACCAAATGCAGTTGAAAAAGCTAGTACAATTTATTGATGACATTTCATTTTATTGAAAGCTCATCTCGATGAGCTGAATACCGAATATTCCTTTAAAAAACTCAAAAATTCAAGCAATTTACTTATTGAAATATGATAAGAAGATAATATAGCTATTTGATTATGAGCATTTTAATATCTCAATGACTAAGCCGTTAAAAATTTGTCCGTGACCCCATTAACAATCATTGAAAATATTCAATCCTTCACCAACTTATTCATACAACAAATGCATTTGAAAAAACCATTACAATTTCTTGCTGACATTTCATTCATTGAAAGTTCAGATCGACGAGCTGGATAGCTAATATTTATTTAAAAAAAATTAAAAATTCCAGCAATTTAGTTATTGAAATATAATAAGAAGATCATATAGCTATTCGATTATGAGCATTTTAATATCTCAATGACTAAGCTGTTATAAATTTTTCATGAACTTCACCCAATTAACAGTCATTGGAAATATTCATTCCTTCACCGACTTATTCATACACCAAATGCAGTAGAAAAAGCCGTTGCAATTTATGAATGATTTTTCATTTGTTGAAAGTTCATCTCGACGAGCCGGATACCAAATAATACTTAATTTTTTTTGAAAATTTCAGCAATTTATTGAAATAAGAAAATAATATAGCAATTTGATTATCAACATATATCCCAATTGAACCGTTATAATCACTCTATTCAAAATTGGCCGAGAAAAAACATCAGTCAACATTTTTTGTAAGTTTAGAATCAATGAGGACAAATTACAAACTTCCCAGTCTGATATTTTTGAAATATACGCCAAAGAGCCACTTCAGTTTTTTAGCACAATTTAACGCATTAGTGATGATTATTTTTTAATTTGTGATGCTAATAAAAATGCAAATCATCGAATGGTCAGCTAGGTCTCACATCTTTCTTTAGTACTTAAGCCATCCAATTCTATGGGACTATTCAAATCTTGCGAGCACACTATACTATCGGAAAAATTATTTTTTGATTCTCTATAAATCTCTTTTTCTAATATTATGATTTGATATGACATAAGAAAAACCGTTTTTATAATAAACGTGGTTCAAAATGGAGAGCAATTTGAAGAAATAACCTTAAATCTTTATGTACTGTCTCTAGATAAAATTGTTTGAGATTTAAAAGTGAAAGAAATCGTTTTATCTACTAAAAAACCTTACAAGATGCTACTATTTTTTTAAGGATTCTAACTTCTCATTAGAAAAAAGGCGGTCATGAGCTAGCTAGCTAGGAAATTACAAGCTTAATACACTTATTTTTTTAATTTTTTCATATCTGAATGTCTTTGTCTGGTTGGTTGACATCATTCAGTCCTTTCTGTCTTCTCATAGTCCGCATCCGCGCTCACACAAAAACAAAGAACCACTTAAAATAAGATAAAAAGCTTTCTTTCCGACCTTTTATACAAAATTCCTTTCTTTGTGCAAATGCTCATGAGTCATGGCGAAAGAGACCTTCCTTTGCTCCCATTAGCAGGATTAACAATGTTTCTTGTCTGAAAGGCCGTTTTTTAAAAGAGGCCGAGTAATTCATGTTAAATTCATATGACTATAGTCTTACGTGCTATATCTAGCGGTTGGTGAATCCTACTCAATATCCGAACTGAATTAGTTATCGAAGGATTTTCCTCTACATAATTCTCTTATTTTGCTCAATTTTTTAAATTAAAAAGATGAGTCTCACTTCAAATTTTTAGCAGCTTATATCTTAAAATATTAAAGTTAAAATTTTTAATGAACACACACACATCGTGTATACTACGGCTTCTAGTGATATAATAAAAACTATAGAAAACGTTAATTTCTAAATGTTGCAGAAGTGAAACTTTTTGGGAGGTCAAATACATATAATAATCTTATAAATTGACATTTCTCAGAATTATTTTTATTTTTTTACTAAATCTAGCCTCCTTGAAAAAGAAAATAAAAAGAAAATAAAAAGAAGAAAAAGAAAAAAAAAGGATTTCCATGCCTTTAAAGTGAAAAAGAGATAGGAAACCACAAAAGCAGGTAGCAGGTAGAAACTTGCCCGTTAACGCTGAAAATATTTGAAAACTTACCAAATATAAAACCAATCCAACGGCTCAGATCACTTCCTAATATGTTTTTGAAACCTTAAATCCTCATTGGCCGCCCTCTTTAAACATTTGAATTCCTTACAGACCGTTTTTTTTTCTCATTATTTTCTTCAAACAACAAAAACACACCCACTTCTCTCTAGACACTTTCTCTCACTAAAATTCATTTGCAGATCTTCAAATTTATTTGTGAATTTTCCTTTGTTTTGTGTTTTGGGGATCTGCAAATGTGTTTTGTTCTCATTATTCCATTGGTTTGGTTGAATTTTTTGAAGTTGAGTTTGGTAAGTGCATTTTTTTCTTTCTATGATGGGTAATTAATTTTCTTTGTTTATGTTTATTTTTTGGGTTTGGTTGAATGAAATTGATCTTTTATGTTGTGGGTTTTGTTTAATTTATGATTCTTGGTATTTGGGTAGTTGTAAAGTTTGAATCTTGTTTGTTAAAAGTTGTATCTTGAACCCTAATTTATGTTTATGTGAAATGACACCTTGGATTAGCAAACCCAATTAGTTTGATCATTTATTAATTTCTTTTTGTTCATTTTAGAGTATTATTTGCCCAAATTTTTCTGTTTAATTCTGACTTAAACCTCAATTTTAATGACTGTGGTGTCTATGATAATGTATGTTTTATAAAATTTTGCTTTCACTTTTTGAGTTTGAAGTATGCTGGCTATAGTTATTAAATGAAGCTGTGTTTTCACTTTGTTCTAGTAGTTGTAAAGGTGATTTTGAAATTTATTAATCAAAAGATGAAGAAAGAAAATCAAAAGGTGAGAAAATCTACATGAGATTTTTAGGCTTCAAAGAGAGACAAAAAATAAGATCAATGAGTTTGATAACAGATTTTTTGAATGCTGTTATCGCCTAGTTTATTTAAGCTTCTTATATCAGACTATAGTGTAAGCTTTCTTTTTGTCTTTCTGATCATAACACCTAAAAGGATCAGCTGATTGCATGATAATAATAATATTTATTGATCCCATGTGGCTTAGAATATTTGAAGGGCTTGTGAGTAGGGTGGATGTTTTCTTTGATTTTGTTGATCCAGTCAGAATTCATATGCCATATTTTCTTTTCTTTGTTGGTTCGAATTTCTTGCTTTCTGATAAAATAAGCTTCGCTTGAAATGGATTTTTTCAAACAAAGCACAATTCGAATGTTTCACAATTTGAACAGCGCTAAGTTAAAGCTAGTTACTTCCAAAACTAAAAATAATTTAGGATCGAACAGACTTTTAATTGCTGAAACTCGGCTTCTAGTTTGTTCATCAAAGATCAGATGTGGTATAATGATAAATGAGGCAGTCGAGGCCTCTTTGTATATTTTGCTTCCTCCTTTTCCACAGAGGAAATTCTCTGAATGGTTTTATTTCTTTAATAGTTATCTCATGCTTTTTTAGCAACCATTGTGCTGTTGTTTTTTCTCTGACCTTATCCTCTCATTTTGTCATAAGATCAGGTAGGAGAACCCACATCTTCGGGTGGCATATAATGAATTGGGGAAGACATTGTGGAGAAAATTATCAACCTTTCGGCGTTGGGTTATGTAGATTTGCCTTTGTGTCAAAAAACCATGGAAAGTGATAGAATAAGCACTCCTTCAGATGGCACTAGCACTAGTCTCCAAAGCAATAGTCTCCAAAGAGTTCGACCTTTACATGGGTAATTTTCAAAGCACTGGACCATTGCTTCTCTCATACTATATATTTTAAGTGCCATTACGTGATTTTGTGCATTTTGCTTATTGAATATTTTCTGCTATGTTACACAAATCCTTCAGTCTTTTAGTGGATGAGTTTTGAGTTCAGATATCCTCTACTTCGGTAAATCTCACTCAAATAGTCTGTGGAATGTTGAACTACTCACTCATCTGGTGCTAATATTAACAGGAGAACTAGCGGTCCTACGAGACGTTCCACAAAGGGGCAATGGACTCCTGAAGAAGTAAGTGGGCACTTCCTCCATATAGAACAAGTCAAAATTTCATGCACTCAAGCTATTCTTTATCTGTTTATTTATTTATTTTAAATTTCTTTTATTGCCTTCCTTCTTGGTAAGCAATGGATAGTTACTGTCTTTTTTAATGTATGTGTTTTTCCTTTTTGTTCCTTTTTCTTTACTCTTAAGCTTTACTCTTCCTCCGTTGGGAGACGGTGGTAATCCATACCTAGGATGGAGACTTTTTTCCAGGTTCTATAACGCTATAAATAAGGTGGGAATGGTGATTCTTAAATAAAAAGTTCTTGTCCGCGTCTATGAGGTGTAGGTCCCAAGTAAAAGTAAAAGAGGGAGTGTAACAATAATTAAATTATGATGAATCCTCATATAGCAGAATTATGTGGAAGATTCATATTGCTGCTTTCAACTAGTTTGGCGCTGTGGCATAGTCGATTTACCCATGCTTTTGAGAAAAAAGAATACTACGCTAAGCGGCACTAGCGATTGACTACTAACTGCTACATATTTCGAAACTTTAAATAGGTTTATGGTATTTGTTTCGTATTCATAAAAACATCTGAATTTGTAAGAAAACTCCTTCTGGGAATTGTTTCCTCGTAAAGTTAGCCCAGGAATATCTGTTATTGGTAAGTAACATAACTCAATTGATATGGCAATAAGAAAATACTGATATGCACTAGTGTGATAAAAGAAAGAGAGGTATCCTACAGTTCAGGTATACTTACTATATTATGTAAGAACTCAAAAGGATTATCAAGATTGTGTCTATTGGTTTGTCCAAAAAAACTATATTACATACTTGTGTGTAAGCGTTGCAGCTGCTGAGCTCTTAAAACATCTTTCATTCGTTCACCTGTATGACTGTATCACATAGGATGCAGGCAGAGATAGTGAATCATATGGGCCTGAGTGTTTTGTTCACTTTCCTACGCATCAGCTGCTGATAGCCTCCTTTACTGTTATAAATTTAGGACAAGAATATCTTATTTCCCTTTTCCCCGAGAATTCTATAGCTGATTATCCTGATCAATACATATGAGCGATACTCAATTTGAATCTACATAATAGCAGAGAATTTATTTTGATGGAAAAGTCACTATGTAGAAAAAACATCAGCGTCCTATGTGGTAGATGGCTATTGATTGGACGTCTACTTAAAGTTTTGTAAGCATTAGTTGTTGAATTCTGTGGTTCCTTCTGAACTAGGTTTTGATTTTCGTTTTATACATATTTACATGTGCTGGGGCATGATCAATTTCAGTATACATTTCAACTCTTTGTTTTATATCGTCCTAACAACATAAATCCCTTCTTTCAGGATGAAATCCTACGCAAAGCAGTCCAACGTTTTAAGGGGAAAAACTGGAAAAAGATAGGTAAAAACACGAAACTAATGTGCTTGACATTTGTGGGGCACACTGCTGATCTTTCACCTTTAACACACTATGCTAATGATAAACGCTATCCTGCCACTTGGGATCACTTGGGTTATACAGCGGTGTGATGTTTTTACATTAACTTGAGTTTCTTTGAATGAGTTGTCATTTTACAGACACAGGAAGTAAAAGTTATTTGTCGGCTTCTGTAAAATGTCAGTTTCTCTTGATGTGCGCACTAGTGCTTCTACTTGTCTTGACCTACTATAATGTGCTAAGCCATAATTTCAGGACAAAAGACCTCATTAACATTTATGCTTAGAGTTAACATATACTTTGAAGGAAAAAGTCAATCGTAGTTCAAGAAATAAAGGCCATACCAGGGCAGCTGTTCGAAGTTTAAGACACAGGTAGTGGTTGTTTCAAGATGGAATAAGTGAAATAATGTTCAAGTCTCTGAAAAATTGGCCCAAACACATCCTCTTAGCTCAATTTTGGTCAATCCTGCGGAAACCAACATTTACTTTGAGTTGGAAGTTGATCATAGCTCAAGAATAAGACCTAGAGGTCCTCATAGGGAGGCAGTTTTGTTTTAGGAATTAGGATATGGTGTGTTTATATTTGGTTGAGTTCTTTGAGATTCACCGCAGGAATATGCTTAATGGAGCTTTTAAAGAGAAAAGCGTTTCATATTCCAAGGGTTCAACTTCTCTTGATTTGTATTATGTTTCTTTTACTCTTTGAATGGAGGTTCTTTGCAATGCTACTTTTCGCATAACAAGTTCTAAAGTAACAGTTAACTCGTCGCGTCCACATTGTTTTTTATTTGACATTACATACTCACTTTTCTTTTGCACATCTTAATAGCAGTACTAAGTCAAAAAATGACATTTGCTCTGGATGAGGTAAACCTTGTCTGTTCGGAGCAACTCTAACCTTGATAGCTCCCACTCACTGCTATTGTCTTCTGCATCAACGGTTCATTGCTCACTTGTCCTTACTTTTTCTGCTCATACTTTTATTCACAGTATCCATATTTGATAAGAGGATGCAGCAGCTGGTAGTCATATATTTCCAGACATCAATAATGCATAAATTGGTTGTGCACTGGGTTAGAGATGTGCTAGTTAAATGAGTTGGTCTTCCCAGTTTGTTTAACCTTTCTCCACTATCATTTTCTTTAGAAATATTTGGTGGATTAAGTTTTTGTCATCAGAGTCTTTCCTGTTATAATATATGCCACGTTGAATTGGTACAACTGTCTTTGAAGTTCTATGACACAACCAATCATTATAGCAGAAACTATTTGACATAATATCAGCTTTCTGCTACTTCAGCATTTCGAATGCACTGATTTGAGAAATTTACTCCATGCAGCGGAATGTTTTAAGGATCGGACTGATGTACAATGCTTGCACAGGTGGCAGAAGGTTCTCAACCCTGAACTTGTCAAAGGTCCATGGTCTAAAGAGGTAAATACATGTGCTTGAATAATACACATACGTGGCTATTCTGGAAAACTTGGCATCCATGTCTTTTATATTGCTACTAACTATTTTACTTTTTGACTTCCAGGAGGATGAAGTAATAACCGAATTAGTAAAGAAATATGGACCCAAAAAGTGGTCCACCATTGCTCAACATTTGCCAGGACGTATTGGAAAACAATGTCGGGAAAGGTAAGCAAGTTGATTTCTTTTGTTTTCCTAAATGGTAATTGGTATGTGTGTATTTGCTTTTTTACTTTGATATGGTTTCAGTTTTTCTCCAACTTTCTCTTGTGAGTAAAGTTTCGAGAGCTTGTATGAGGTAGCTTGTGGGTTTTCAATTTCCTAATTCTTCCTAACTTTTTTGAGTCAGTTTAAATTAGAGCTCTACACTCCTAATGAGTATTAATTTTTTTAACCTACTTGATTGCTGTTTTCCATCTAAAGCCAGTGCTAGATGCTGTTCATCAACTAATGTTTGGACAAGTCTCAGTAAAATATAAGAAATATATGTCAATGGCATGGTAATGTAGAGGCATCTATTTCTTGCCAATGGAAGAATAGTTCTGTGGTGTCATTTGTGTTCGATTTTCTTTTATTTACCATAATTGAAATTGCAAGTACTATTTCTCTATTAATATGAAGCTCATTATCTTCCACTTCTATTTGTGAATATGTTATAATAATTTTTAAGAGTGATATTTTCAGGTGGCACAATCATCTGAATCCTGGAATAAACAAGGAAGCTTGGACGCAAGAGGAAGAGTTGACTCTCATTCGTGCCCATCAAATTTACGGGAACAAGTGGGCAGAGTTAACAAAATTTTTGCCTGGAAGGTACTTTGAAGCTGTCGGTCATTCTCTTTTTAAGAACAAGAGTGTTTTCGTTTCTTTTTCCCTTTGAGTTGTTACGCTGAGAATTCCTACACTATTCTATATGACATGTAAAGATTTTGCTATGATTTTCAGGACAGATAATGCAATTAAAAATCACTGGAATAGTTCTGTCAAAAAGAAATTGGACTCGTATTTGGCATCAGGTTTACTTGCACAGTTCCCTTCTCTTCCTAATTTCAACCATCAGATCCAATCAATCCCTTCTTCGACAAAGATGGAACAGAGTAGTGAAGATGATAGTGTTCGTAAAGGAGCAGAAATGGAGGAAGTTTCAGAATGCAGTCAAGGTTCAAATCTTGCTGGCTGTTCCCAATCTACAAGTGACATGGGAAACGCATTTGTACATACAAGAGAGGAGGGAAAATTGCTGGAGGATTCAAATTATTGGAAGGACCCAAGCTCTAGTTCAGCACCATGTTCTGAATACTATGCCCCAAATTTTGATGATATTACTTTTTCAATGGCAGAAGTACCCAGTGGCTGGGCAGCATCCATGGGAAAAGATTGGCAGTTTAATCCAGATGACATACCTAATATTTCTCCTCTAGAGTTGATGCAGGATTCTTCAGGGCTCTTCATGCAGTGTCTAACTGGTAATGGGAATCATGACATGGTAACCTTTCCACAGCAAGATGCAATGAAGTTCGAAACGACTAATGACGGAAGTATGGTTGTGGGTTTAGATACGCCGAATGAGATGTTTACTTCTGTGGAGGGTTGCACGATGATATACCCTGAGGCAGGAATTCCTCAACGCTTTCCTTCTGAAACTGGTATGAATGGTGTAGATGAAACTGCGGGTTCTTTGATTTATCAGATCTCTGAAGGTGGAAATATGTCTATAGAAAAGGGAAATCCTCTCTGTTCAGATGTTATGGGAACTTCATCCTGTCAACCATGTTCTGTTCCTTCAGAGCAAAGCTCACTCATGTTTGGTATTGCCTCAAATCAGTTTCATAATCCTTCACAAGGACACCCAGCACAGGAGTCCGAAACGAGTAAATGTGATGGTCTTCTATATCCCACTGAATCTGATACTCCTTGTGACAACATAATGGGTGATCCTCTCCTGAAGGACCCACTGGATCAAACAAAAGATTCTGCACAGCTAGTTTCTGTGGATGATTTTGGCTCAACTCCTTCAAATACTTTTCAAACGTGTCCATTGGTGAATGGAAATTCGGGTGTAAAAGAAGATCAGAAGGATGGGGGAGCCTTATGCTATGAGCCTCCTCGTTTTCCGAGCTTGGATGTTCCATTTTTCAGTTGTGATCTTATACAATCTGGTAATGATCCACAGCAAGACTACAGCCCTCTTGGCATCCGACAGTTGATGATGAGTTCTATGAACTGTCTTACTCCATTTAGGTTGTGGGATTCACCATCAAGAGATGGTAGTCCAGATGCTGTCTTGAGAAGTGCTGCCAAAACTTTCACCAGTACACCTTCTATATTAAAGAAGCGACACCGTGATCTGGTGTCACCTTTGTCAGAAAAGAGATGTGGAAAGAAGCTTGAAAGTGATCTCCGTCAAGAATCATTCTCTAGTCTGGCTAAGGATTTTTCTCGACTAGATGTTATGTTTGACGACTCTGCAAATGAAAAAGCAACAATGTCTTCCCTAACTAAGGATCAAACTCTGGAACTTCAAGCTTCATCTGAAGATAAAGAAAACATAAATCCAACTGAAGATGGACGAAAGGAGGACGACAAAGAACGCAATGGACTTTCGGGCTGTGGAACTTCTGAGAGACAGTTAGATGGAGGTGAACTTCACTGTAAAGAGCAAGGAACAAGGGATGGAAAAAAGCTTGGAGCCAATGAAGCAGTTGGAAAGGTGAGTCAAGTCATTTTATTTTCCTTTGGCACCACTTTGTGTTTTCTGAGACTGAGAGTGGTGGTGGTTGGTGTCAGTATTTGGCAATACCATTTGATATTCAATATGTGAAAAAACATTCATTGGAAAATTTACACAACCAAAAAACTGGGGCTCGATGTTAAGAAATTCCTTCCTTTCCGTTCAAGATCTTGAATATCTGCATTTCCTTTGTTTCCATTATTCTTAATGTGCTGGTGCTCTACAATCTTTTATAGTCTTGTTGCATGATACTGTAACATCTTTTATAGTCAATCTAATTTTGGGTTGACGTTCAAATTCTTTTTGCAAGACCCATTGAACTGATTCGACAGAGAATCCATTAGTTGGAAATGACTTTTATGCTCTGCCTGTTTCAGATAAAACAGCCTTCTGGAGTTCTAGTTGAACTGAACGCAAGTGACCTGTTCTTTTCTCCTGATCGTTTTGGAGCCAAGTCTGACAGAGCTACAAATCTAAGCAATAAAGCTATAGGAAATCAGTATGCTAGACGGCTTGAAGCTGCATCGAATCAAGGTTCTGTTTCATCTTCATTTGAGACTTCATGTTTCTCTGTTATTTGCTCTCCTCGTATACGTGGAAAGAAGGATGGAAGTAGTTTTGTCATCACTACATCAATGCAATCCGCTCCAACATCAACTGCCTTGGAGAACGCAGCTGAGACTTCAGGAAATGTAGTTGGAACTGAGACTGTAAGCATGTAAGATTGTTGTTGTTTCTTTACTCTCTTTTGTTTTTGATTCATACCCTTTCCACAGCATTGCTCTCCCGCAAAATTAACGGCCCATTGACCCCATTTCTTCGCAGATCTGGAGAAACACCTTATAAAAGGAGTATTGAATCTCCGTCAGCTTGGAAATCTCCATGGTTCCTCAACTCTTTCCTGTCAAGCCCGAGACTTGATAATGAACTTACTTTTGAGGTAAATAGGATTTCGGAAATTACATGCTACGATGAGACTAATATCTTTATATTTGCTCTTTTCTTCTGTTCAAATTCTGCGCTCATATTCAAGTACTTTGAAACTTTGTAGGATCTTGCGCTGTTTATGAGCCCAGGTGACAGAAGCTATGATGCTATTGGATTAATGAAGCAATTGAGTGAGCAGACTGCAGGAGCATTTGCAGATGCCCAGGAGGTCTTGGGAGGTGATACTCCAGAGTCAATCCTACGGGGGAGGAACTCCAAAAACCAGAAAGCAGATGAAAATCATTCTCTTTTGTCCGCAAATGCTATGGTATGTCCAATCCCAATGTCAAGATGATTGCAAAATAATCTCGTGCCCAGTTGTGATTTTTTTTTTTTTTAATATCCTATGCTAATTTTTGGAAGTGTTTTCAGATGTCATAACTATGCAGTTCTGTTAATGTGTTTTCAGATATTGCATTTTTTCAGAAATGTTATCATCTTTTCCTCTTAATTTTTCGTAATCCTTTCGGAAAATGAACTTGAAAGAAAAATACTGTTATTCTTCCCTTTAGAGTTTGTTCCAAAGAATGACGCTTTTTTATCTTTGTAAATTTTTTTAGCTTGAAACTTCCCATTTTATTCTCAACGACATTTATATCCATAGGAATGCCCTATTATGTTTAGGACCACAAGTCCTAAGGATACTTTTGGTGCGTGGAAAAAGTCTGTTTTTTCTTTCTCAAACTCTGTATCTAGTCAAACATCACATATTAATTGGAACTGAGGCATTTGGACCAGAGTAATATCTTGCTTGTAGTAAATCTTTTCTGACAAATATTACTCCAACAAGTTCAAGGTTCCTCATTTTCTATTGTCTGTTGATTTGCAGAGTGAGAGGCGTACGCTTGATTTCAGTGAATGTGAATCACCTGGAAAGGGAAAGGCAACTGAAAATTTTGGCACAAGCAACAACAGCTTTTCAAGTCCTTCTTCCTACTACCTCTTGAAAGGCTGCAGGTAGCAGCAAGTCCTTTCAGGGTAGAAATTCTTGATGTAACATATATAAGATTGATATACCTGTGTGTATTTTTTTGTTTTTTATTTTTGCCTTATACAAATACTTGTCCAATTGTTTGTCAAAAGATATGGATTAGATGTTATCATTTCATTAAACATTATTCTGCTTAATCCCATTGGTTAAATAAGAAAACCAATTTGTACAAAGCCCTTCTTTAAGCTTCATTTTGCAGGAACAAATGCTACTGCATCCAGGGAGAAAATAAGAATTGTGTGGCAATGGGTGAACAAAAAATAGTGATTTTGTTCTTACTCCTTGCCTCTCTGATCTGAATTGGGAAACATGGCTTGGTCTAGATGTGATTTTTTGACATTTACTTTGGTTGCATTTTGTTCACCTGTTGGTACACAAAAAATGTGGCTCAAATAGTAGCAAGTTCGCGAATTCTTCAGTAAACAAGCAACTCCTTCCTGTGAATGAAAAACTTGTAAAAGAAATCTATTAAAGATATAATATTAAGCAGCCCTTTCCACTGCCTGATGAAACTGCCCTTTGCTCAAGATGGTGAGGCCTATACAGCCAAGTTTGGAGCTTAATGGTATGTTTGAAATGGCATCAGTCATCACTGATTTTTATTCTTGAACCGGACTCTGATTATCTCCAATATGTTGTAAGATTACAAGTAACTGAAAGTTGGAGCCAACATAGATGGATAAGCGCATCATGTTGAACTATAAGCAAGTGTCTCACATTGCTTCATATGAGGCTAATTAAGTGGTAGATGGATTAGCAAAATATGCTAAAACTCTAGAAGCAGCAAAACTCCTATTTGTGTTTCAGCAGCTACCAAGAGATGCAGAAGGAACTTTTCAATCGGATAAATGGTAACTCCCAAGATACAATATGACAAAGCTAAATTTTTTTTTTTTGTAAGCTAACTGTATATTCTGATAAGAGTAGAGAATGGATTGTTCAAGTGTAAACAGGAGTCTCTCATATCCAATGTTCACCTCTTTCCTTTTTCTGTTGGGAGGTCAAGTATGCCTTCATTTGTTACTGATATAACACACTCCCTGACTCGCAAAAAAAAAAAAAAAAAAAAAAAAAGCCTCTTCCACTATTATCCGAACATACTATTTTAAGTATTCGAGAAATCTATTTCTGGAGAAGTGAATGACCCAACATCTACTGTGTGACAAGAGGTTCTTGTCTATTGAATCAGCTCTTTTTCTGGAGTATACAAAAAAAAAAAAAAAAAAAGAGAAGTGTTTATTGGGCATCACTTTTGTAGAACGATTTGATCATTCGAAGGCAGCTTATTTAAGATAGCCTCAGTTCGTAACTTCTCCACATCTAGAACAGTAACAACGGAAAGAGTATGTTGGATCCTGCCGCCACACATAGCAATCCAACCAACTCATCCAAATTTACTTCTCCAGTTTCCTTTTACCCCTAATAAATTCCTTTCCGTGTACATCTGAGATGCCCAATAAACACTTCTACCGAACTTAATTCAAAAAAGTGAGAAGAACCAATTTTGAAAAATTGCCGTCCAACTTCACTGAAAGGACTGATCTTGGATCAGCGATCATCCATATATCAGCTTTAGTGTATTCATTCAATGTTCCACCTAGACTTTGTTGCACGAAATGAAAAATGTATCCGAAACCCGTCAAGCTGAGATGGCACTCAACCAATAAATACGGGGTAGACAAACTAGTAATGCAGCACACACGTGTCCTCATCAGAAGGTGTCATTCTGGAAGATCAGCTTAATGAAAATAAGTTGATTGGAAAACAAGCTTTAACTTCATTCAGATAAAGCAAAATAATTATTTAAAATTGCTAAGTAATAACTGTAGGTATGCTATTTAGCACTATTTTAGCAACTAAGCCCGAAGGTATTACGAAAATAGGATTGCTATATTAAGCAAAATCTGTTTATTCTAGTCACTACTGATGTAGGTTTATTATAACCTCCAACAAAGAGGTAACTAGTTATTACACCTGAACCACCATATTCCACAGAGAGGGGGGAATCGCCATTGAATCTACTTGAACCGAAAATACTCGTCCAACCAGAATGACAGCAGCGAACAACCTCAGATAAAACAGGAACGAACATTAGTAGCCAGTAACACCTCTACGAGCCCCAGTCACAGCAGCATGGATGGCATCTGCTAGATGTGGAACTGTCCTGGAGCTTAGACCTGCC
This sequence comes from Lycium ferocissimum, assembly GCF_029784015.1. Taxonomy (NCBI): domain Eukaryota; kingdom Viridiplantae; phylum Streptophyta; class Magnoliopsida; order Solanales; family Solanaceae; genus Lycium; species Lycium ferocissimum. The sequence goes on from NC_081350.1 coordinate 20,776,048, forward strand.
ATGCTAATGCGTCTGCAAAAACAAATATATGATACTCGTCAAAGGCTTTGGATCATCTGATAAGCAAGTTTCATAGAAGTTGCCACAATTTTATACCAACTTAGTTAGAATTACGCTCTAGAAATGTTCATTATTAGTGTTCGTGAAAGCTAAGGTAGCAAGAAACTACAAAAAGAACTAAGTGATGGATGATAAAATTTTAAACAAGTTCTTCCCCACTCTCTGCTTTACCTTCCTTCCAAGGTCGTAACTGTGTTACTTTACCAGGAAATAAAATCACATATCAGTTGTTGGGGAGACATAATATTGTCTAATATGACAAACAGAGCTTTGTGCCGTAGAAATAACACATTACCCATCTGATGTCATGTAGATGTGGTATTCTTTGGTCATGAAGGCAACTTGTTCTTTGTTAAGTCCCGTGAAAGTGAACATTCCAATCTGCTTGATAATGTGACTCCAGTCACCAGGGGTACCTGCCAATCAAATTGACGTGAATAGAAATACATATCTTGTTCATGAAATGTTTGACATTTAAATGGATTAAAGAGTGCCTGACCAAAAGAAAGGAATTGATAACTTATAGAGACATCATGATTCTAACACTGATGTGCCTACAGAGAGTTACAATGTAATACTTTTAATATAATGCGGATGGCGTCAAATCACAAACCTTGAGGGGAATATTGGAGGAATGAAACATCAAAACACGAGTTGACCCAAGAGTTTTACTTCACCAAAAGGCATCACAGAAAGAACGTGCTTGGGGATGGTTTTCTAAAGGTGTAGAAAATCCATTAAGCCATCGTTACAGGGGGTTAATCCCTTAATTGTAAGCAATATTTTATCAAGGATGGTTTTCTAAAGGTGTAGCAAAATCCATTCAGCCATTGTTATGGGGCGTTTAATCCCATAATAGTAAGCAATATTTTTTCAAGGAGAATTATACAAGGAATTGATGAAAGCACTAAGGAAGATCGAGATGCATTATGTTTTGGGGACATATTTGAAATTTTGTAATTCTGGGTTTTGTTTGCCTTCTCTTTTTCCTGGTTACGCTTTCATTCAAGGAGAATGAGCTAGTTGGTCCATTTTGTCAATTATAGGACAAATGAACTGGACAAATTGCAACAAATTCTATAGGCAGAAATATACGACATTAATATGTATATTTCATATATAAGGACACCTGAACAAGAATGATCAAAATGAGAAAAAGAGCAGAGGCCGATGCAACACATATGAAAAACAAGCGTACGTGAAAGTATTGCTAGCAATGTTACCTCTAGCACGTAAAGCGTCAAATAATTGCTGGCGCATTCTGATGATTCGATCAGCCATTGCTTTCAACTCAAGAGTCCATTCATGGTACAAGTTTCTGCAGGATTTTGGTGATTTATTTTGCAGAACAATGACTAAACCTAATTTCTGAACATAAACTGGAATATACAGAAACTAGGAAATGACTTTTTAAATGGTTGATATATTACCTGTCTTTGAGGATTGTAGCAACTATTGATGCACCATGAATTGGCGGATTGGAATACATTGGCCTAATCACCAATTTCAACTGGCTCTCAACTCTGCTTGCTACATCAGCATTCCTGCAGACCTGCAGATTTGAGAAAATTTAAGGAGATGTAACTATCAGCAGTGTGTAACTGTGATAAAACTATCACAGGTTCTGTTGGTTGAGCATGGGCATGGGGCTTTCATAATGGAGGTCTCAGGTTCGAAACCCCCTGCCTACGACAGTAGGGGATTTGCCTTCTGGGTCGAGCTCGTCGCACCGGGCTTGCCTAGTGCGTGTTACCTCTTCTGTGTGGTTTGCGAGCTATTGCACAGAAGCTGGGTTTACCTTGTGCGCACCCGAAGGGTAGCGGCTGCAGGTTCCCATGTCATCATCCAAAAAAAAAAAAAAAAACTGTGATAAAACTATAGTACACCATATTACGCAGACTGCCTGCCATAATAGGTTGATTCATTCTTGAGATATTCATCCATTTGAAGATGGCACCAATATGCTACAAACTTTTGATATCTCGGGATGACTAAAAAATTCCTTTTTTGGGTTATGTTCAAGGCTGTCACGTTTATATATTTTAAAGTTAGTTATAAGGCTTAAACAGTTCATATAGCTACCAACTCTAATGTACCTCCATAGTTAAGCACCAGAAAAAAGGACAACTTAGAAAACAATAAAAAAAGCATCATTATAAATATAATCAAACGTGATTCGAGAAAAAGAAGACAAAAGAACAAATGGACATTCAAATGTTTCAGAATGAGGCATAGGTATACTTTAGACGTACAATGCTTAAAGCTCCGACACGTTCACCATAAAGTCCCATATTCTTTGCATAACTTTGAGCAACAAGTACTTCACCTCCATCTGCCACAAACATGCGAACAGACTGTGCATCTGTGTCTAGGCTTCCACTAGCAAAGCCCTATAATATCAAAGTTCGAATATCAGGATTAATTAACATATATTGAACAAATTGGCTCATTTTTAAATGCTCATATAGAAAAATCCAAAAAGCTCTTAACTTCAGTCGATTGATGATTTGTCTTACCTGATATGCACTATCAAAGAAAGGTAACAATCCTTTTGATCTCATCAATCTCCTAATTTGCTCCCACTGATCAAGGGTTGGATCCACACCAGTGGGGTTATGTGCACAAGCGTGAAGTAGCACTATCGCTCCTGACGGAGCAGATCCAAGGTCTTCCAACAAACCTGTCATGTACAAGAAGAAACTTCTGTAAATAAGTCGGCAATACGCGACACAAGCACACAATATTTAAAGTTAGTCTCTCAGGTTTAAACATATAGATTGCATTACATTTAAGTTCAGATGTGTCTTAAATTCCTTTTATCATAAAGTATTATATCTATATTCCTCCACTCTCTTATTTTCTCCAAGAGCATTAGAGCCTCTATGTTCATGTAGATACCCTAAATAGCTTTCCTCTTTCGAAGAGTCTCCCAGCCAAAAGTCAATTTTTCACAGTTCTACTATTCCAGCCTTTTCCAGTGACGATTCCGATGGCACCACTTCTCTTTATTGTGACTACTGTTGCAACATCAAGCCTCGTTCCCTGTGTCTCTTACCTACGCAGCACCATGCTTCATTTCAATAATCGTTCCGGTAACACTGGCTCTTTTAGATGGTTTCCTGGCCCCTACCCTTTCCCCTGTCCATTCAGAAGCACCGCCTCCTTTTGACCAGAATTATTTCCATTCTTCCTCCTATACTCTGACCATTGCGGTGGCAGACATATTGTTGAACATTTCAGCAACTGAAATTTTTTCGACAAGATCCAACAATTTATTGATCTAACTGGTAACTTTTCTATGATTTCAGCAGAGAAGTCGAATTGTTTTCCCTCCTTTTGGTTCTGAGCTATGCGTTAGAATGTCAAAATTTTAAGAGCTAATGGTAGTTAGTCCCTAATATGTTAAGTATCAGACAGATAAATTAGATGTGTGTTGCATTCCATTGTTATCAACAACAACAAAAACAACATACCCACTGTAATCCCACAAGTGGGGCCTGGGTAGGGTAGAGTGTACGCAGACCTTACCTCTACCTTGCATTCCATTGTTATCAAGTTATATAGTTATCTCTCTTCTCGTATTTTCTCACAGGAAAATAGTTATAAAGAAAAAGCACAGAGGATGATGGCTTTACAAGTTTGTCCAATAATTACACGCTATCTAAATTGTGTTTTTATTATTTATGCAACCGAATGAGTGAAACACATTCAACCTCAATTCAATTCAGATTTATGATAATTTGCAATCAAATACCAGAATAAGACTGAAAAAAACATCGATCTTTCCGGAAGAGATTAATAGCAAACTGGATAGCCATAGATATCTACTGGAACAATATCCTGTTACATCACTTTCTCGTAAAAAGAGTTTCGTACCTTGAAAATGGAGTCCACGGGTTGCTGGATCATAGTAGCGGTAACTCTTAACTGACAACCCAGCTAAAGTAAAGATCTTTGGGTGGTTTCCCCATGTTGGTTGGGGAATATAAATAGTCCGCTGCAGAGAGAATTACATCAAGATCTATTCGACTTTGAAGATTGTGAAGGAAACAAAAATGTAATTAAGAAATCAAAGCAGATTTACTTGATGATAATGTCGAGCCAAAAATTCAGCTCCAACCCTCAATGAGCCTGTGCCGGACAAGCACTGCACAGTTGTTACTCTGTTCTCTTGAATAGCAGGGCTGTTCCAAGAAAAGAAAGTAAAAGATCATAAAAGCCACTGGTATAATTTGAAGCATATTAATAACTCTCTTTTAACCCAAATTTATATGAAGTCTAAAGTTTTGGTTGTCCTAAACTTAATACAACGAACAGCTGAAAGAGCTTGCTAGACACATAAGATAAACCTGTCAGACAGCTCCAGATATTGATCTAACACTTCACCACGTGCATCCAAATTTGCCTATTTAGATGCTAATGCTATAACCAAATTTTGAAACCACATTTGCAAATAGTTATCGCTTAAATTAGATCACAGAATGAAACCACACAGAGAAATTATGAGTACATCTGATAGCACCAGCCAACACGGAAGCAAAATATATGCAGGTGAGGGGCAGTTCCATGAACAACTGACACATGGAATGGCATGGACGGAATAGTAAGTCAATTGACAAATGTGACGTGGCAGATGTTAATAGACGCTTCACAAAAATCTATGAAGCAATCAAACACTTGGTAATGAAGCCTGAATATTTTGAGGTACTATCTTATGCAACAACATACACTAACTGCCTGCATATCTTATCAGCAAAACTAAATATAGAACGGGAACTTCTGTACCTATCAGCACCAAGTATCAGCTTAGCACTCAATTTATTGAAGTCTGCCAGCCCAGTAATTGAAAGGTACTCTTTAACACGAGACCTGCAGAAACCTTAAAGGTTAATCACATAGGTTTAATAAAAAATGTGGGTTCAAATTTCGTCAAGTGGAAAGCAAGTACCTGTCATTTACTAGTTGCTGCTCTGCTTTTCTTACGACATTCAAAACAAGAGGTTTTCCTTCCTGAAAAAATACGTTAGTATTGTTAGCTGATTCGTTCCGATATAGCAACAAACCAAGAAGGGCGTCTTCTAAAATTTGAGAAAGCGGGGGCACTAAGCATCCACAAGTCCATTGCTAATAAACATCCTTCCTCCGCCTTACCTTTTAACCATTTAAGATATTAAAAACTTAAATCCAGCTAAGAACTTTAACAGCTCAATTGGCTCCAACAGGCAAATAACAAAATTTGTTTTCGTCTGTGAGTGAAAAATCAACACGTCAACTCAAGAGATTCATCGTTTGAGTACACCGTAAAAAGGTTGGAGCAATTCAAACCCCGAGAGATAAACACCTCCCTGCACGCCCAGGACTGGACATTTGAGTGGACAATATAAGACGGTCCACACTAAAAATGGAAATATATCACGAGGCGCCGAACTTAGCAGATATAGGAAAACTGTTTACTCTGCTTTATTCTTGTTTTATATAAAAAAGAAAAATCACAAACTGTTTAGTGTATTTGACAGTGATATAACAGAAAAATGGAAGCAACTTGAGTAATATCACTAACTTAGCCAATCTAAGGTAGTTTTTTCCATATCTTTGTAATCCCAGAACAGCCAAGTAGGTTATATAAATTTTATCAGTCATGGCAACCATAATCGAAAACAATCTTTTTTAGCAAAGCAGCAGCCAAACACGTCAGCATTGGATGAACTATTCAAAACCAATATAACAACACAATCACCAAAACAAATCATAATTTCTTTCTACTAATAGAATTACGTCAACCGGGAGAAACTAAAAAGCAGATCCATTTGTCAATTGTAATTTTCATCTTATTCATGTTTTTGGATTTAATATCTGAATCATGATTGCCCGCATTGATTAAAAAAATGTAAAGAAATAATCAGGCAAAAGAATGATCACCTCTGTCCTGTAGGCACCAACTCCCAAATTCAACTTCACAGGGCTGGTATCTTTATTGTATGCAACAGTAACCTAATAACAAAAACATAACACCAATATATGTCATGAAGACTTCAATCAATCTATATTCGAAATTTAAAAAGAAAATCGCAATGATATCATAACAGAAACTAAACCACAGTAGACCTCTACAATTAGACACATTTTTGCAAGATATTAATATTCATTTTCATTTTGTGCGCTCATTTGATATGTAAACAGAATCAAACAACCTGATCAATGAATGTCATCTCCTCCTCACCCAAAGCAAAAAACGGAATTTGAAAAATTCAATCATTTCCATTTCTATCAATCTGAAAAATTCAAGTGATTGAACTCACAAAAGATATCATCCATTTAGGAATAATAAACTGAATTCAATTCAGTATTAAAAGAATGAGCCGGATGTCCCTACGATTTTGAAAAGAAAAAGAAAAAACTAAAATTGCTTCAAATTCAGCTCATAATATGAAAAGTATACACAGAACATTAAACACGAACACACACACACAAATACAGCGAGTGTGTGTATTTGTGCGCTACAACTAATCTGTATTAGAAATTCAAAAACGGCAAAGATCATAAGAGAAGAAAAAAGAATATTCAATTCAACATAAAAATGAGGATGTTCTTACGATTAAAAAAACAAACTAAAATTCCCTCATAATAAAATAAATATACGTAGAACATTAAACACGAACACACACGATGTGAGAGAAAACAGAATCTGAGAACTTGATCAATCAATTTCATTTCTTCCTCACTCAAAAAAAAAAAAAAAAAAAAAAATTGAGAAATTCAATCATTTCCATTTTATCATCTGAGAAAACTCGTATGAGAGTGCTCCAACACGAAAATTCAAGTGATCAAACTCACAAAAGATGCTTCAATTATGTATTACTAAAAGATGTAAAAAATTTATTGAAATTCAGGTAATAATAAGAGAAGCACTATATAACAGGAACACACATACAGATACACCTTGTGTGCGTGTTCGTGGTTATTGAAGACTTGAAAGAGAGAGAGAGAGAATTACGCCGAGAATAGGATCTTCAGGCGCGCGAACGATGTGAGCGAAGACAGATTGTGTTCCTGACGACGTCGGAGCAGCCATGATCCACTGCTTGGCGGCCACGGAGGACGAAGTTTCAAGATGCCTCGCCAGAACACTTAATCTCCGGTCAGCGGAAGGTGACGCTGATTGTTGTTGTATGTGCATTTTAGTGCTACCCAACTTTTGCTTCCTAAACTACGCTTCTTTTTTTTGGTAAGTCGTTTTGATCCCTTGTATATATAGGCGTCCTTTTGTATGTCCATAAGCTTGGAATTAAATTCATACCGTATTGGGTCGATGGTATTGATTTATTTTGTTATAAGGGTCATTTGATCGGAATAATATTCAAAATTAAATTTATACTATGTTAAATGTAAATGTACCATTTATATCGTCAATTAAATATTATATAAATTTAATCCTGAAATATCCTTCTCACCTTCTCCGATCAAACTTGAAATTATTTTATTCACTGCCCAAGTAAAATAACTAATTTAAGAATTATAATGCAGATAATTTAATCTGTAACGCGGCGGGTGATGAAATCGGTGTTATCTGATGACATGGCAGATGTGGGTCCCATGCTAACTGTCAATTTATGGGCATTATTTTGAGGAGGTGATAAGCATGACGGGATTTTTATTTCTTGTGGCACGTTGTTCAAGGTTGAAGAATTTTGTTGTTTACGTAACCATTTATTTTTGCTTTGAAGGAAGGTGTTTAAACTTTGATATAATATTGAAATTATTTTTTAGAGTCAAAATTGAATTTTTCTTAACTGCTCGAATAAAGGTAATTCCTAATTCGAATATTACGGGTTTGAATTTCAGATTTACAATTCACTTTGTTCCAATTTATATGATACAAATGTCGAGAGTCAAACTTTTTTATTTTTATCGAAAATTGGAAATTTTTTGAAAAATATTTTATATCTTTAGAAACTACATAAAAAAAAAGTACTATAAGTCACAATAAATAACAATTTAAAATATTTAAAAACCATACGAATAAATTGCAGTCACATATTTTCTTATTTGACACTCTAAATCGAACGATATCACATAAATTAACCGAAAAAGTATAACTTTCTCGAATTATTGCATTCGAAATTTATCATTTGTATTTATTTAGTGAATTTTTAGCCAAATTATTTATTGCACTGATTTAAGTTTGTGGAACCTTAAGTCCTAACCGTATTAACGGTAATATAAATCGAAGCTTCTAGTCTAAAAATCTTTGAAATCATCAGTTCTCTGAACCGACGCCAAGAATAATTTTTTTGGGAAATTTAAATATTTGACTTATCGGCAAAAAATAATTATGTTCACAAGCCAAATATCCAAAAAATATATATAAGATTATACAATTTATTTAAGAAAAAGAATGATACCAATTTCAAGGTAATTGAATTTAAAGATAATTTTTACACAAAAGAATGAAAGATACATTAATATCAAACTAACATAAGAGAAAAACTTATCTTTAATATCTACCCTAAAGACCTAAACTATAATAGTCGTGGCGACACAGTTAACACTAAGTAGCACCAGTCGACATCCATCCACTGATACAATCATGATGATACATGTGCTCACAAGGGAGAACTCCTGGGGGTTCTCCACTAACAAAGTCGCATAAACATATTCTATCCTCAAAAAAAAAAAAAAAGAATCAAGAAAAATGTACTAATAATTACATCGAGGTCAACTGGGTGTCTCTTCTCTACAAGAGCATCCTGCAATACTATATCTACCGGAGCATCATGTAGATATAGCGCGGCAACACAATGGGCACTGAGTAGCACCAGTCGACATCCATCTATTGATGTAATAATGGTGATACATGTGTTCACAATAGAAACCTCGTGCGGGTTCTCCTTTAACAAAGTCACCTAAACATATACTACAATAAATCTCGACCTCTATCAGAAAATAGAATCAAGAAAAATGTGCTAATAACTACATCCGAGTCAACTGAATGCCTCTCCCCTACAAGAGCATCTTGTAGATATAATGCGGCGCTGTGTAGCACCAGTCGACATTCATCTATTGATGCAATCATGGTGATTTATGTGCTCACAAGGGAGAACTCGTACGGATTCTCCTCTAACAAGTCGCCTAAACATATACTACATTAATCTCGACCTCTATCCTCTTACTACCAAAGTGAAGCATTAAACTTGCATTAAACATTAAACAGTGAAAAGTATCTCACAATCAAATTCAAATATAATAAGAATTAAAATGCTCTAAGTTTCTTTGATAAGTAAATTGGTTGAAGTCTCTAGCTCTCTGTCTACTCCCTTAGCCTTCGAATGGTGCTCCTAACAGTCACAAAGCTTGCAGTGTTAGAGCGTATAGGCACCCACTGCTTTCACTTTGCCACAATCTTTGCAGTCCGAAATATCAAGAACCTTTCTCTTCACGGCGTACTTCCCACAGAACTCACAAAAATACTTGCTCTACTGACTGACCTCAATTTTTTTAATCTGCTTCCTCAAAAACTAGCCCCATAACGGGTACCATACTTCCCGACAATACCGGCCTTCTTGGTCCTCTTAGTCATTTTGAGGAGTAATGGAAGCATTCTGAAAGAGGAAAGAGACGAGGGTTGAAGAAGACGACGTAGCAGCGGCAACTAACCCTACAATTCCTATCCGCAAACAATAGAATCAAGGAAAATGTGTTAATAATTGCATCCGAGTCAATTGGATGTCGCATCCTGCAACTCTATATTTACAGGAGCATCCTGCAGATATAGCACGGAGACGCAGTGGCACTGAGTAGCACCTCGACATCCATCTATTGATGCAATAATGGTGATACATGTGCTCACAAGAGAGAACCCGTAGGGATTCTCCTCTAACAAAGTCGCCGAAACATATACTACAATAATTTCGACCTCTATCCTCAAAAAATAGAATCAAGAAAATGTGCTAATAATTACATCTGAGTCAACTAGATGCCTCTCCTCTACAAGAACATCCTGCAACGCTATATCTAGATATCTACAGGAGCATCGTGTATCTCAGCATGAGCATCTGGCATCTCTGATCGGCAATGAAGATAACATATGTGAGTACAATAGGCGATTAAGATGAATGAAACTATAAAAGCGCTGACAAAGTAGCACAAGGCCCATGTCGACTGTTTTGGCTATGCCCAACTTGTAGTATTCCTAACTTGAGCAGTAGTGTGATGTGTGAAAGTCAAAGTCAATCATCCTTGTTTATACGTTCAAATAGTATTGTATTATTTGAGTGTGAAAGTTTTGAAAGATATACAAAATAAAGGAGTAATATCCAGAAATGTTATAGAATAATGAAGTATTTTTTCTCATTGCTTTCTCTTCTGATGTAATTCAAGTTAATTTGTAGTTATGAATTGATGGAATAGAAGAAGAAAACAGATCCTGGGGATTCTCTTGCCGGAAATAACAAGCAAACACAAATCTCTTATTTCGTACTACTTATCTCTTTGCTCATGACAAAATAAACATATTGTGTTTGTAGATTTGCATGTAGTTTTATCCGACTTGCTACTTTTCTCACTTTATTTGGTCTTTTTTGAATTAATTAAGACATAAGCAAATTATGCGCATTTTTTTTTCTTTTCAAATTAACTAAAACACTTACAAATCATGAGCATTTTTTAAAAAGATATGATTTGCACAGACTTAAATTTCAATTAATTAATACAGTTGTCAAGCAAATGAAAAGGAACAGAACTAGACATTCTAACTATGAAAATTACAAGCTATAAATACTATTCTAATACTAGTTGTTGTCATGTTGATATTCAGATGAATAAGAAGAACGAAAAGTAGAGTAAGCATTTGCATTTATTTTCATCGTAATTGCTGACAATTTGAAGTCAGAAAACCATAATGACCTCATTCAAATTGCTCCCAATTTTAACTCATTAGTATAGTAATAGTATTTGTTCCAATACTGTAAGTGTTTAAAATGACACCCCTTCGTGAAAGAACACAACTTATTACTACATTAAAACACTTATCCAGCCAACAAAGTCGCCTGATTTCAATAAATTTCCAATATAACCCCGGGTCCGCAATACAAAGCACATGACACACTTGTATTTAGAAAATGGGAAAGGGTCATATTTGCCCTTCTACAATCGAAAATAAGTTATATATATTTGTCCTCCGTTCTCCTTTTCCAACAAATACACCCCTACTGTCATACTTTAGAGCTATATTTACCCTTCACGCGTTAAAACTAGCTATATTTACCTCTCACGCGTTAAAGCTTCATTTTCGATTTTACAAAGTCACGTGTCATGCTTTTATTAAACGAAAAAACCAGCCTTATTACCTCCTGCACCTTACCATTGCTTAACAATTCATGAATAATAGTATTAATTGCTACTTACTCTAGGCATTTTGTGTTTAAGAAGAGAAAGGCGTTATCCTCACACATTGAAAAGGAGGGGGTGGAGAATACTTTAAAGTTGGTTGCAGTTGGAAACAGGTGCTTTGTTGACGATATGCACTATTATTCATATGTTTTGGGTTTTGTGCGTGGCACATATCACTTCATGGAAAATAACTCAGTGGAAACAAGTCTACTTTCCAATATCCAAGGAGCCAATTTCAAATGTCTACGGCGTACACGTTTTCTTGAAAGATTTGATGTTTCTAGCTTTACTTTTATCTGACGTGTTTAGGAAAAAGTCGTTGAGATGAAACAAATACTGTCAATTGTTTACGTCTTTCTTTGCTTTCCTTTCTAAGTTGAACAAAATTTCTGTTCAAATAATGAATAAATTATAGGCGTTTGACAAAGATGAAATTTAATATGCTTTCTTGTATCAAAAACCACTTATTAATCTTCCTTCTGGTTGCAATTGATGCAATCGACCATTTCTTTTTTGGCAGAAAACATACACTCAATACTGAGGAAAAACACCGTCTTAAATACTAAGATAACTTCAGTCAAGATAAGTAGTAATAAAAAGAAAGGCCTTCTTAGACCTAATGCAGAAGCTCGGTTGTCGGCTGAACCCAAAGCTCGGTTTTGAACTTTTAACAAAAGACAACTTGTATTGATAAATTACAATTCGAGAAGAAATTGTTTTTAACTGATCATTAATCAACATAGTTGCATAATAGCCGATCTCAAACTGGAAAAAAAAAAAAATGCATACTCTCTTTCCACTTCCTCCTCTTAGTACAAAAATGAAAGCTCAAAATAAGCTAGCGCTACTAATACTAGGACATAGGAAGGTAGCCTAGTCCAGCTTTATCCTGTCAATGTCAGTCATGATCCCTTCAAGCTGGAAAACAAACATGGAAGAGATGGCAATCAAGATAAGCACATTGCATGAGTATGTTACAAGAGAGAATGAAAATCACGGCTGAGAATGTTTTACAAGAAATGAAAACCACGGCTGAGAATGTTTTACAAGAATTACCTTCACAATCTGACGCAAAAAGTAATCACCATACTTCTTGGCCGGTTTAGATTCTACTACGCGGATCATGTCCTGGAATGAAAAATAACATGAATCATTTTGCAGAATGTATGACACATTTACTACCTCGGGTAAGAACTAGTTCTGAACTAGAATTTCACATCTATTTCTCGCCCAAGACTAATAGTACTGAAGGCTACTGGAAAGAATTTCCAAAAGTTAAATGACACTGGAACAAGAAAAACAATCACCACGGTAATTATTTGCATCTCTTGAGAATGATGACAAAGGTAGATGCAGAAAAGCAGTTGACTACCTGAACTACTCAAAAAGGCATTATTTTGAATATATGATCAAACAAGAATAACAGGCATAAACCTCCAGGCAAATTACCTAGACTAATTTTAATAAATAATGTTGTTGGCCACCTATTACCCAATGGAGAAAGGAGTAAACAGATTAAAAGAGAAAGATAGTTACAGAACATGTGTTCCTTACTTCATCAATGTAGAAGTCTACATCAGCATTAGAAGTTATCTTGCCATCGGAATCGACAGCATGTGTTTTGTGCTTGTATGTCATCAAAATTGTCCTGTGTAACATGGAACTCAGTATTATAAGCCCACAAAATCATAGATCACAACTGAAAATTTGTATCATAATAACAAACCCACTAAATACATAAGACGTTTGAGACCTTAGAGTGGGTTCATCAACTTCCATGTAATTTGCAAGTTTCCCCAGGGAGATTGTTGAATACACTTTCAGAAAGGTCCTAACACCGGCCAATAATTGTTGCTGCTTCACTTCATAAAGGAACAGCTTCAGCTGTAGCCTATAGGCATCCTGAAGCAGACAACATAAAAATTTAACAGCACTGCCATAGCTGAGTAAAAGCTGAAAAAATGTGTCGTGATGGGAGCATACAGAGCCATCAGTCCATTGCCGTTCGAAATGTGCAGTCAAGAAATGAGACATGGAGCAATACTACACATGAACTACACAAGGATAATTGCACCGAGGACTGGAGGAGCAAATTGGATGCAATCGAAGTAAACATTTCTAGTAATAGATGAACATTTTCTTTGAAAAGGTAAGCATTATTGACATCAAAACTAGCACTAAGCAAGTATTTTTTTATTTTTTTTTAAAGTGAACCCTAGCTATCTACACAAAAGATTCTATAAATTGTAAGAGGATATCTAATAAATGAACATTTTCATGGAGGATTGAGGAGAACAATGTTTAAACTCAGCTTGCAAGTGGGATAGAAAGGTCCAGAAATTAAGTCCAATTAAAACAGGTCTGGCAAGAATATACCTGGTTGTAATTTACAAGAGGCTCCTCAAAACTTGGAGCAGAGGGAGTAATGAACTTAGGGCATGCATATGAGAAGAGCTCATCATAGAGTGCAAATGCCTCATCATCATATCTTTGCATTCTCGCCATCTTCTCACCATACTTCTCTCTTAATTGAGAATTCACAGTTTCTTCAACAAGTTTCACTTGAGGGCACAGTGACAAAGATATAGCCAACAGGGCATACATCTGCTCATTTTTCTTCAGTATCTGCTCGTACTGAGGTGACTTCTGGTGATACTGTTTTGTCTTATAAATATATAGAAGGATTTTGTTAAATTCATGGATAGCCTCTACATACCTGTAACATGGTGAATCCAGTTTCCAGATTAGAGAAAACAAAACTACTCCGCTAAAGCAAAAGTAAATACACCTAGAACTTCGAGCACTTGGAGATTGGTGAGGTGGCTCGTTGATTAAAGATGCCCACACCCCAAGAAAAAACAGAGAATCACCACTTTCCCCAGAATGAAATCTAATCACGTGATTAAGAAAACTAAAAGATCTGAATTCCACTGTTATTACGAATTGTCTGTAAAGCAGCAATATTAAACAGTATCTTCTTTTGAGAAGGATTGAGTGGTTAAATGATAAGCAACATGCCAAATCTTTTCTTTTTCTAGGAAAAGTAACATACCCTAACGGTTTAAATAAAAGAAAAGAGCATATAACTCCCTAATACCAGACAGTTAATGAGGTTGCAAATTATATGACGAATGTCCTCTACTGCATATTTTCTTCAGTTTCCAATAACAAAAAACATCAGTCGTTTCCCGATAGTTCAGCTAGTTTCTTTAATTTAATAATAACATTATGACAAGCAATATTACGCAAAATGAAAGGAATGCATAGTTTAAGATAACCTGTTAGTAATAACAATATAAAGTGCACATGATAATATAGAACTGTGTAGTACATACGACATTAATGCAAGAGTTGGGACAAAATAAATACCAACATACCTCCTCAACATAAGATTAGCAAAGCCGTAGTGATATATTGTGGTTATGTGGCTTCCAATAACACTGGTGTAAACACCTTGCTGCGTTATGTCAATTGGACGTAAGCACTTCAAGCCAGTATGATAATCACCCAACAAACAATGAACTCTAAGCAAGCCTATCATGCTGAAATAGCCCAAAACCTTCAAGACATTACTTCCACCACTGTAATCATACCCATCAGTAGCAGTAAACTCTTCAAGACCTTCCTTCTCCCTCTCCAATATTTGGATTATCGTCGATTTCTCCACAAGGGCTTGTAAGAAGTTGAGGACGCCGTAGACATTCCAAGCCTGATAAACATCATTTAGAGATTTGTTTAAGACAAGAGGATCATAAATGATTTATGTGAATCATAATACAGAAATATATTGGTAAATGTCCAAGTCAGGCTTGACAACTAATCCAATCTTTTCATCTAATGGCCACTTGGCACTTTAATACTTAATATCTATCAATACCATAACTTTCTCCCATCACTAAAGCCAATATAGCCTTGCTTATTCATGCTTGTAACACCAAATGTCAATGGAAGACCTTAGATACAAGCTAAAGAGCAACTCTTACTCAACCACCAGCAATGTATGACCTTAGCTACAGGCTAAAAATCAACTACATTACTTGAATGCAACATCAATGCCCCTGGTAATAAACTGAAAACCAGATTAAAAAAATGCCAGAAAACAATGTCACAAGATGTATGGGTCAGAAACAATGTTACAGGATAAATTTACTGCATTATAACATATGCACATACAGACAATTCATATAACCAATAATTCAGTTTTATCTAAAACAACGTTATCACCAATGTTAAGAGAGTAAATACACAAACAATAATGAAAAGCAAGAGAAAATGTTAGAAAGATCTTTACAAGTAAAATAGAGAACTAACTGAACAAGTATTTCAGATAATCTTATAACTCAGACAATATTAATAGGTTAAACTAAAGGGAAGAAGAAAAGTCATGGTAATCTGTAAGCTACCTGGTCATATTGCTTCAGCAATGCAATCTCCTCAGCAGTTTTGTTCTTCATCTTTGCACGGTATTGACAGAATGCCTGGAATTGGTATACAAACTCATCTACCATGTCCCACAACCACTGGTTTGGCAATTGCATGTTAACCACACCATGCAGCACCACCTACAGCAATGCACAGTCTATATGTAAGACTCTAGATTTATTTCACAAGGCCAATAAATATCTTTGTTCCAAGGCTTCAAAATCAGTGAACCATAGATACCAAAATATATACTGTAACTACGTGGATTCATTAATAAATAAATAAATGAAATACATCCATACTGCAAGACAAACATAGTACTGCCCCAATTTTGTCCATCTATGAAATATATGCTATTAACCTAAAATGGATACCCAAAAAGGAGATATTCTATATATAATCAGAAGATAAGAGGGGGGAGAGAGAAATTTATATAGTACAAACACTTAACAGTTCTCTATGCAAAGAAATTTTATATAAGAATACTTACTCATAATCTAACAAAGTGAAAGGTAATTATAAGACTAACAAGATTATATTGGAGTTAATGTTGGGCTGCTAAAGTCCAACATATCCACAAGATGAGTGTTGCCGAGATGCAAATGCTAAAATGGATGTATGGCATACAAGACTAGATTTATTAAAACAACCACATTCGACAGAAGGTGCATGCAGCACGTACTGAGGATAAAACGAGAGAAGTTAGCCTTGGGATTGGTTGTTTGTGGGTGTGAAACCATGGTAAGTGAAGGTTTTAAAAGGGCACGGGGTAGACCTAAAATTACATCGAAGAAATTTGTTTTGAAAGATCTATAATCTCTTGTAATTCATGCAGACTTTTCTTTTGAAAGATAAAGCAGAATACAACTTCCAACCGTTACAAATTTTTTTTCTAGTACAAACAATGTATTTATATGGTACTCTTTTTCTTTTGGAGTATCCCAAATTTTCAACACTATTAATAATACTATTCAATACAACTTCCAACAGCCAAGAATTCAGATCCATTTAACTATCCAATTTTAAGCGTTGATGTGGCTTTCTCTATCTAACTTTTTCTTTTTGAAAATGTAACATTGGCTTTCTCTATCTAACTTTTTCTTTTTGAAAATGTAACATTGGCTTTCTCTATCTAACTTTTCAACCACTATGTTACTATTTTCTTCCACTACCACGAGTACAATACACAAGCCAAATATATTTTCCTTAAGTAATAACACGCATCAAACTAACATCTTAAACTCTGGGTCTAGTCAAAGATGAGCAATATACGAGTGTATATCACCTAAAATGAGACAGATTAGTAGTCATGGCTCTAGCAAGGACTTCCTGAGAGTTATTTGAACACCTCAAAGAGAGAAGCCACAAAAGATGTCATCAATATTTCACTAACTTGATACAAAAGGAGCAAACTATCTAGCAAATAATGTTATTTCTCCTGCATATGATTCACCGATCATAAAATAAATAAGACTAACTACCACAAGAATCGAAAATATCAAAAACGAGAAAAGCAACCACAAATCAACTATACAAAGATACAACAGTTTTCAGCACATTATATGCCTCCAAACAAATACAGAAAAATAAGCAAAAATGCCTATAAACAACTACAAGGAAACAGTGAAACGCTGTTCCAAGTTCCAATAAAACATCTATAGTTAAATATTTAGTCTCAGATCCAACATAAGAACCCCACGAGCTACTATAGTTACGAAAGATATATTCTGAGTAGCAACAATTTTGATAAAAATGATTCTTTTAGGCTTATGGAGTACAATTTAGAGGGGAAATCATGTCATCCCCCTCACTCTATTCTGGTTATTTTCCTTATATGGAGAATGTGCATGATTTAGGGAGTCTTTTTATTCTACTTGTTGACATCTATGTAAGTAGAACCAAAGAAAACATCTAGGGGTAGTTTGGTAGGGTGTATTAGACAGAATAATTCTGGTATAAAATTTTAGTACAATGTTGGGTTGCAAGGTTAAGTCTAGTACAACTAATACCAATATTACTTACACACCTTATTCAGTAATATTCTTATACATAGCAAATTATGGCATTAACAACACTGGTACTATTTTTAAACTTATACACGGATACACCTATTCAGTACTATTAGAAATTATACAATGCACCAGTCGATAAGAAATAATCCCAGCATTACTACTGGCATTACTTGTCTTCGAACCAAAAACCCCTAGTGTTAAAGAATCCAAATTATGGAGAGTTGGAGTAAAACCGGATAACACAAAACAACACATCAAAAAATTTGATAAAAAGGCGCTAAAGTTGACATATTTAACGAAGAAGAAAAGCATAAGAAACCTAATCCTACAATCCTAATTCACATACGATGTTACGGAAACAGCTAAACCGGATAACACAAAACAACACATAAAGAAAAACTGGATAAAAAGGCACTAAAATTGACATAACGAAGAAGAAAAACCATAAGGAAACTAATCCTGATAACCCGAATTCGAATATTATGTTACAGAAACAGCTAAACCATGTAACACATAACAACACATCAAAAATGGATATAAAGGCACTAAATTGCCATCCTTAACCAGCAAGAAAAACTATAAGAAAACTAATCCTGACAATCCCCATTCCAATATTATGTTACATACAGGGGCGAATTTGTGTGTAAATTTTGGGTCACGTGAACACATGGTCACTCGACTAATCTCGATATATTATGTGTATAATTCTGAAAATATATCTAATATTAACTAAGTGAACACATGGTCATAATAGGCTGAGTGGAGCACTGGTCAAAGGTTATCTTTGTATTATGAAGGTCATGGGTTCAATCTCACGCAGTTTTTTTTAACTTTTGCCATTATTTTCTAAAGCAATGGTGAACCCATCCTCATGAAATCTTGGATTCGCCTCTGGTTACATAAATAGCTAAACCGGATAACACAAAACAACACAATAAAAAAAAATAAAAAAGGAGAACAAACCTGAAAAAGGCTGCAATAATTATCCCAAGAATCAATTCTTTGTCTAAGAGTAGGAGAAAGCCTAGCATACAAATGACGAAACCACATCTCACGATAAAGCAAACAGAAAACATGGTCATTATCAACGTAAGAAGCAACAGCATCAACTGAAGGCCAAGGTGTTTCCTTAAACATACGTTCACTCAATGTCTGGAAAGATGTTTCATACATCTGATGAATCTCGTATACATTCTTCTCTCTTATGTGTCTGTATAGATGAACTACGAATGATTTTACCGAATCGGGTACGAAATTCGGGTCGTATGGAGATGCATCGGGTTGTTGTTGTGGGTATCCACCGTCTTCGTATTCGTAGGAAGCTGCTGCCATTGTTAGGGTTTCAAGGGTTTGGGTTTAGGGCGGAAGTGAGGACCAGTGGTGAAGAAGGAGGTTTTTGGTTCTGTTTCTTGACCTAAGGAATCTAGTGGAGAAGATGTGGGCTTCTTGGGCTTTATTATGGTTTTTGGGCTTTTTATCGCTGCGGAGGTGCTCCGCGGCCTGTTTTTTGTTGCAATATTTGGTAGTTTTTGCGCGGATTGTCCGTCTTTTGGCATGGTCTTTAATTTTGGTGGTCTTTAATAGTTGCCCTTCGCTTAACACCCAACGGTCCTGAGTTCGAATTCAGGCTAAATTAAAAAAAAAAATTGCAAGAGAGAGTTTCGTAGAAAAATTAGGCCTATTCGGACAAAAGTTAGGTCTTAAAGCAGAGTTTTACAAAATTTCAACTGAATTAAAAAATAAAAATAAAAAATTTCCTTAATGCAAACCTTTTGCCCTGCCTGAAGGTAGCAAAACCCTGTCTTGCGAATCCGAACTCTACCTTGCGAATAATTTTTTTATTTTTTATTAAGCGAGAGTTTGAACCCGGACAAGAGGTTTTTAGCGAAGGCTAAAAATTAAAGACCACCAATTGGAGGGATAAAAATTAAAGACCAGTGCCTTTGAAGGGAATTCCGCACAAAAAAATGGTATTTATTGGGTCATTTGCACTTTTGTTCCTATTTTGTGCTGGTCTTTAGTTTTTGTCCTCAAAATGTCAGGTCTTTCATTTTCCCTTCAAAATCGAACTTATGCTTAGAGGGCATAAGTTATGCATCATAATATTCACAAGTTTTGACTTTTGCCAGCACACTTAAAGAATTTATGCTCGCTAAGCATAAGTTCGATTTTGAAGGAAAAAATTAAAGACTAGGCCATTTGAACGGCAAACCAAGCAATTACTTCGTATTTGATTGGTTGTATCAAAACTTGAGTCACCAGGTAAAAATTTCATGGGGTGGCTAGTGTCCACCACATTATTTAAGTTAATATTTCAATTTTCTAACTAATTTAACTTGTAGTCAAGTCCTAGCTATCTTTGAGTAAAAATGTCAATCCTCCTCATCTTTTTGTTCATTTCGTTGTATCGAAATTTGAATCAACTTGATAGTACTATTTAGATTTAAATAAAAATTTAATGAGTAACCAATGTAGACAATAAAATTCGCATCGAGAAAATAATAATCAAGACAGGAAAATATCGCAACAATCGTTGTATTTGATTTCAGAATATGAGTGTTACAATCTCTATGATTGATCCATTTTTTTGAACAATAAATTCAACGCTTTTGTTTGACTAACTTGATTTAATTTGATTTTGACTTGGACTTGAATTCAACGGGCTTTGAAACTTGGTCTTGAATCTTCGCCTTGATCTCTAGAACTTCTAGAGAAATACTTGAGCGCAACGCTTTCAACAGAGAAATGCGGCGTTTGATCCACGAAAGCCTCCTCGTCTTCGTTAGAATTTCCGTCCCCTTCGAATTATGAGACCCTATTTATAACAGTAGGATGGAGGGAGTTGTGATAAGGGACAGTTTTTTCGACTAATCGATTTAAGCCGACATGTCGATATTTGATTGGGTCGGAACACGTCACTTGTACACGTGGCGCATCTTCATTGGCCTTGATTGACTAGGCATGTCGCATCATTTTGACACGTGGCATGATCCCGTTGGCTCCTTCGTTTGACTTAGCGTGCCACGTCATTTGGACATGCGCACCAATTTGGGCTCTTGGATAAGATTGATATCTTCGGGCTATTGGACAAAGTGGGCTCATCATTTGTAGCCTAATTAAATGGGCTAGCCCAATGCATTTGAACTCCTCTAATTAAATCCATATTTATTGGACCTAACTAATTAACCCAATTATATTAGCCCATAATATTTATTTGGACTAATATATTTTGAATTTACCATGATCCGAATTTCTTATGGATTTAAATTCAATAAAATTTTGTTATCTACAACCAGTTTCCGCCAATTTATTCATTTTTTCAAACTTGTCGAATATCTCGTAAGTTTTTTCATCCAAGAGATGTTAGTTGGAATCTTCGTTTTCAATTCCTTCTAGCATTCTAATGTATTTAATGAAAAGCTAGGCTTAGTAAGTCAAACTTAGATATATAGGTCTAAAGTTTGGGATTGCAAAACCCAACTTCAAACAAAAATGTTCAAAGTTTGCTTGCATCCAAATTGTCGGAAATTTGGCCATATGCCTGAAGTTTATTTTGAAGCCGCTGAACTTATAAAATTTATAAACTTCATCTTAAATATGAGTCCTGAATCCGCTATATGTGCACTTTTCCCTAATTCTAGTCCATTTTTTTTGCGCGGATTGCCCTTCAATTGGGGCGGTCTTTAATTTTTGCCCTTTAAATTGGTGGTCCTTATGTTTTACCCCTCGCCTAACACCCCGAGATTGTGAATTCAAACCCCAGCTCAGTAAAAAAAAAAAAAAATCACAAGGTAGAATTTTGCAAATCTACCAAACGAAGGCCGAATTTCTGCTTGAAGGACAAAATTTAAAGACCACCACTTTGAGGGGTAAAAATTAAAGACCACCCCCAGCGAAGGATAATCCTGCAAATTGCCCAGTCTAGTCACAAGGACAACGTGAAAAACGCGGCCACTTTCTGGTTTGAAGGAGAAATACAAAGCCTCACTTCTAACATTCTACAAATATTTTTTTGCGCGGAGTGCCCTTCGTTTGGGGTGGTCTTTAAATTTTGCCCCTCATATTTGAAATCTTTAAAATTTGCCCTTCGGCTAACACCCATGTTCCGGGTTCGAACCCACGCGCAAATTAAAATTTTAAAAAAAAATTCGTTAGCGTAAGTTTAAATTTATTTATCTCTTAACCCGCATACTTTTGTTAAGGAATTACCAAAGTTATGCCGACCCGCATACTTATGCCTTGTGCGCATTTAGCATAAGTATCCGGTCCCATAACTTTGATAATTTCACAAAGTTATGCCGGTCCCATAAAAGTTTGCCCATTAAGTATGCCCCCAAGCATAACTTTGTGAAAGGAATTATCAAAGTGCCGATACGGACCCATACTTATGCCTTGCGGCGTATTTTGGCATAAGAGGCCGGGTCCCAGCACACTTGATAATTCCTTCACAAAGTTATGCCGGTCCAGCATAAAAGTTTGCCCATTAAAGAGTATGCCCCACGCATAACTTTGTGAAGGAATTATCAAAGTTATGCTAAGATACTTATGCTAAGTGCCTTACGATAAGGCATGGTATCTTGGTCAAGATAAATGTGTAATTCCTTAACAAGCGTATCTTTGTTGAGCGATAAATAGCGAAATTTAAACCGCCTTGCGAATTTTTTTAAAATTTTATCGCGCATGGGTTCGAACACAGAACCCATGCAAGCAGAAAAAAGAAAATTTAAACATTTCAAATATGAAGGGCAAAATTTAAAAACCACCCCAAAAGAAGGGCAATTCTGCGAATTGCCCTCTACAAATTAAGCTGGTGGACAATTTTAGTCATTTTGTATTTTATGTTCTATATGGAAGTAATATTTGAAGTCCCACAAGGCTTGACATATTTTATAAAATAACTTGTCGCGTATGTTTATTTTCACGTCAGCAAAATTACTAAAACATGGAATTTTTTGTATCTATTCAGCTGTGTCGCATATCATCCAAAAAAGGATGCTATACACTAATTTGTGCTCATTCTAATATTCAAAACTTATATCAAGTGGGGCGGGAAATTCTAAGGAACTACTACGAAATTCGGTATCAGCAACTAAGCAAGGCTACTATAAGATTCACAGAAACACTATGACCGTGGGTATTAGTTAGTACTAGTATACTCCAAATCAATTACTGAGAGATTCCTACATGCTACTCCATCCAAAACTACCAGCCCGTCCACCAAGAAAATAAATGTTCCCTCATGCTAACTATACAAAACCTGAAACTCTACCAAAATAAACCGATGCTGTAGCACTCTTATTCTGTTCAACAGTTTTGTTATGCAAGTGATTGGGTCAGATATCATAGTTAGACCTTTGCGAAAATCAAGCTCACCACAATATTTCGATCAGTGCTCGAGGCATCCAACGGGAGGGCTGAAAGTGAAGAAGCTGGAGGAAAATTCATATTATTGTCTTTGTCGGCTAGAGTTGGTACGAGATATAGCTGGAACTTCCTGGTAGTTGTCAGATTCATCCTCCTCGTCAGATGACAAGAAAGAAGGACCCATCCATGCCTTGAAACTTTCATTCACACGCCTCTCTACATCTGGTGTGACCTCCATTGGATTTGCTTCAAGCATTTCTACTCCAAGATTGCGCCCACTGAAGTCACTTTCATCAAGAATTACAGCAGCTTTTCTTCTTAGAAAGAAAGCAGTCCCTCCATATAGAATCACCAGCCCCCATGAAGTAATCTCATAACACCAAAACAAGGGCGCTGAACAGCTGCTCCCTAAAGTGAGAAGGGTTGAACCAAGAAACAGTGCAAGCAGACCAAATACGATAGCAAAAGCAACATTGAGAATTGATAGACAGCGCACTCCACCTGTTAAACACAATGGTGAGTTGCTAGACACACAAGAATAGGAGATGAAATGAATGAATCAATCCAGCACTTCCAATCATCGCACGAGCAAATAGCAGGGAAACAAGAGCGCACCCTTCCCCCCAGGGAAATATGGTAAGCAGTGAAGCAGACAAAACCAAGAAATCTAAGAAATGTATTAAACCATCTCTTCAAATGTAATTCAAAACCTCCTATCACGCGCGTCAATCACCTTCCAAAATTCATTGTAGCTCAAATATCCTAATTTTGGGGACCTGAATCCTATCCATTAATATTGTTCAAGTTGGTTTTACCTTTAAGAATGGATTAGAGAAATGAAATTCCTTCTGGAGTTGACATCTCACATTTTACACACATAATACTCCTTCAGTAATATAAGTAGCAAACTCATGGAGAACCAATAACTGGGAGAACGGTAACTGAATCGACAAGTTCATGATCAAAGCTCAACTCGACTTCTATGTACTCAATTTTAGTATATACATAATCCCCTGCATAGGTTCGTACCTCAGGGGAGTATGGGCCCGCCCCTCTACCTTCCTGCTCAACTCCTTTAGTTATTAAACTAAGCGAACCTAGCTCTCCAAGTAGCTCAATAATTTAACGAGCTACACTCTGGAAAGCTCAGATCGACTCGTTTAGACTTTAGAGTTTAAAAACAAACCCCCACCACCCAACAATTTCCTCCATAGATATAAAAGGTAAGTTATTCCTCAGTTAACAGTTTCCAATTCTCCAAACCCTAAGTGATTCAATAGGCAAGTAATTAACTTTTATTATAAAATCATAATTTGTATTCAAAAGACTAAATAAAAAAATTGACACAGGCAAGTTGAAGAACAATCTCAAAGTTAATTATCTTCACAAATGATCTCGAGCCCAAAATGAACAAGCTGACTTCAGCTCACACTCCAGTTCCCAACAAAAATTTAAGTCGGCCTGGTTCAAGCTTGCCTCTTAGCTCGTGTTGACAATCAGACTCAGCTCGTAAAAATAACCTAGATCTAACCTCTAAGGCTCTCCTTAGATCGACTCATTTTAAGCTTTACCTATAGGGTGGAAGTACATTAATGTAATAAGGATAGTCCTAAGTCCTAACAGGTCAAAGTTATGGATTCCTTCTTACATGATCTAAAATCCTTTTGAAAAGCTCATAGCAAGGTGTACACGTGATATACAATATTAAATGATTAACCCCACACTTGGAGTACTGCAAGGTTATGTATTGTTTCATTATATTCTGCTCTAATTTCTCAAGAGTATCTACATTCAGCACCCGCAAGGGTGGCTCAGCTGGTTGAGCATGAGGCTTTCATAATGGAGGTCTCAGGTTCGAAACGAAACCCTCTGCCTACAACAGCAGGGGATTTTGCTTTCTGGGTCGAGCTCGTCGCACGGGGCTTGCCTAGTGTGGGTTATCTCTCCTGTGTGGTTTGCGAGCTATTGCACAGAAGCTGGGTTTACCCTGTGCGCACCCGAAGGGTAGCGGCTGCGGGTTCCCATGTCATCAAAAAAAAAAAAAAAAAGAGTATCTATATTCAGCTGTATTTCCACCACCAAAGACAATTCTCTCGCCTGGTTCCTTCCACAATATTACTTTTCATCTGCACTTCTAGTTTTGCCCATCGTTTAGATTGAGATAACCAGACCTTTCCCTATACCAAGAGATTCTAAAACTCTCAATATGAAACAAGAAAGTCTAAGCATGATCCGCCTCATAGAAAAAGACTAAGTCAGCTTACTTAGACAAATTTCTGATAGAGGTAGACAATTGTCTTTCTTAGAGATATCAGAGATGTAATTCAAATACCCTGTTATTGTCATACTTGAGAAAAGTTTTATGATTCATAAATTACTCCAAATTCACAAAGTGAAGAAAAACCAACAGGTCTCCTCTGTACTCATAGTAAGTACTTTCGACAAAAGAAAAAAAGTACATCAAGAGCTGATTATTCTTCCATGAAGACATGAAAGTGAGCAGTTGTAAGTTCCAGTACAGGGGAAGCACTAACTTTTTTCAAAATTTTACACAATCTAGATCTACATTTATCTGGTTAACATCTAAAACTTGCACGACAAAAGTTTGAGAGTTAATACAATATTATTCAATCACGGGAAGTATGGCCAACTTCTCTTCACTATGACATCTTTGAGAGCTTGTCGCTTCTGTACCTTCCAATTTTAAGCTGCTACAAACTTGCTATAACACCTTCCCCAGGCCCCACTTGTGAGACTACACTGGGTATGTTGTTGTTGTTGTAGTACAAACTTGCTATAACAGTGGGTTACTTAGCTTTGTTTTGTACTACTGCAGATAGCTCCTTTTTTCGTATAACAAACTTAAATAAACCCAATCCGTTAAGGAAGAAAACTACTGGCAAGGCATTGATGTTTTACCTACCAAACTCTTGATTTTATGATTTTTTTTTTGCCTTCCTAAAACCAGCTAGAGCATGGACATGCACACCAAAAACACAGATAACAAGTAGAGAAAACAGACAGACAGAAAAGCATTTGAATCTGTTTGTTAATCGATGCACAAGAACATCAGTGAAATGACCTAATTTCTGCAAGCTCAGATAGTTTTTCCATATGAAGTTTTGGTACTTAACCTCTTGAGAATTATTTTGTCCACAAACATACAAGCACAAATCATTCCCGACAAGATCGTTTTTTCACACACCAATAATAAAAAAGTCCATCCCTAAGAGAAACGTGATATCAGCCACAAATCTAAATACACAGAACTTTGAAAACTTGAAATGTACGAGTCAGAAACAAATCTGCCGGATTCTCCACCCAAAATAGCTGATATCCAAAGTAGTTCGATTTATAAGAGCAGCATTTATTTGCAACCTTCCTAAAAGCAAATACAAATCTAGTATTCCCTCAACTAGTGCTATGCTTAAATGCAGTAAAAAGAGGATTGGTTGCAGGGGCGAAGTAATATAATACGGTTGGTGCATAGAGCCTAGAAGGGAAGGGGAGGCAAACAAGGAGGGAATGCGACCCCTTCCACATCAGACAATTTCCGAAAAGACAGGAAAAATTAAACGCCTTTTACTTCACTACCACTTGTTACAACTGGAGTATTACCCTTATTGAAGGTAAAATGAGTCGTAGGAAAACATATAATTCAAGAAATGTACCCCTTCTGGAAGCACAATAGTTATTCTCAACAACCCTCAAGCATCCATGTCTCATTGGAGCAGCGTACGCGACCATAATACCTGCAAATTTTGAAGTTTTTTCATAAAACAAAACAGTGACAGCTGTAATCCCTCTTTTTTTCCTGATAAATCAGTTACAATTAAACTATTAAAACTGGTAGCAGGACACTTACGAGCCCAGATGCATAATCCTGTTATTTGCACCCCAATTTCGGTTACAATTAGACGCAAAGAAACAACAGCAGAAAGAAAAGGCAGTAGAATTGCCAAGGCATTTATGTTGTACACGTTATGTACGTGTGTATAATAAATTGTTAATTCTCATCAATCCCTATCCTTCCTTCCTATCGACTGATCATTGCACGGAAAGAGGATGCACTTTTTGCAGGCATTTACACATGAGAAGAGTTGAGATCGTTCTTATTTTCGAAAGGACGGGCAAATATATGACTTCCCTTCATTTCAAAATGCGAGGAGGAATTGAAATTTGAAGAGTTACCACATCTGAAATACATGCTTGAACAAAAGTATGTTATATTTAGCCTCCTAAAAACTATGCTCATCACGAAAGATTGACGGTACATCCTTAAAAAAAAAAACCATAAACCTTTTCATCTCTAAGTTCATAACTTGACCTCCCAAGAGCCTAGGTCCAATTAGTTTTTCAGAGACATTGAAATTTCAATACAGCATAGACTAAAGGAATAGAAGATTTTAATGAACTTTATCAGAGTTAACCAACCATCAAAAAGAAACCATCAATTATCTATATTCACATGGAGTCTCATAATTACATCCTCATTCATAGCTTCTAAACATTCTTTTTCCATTTCACATACATGTTGCAGTTTATTACAACCAGAGATGTCTTTCTATATACATTTCTTTGAGGTAAGATGTACTTCTATATATACTTCCACACATTTTGAACCTTCAGATCATTTGAGAGTCCTGTCTATCCCTTTCATTTTCTAATGAACATGCAACATCTCGGAAACCATCCTCAGAAAGACTAAGGTGCCGTTTGGCCATAAAAATTATTCACTTTTTTCCGGAAATTTTTTTCACTTTTTCCCGGAATCAGCGTTTGGCCATGAAAATTCCGAATACAACTTGAAGTTGTATTCCGGAATACCAAAAACTCAAAAAACTTGTTTTTCAAAAAAATTTCATTTTTTTCACTTTTTTACAACTACATTTCACCAAAAACTACAATTTCAAAAACTATGGCCAAACACAACTCCAACTCCAAAATTAAAAAAAAAAAAAGTCAATTTTTTTTTGGTATTTATGGCCAAAGGCCAAACGGCACCTAAGTGTAAATGCCGGTTAAAACTCCACAAATGAGCAATTAAAAGCCGAACTAATTCTAGGCCTAACTCAGTAGAAGAGACAATAAAATCCCTCACTTTCTTATTAGCATAGCATAGCATCACTGATATACACATTCTACTCTTTGAATGTAATAACAATGTCAACACTAGATTCAAGAAAAGTTACTTCTTACTTGCCCTAAAAGGATGAATAGAATTAAAGCGTGTGATTTTATCCAAAGATACACACCCACATTTACCATATAATTTTCAAATGTCCACTTTCGCAATTATTTACACTAACAAGTACGTGAAAATACACATTGTACTCTTCGAATGCAATAACAAAATTCAAATGAAGGTTCATTCATTTCACCTCTCGTTTGCCAGAAAAATTTGATACTGAATACGCATATGTAGTAAGTACAAGTAATCAGAGAATTAGATATATACGAAACACGCATCCCCTTTTTTCGAATTCAATAACAAAATCAAAATTAGGTTTACTGCTTAATCGCCCTAAAATATGAAGACATATAAACTAAGTGCTATAATCTACACAAACACATTCTCAAACATAAATTTTCCACATCTCCTCACCTGCAATTAGATACACTGACAAGGCCGCACATATGAAACACACGTTCTACTTTTCGAATTCAATAACAAAATCAAAGTTAGGTTTACTTCTTATTCGCAATGAATGCATATAAACATTGTGCTATAATCCAAATATACACAAACACATTATCAAACATATATTTTTCTCACATCTCCTCACTTGCAATTAGATACACTGCTGAGACTGCAAAAATGAATTCAAAATTAGGTTTACTTCTCATTTGCCCTAAAAATATGAACTCAGTTAAACTATGTGTTATAATCCAACTATACACAAACACATAAATTGTTCTCACCTGCAATTAGATACACTGCCGAGACCGCGAAAACACACGACGAAGGAACAAACAGAACCATCCAATAGTAATCCACAGTCTCCTGATTCGTTAAATAAAACGCACCAGGATAACTATCCGAATCACCACCACTACCACTACCACTACTACCAGCTATATTAGTGAAATTAATTGAAAGCGGTTGAATACGGTAGTCACTGCAAAAAGGCCGGTGAGCAGGATCGATAGGAAACACTATTTTCAAGCTGATAACAGTAGAGACGATAATAGAAAGTGATATTAGGGTTAAAGTACAGATCACAATTGGTCTTTGAAGACGATTCCATGCTTTGTCTTCTTCACGGAGACACTCGTATTCGTGTTTTGGCATGAATGCTTGACGGAGTGCATCTCCGATTATCGTCGCCATTTGAATTTCAACCACAACAACAACTGTACAAAGGCATATATGCGTATCGTATGTATGTATTTTGACGTGAATTAAGGGTTTGGAGAAGAAAAAAGAAAATTCCTGGAAATGGAAATGGTAGTTGTTGGTGGGGATGATGGGTGGTATGTCCAAAGTTAGTTTGTTGCTTTACCGGCTTTCTGATTAGCACCGTCACGCGTCTACTTCCCTTTTTACGAGTAGTATAATTGTTGTATTTATATCATCATTTTTTTATCGCTATCTTGTGCGTGAAGGATTTGCTTGCCTATGCTTCTTGAAACGATGGTCAAATTTGTTTTTTGTTTTTAACTATTGTAAAATGATCAAACATTTGTATTTCGTTTATAGTTGGTTAGATCTACCCTTATCGTTATTAATTTGAGCTAAATCTGTCCGTATTGACTAATAATTACACGAGCTTTTAGTATGTGATCTTTTTCTTTTTCTATAAGAGAAAAAATATCAAATATTTATCATTGAATTATGTGAAATGATCTATATTTGTCTCTAAATTTGGAAGAACTACGTAATTATTTTGATAGCGGCACCGCTATGTTCTTAACACTTGTAACCTTTAACAGCCAGATTTATATTTCCCAAGCCAAAATTAACAGGCCTCAAGTCTTAAATTAGCTCGAACGAACTCATTGAATAATCATCACAAATCCTTTTCAGCTCACTAATAATAACGTCGGAGTTCCACATCGACTTCATAAGGTTAAAACAAACATGTGTATACATAATTCAGCTCCTAATAAGTCATTTACAACAGTATCATAGCGGTCAAGATGGGATTAAAGGACACGTAGTCTTACATGCAAAGATAAAATGGTGATTTGAAAAAGTGATAAAAATAAAGGAGTGTGAGAAACCATATGCACGAGGTGAATTTTGAGCGCTCATTTGTAAATATCATGAGGGTGAAAGTGGTGGTAGGGTAACAATGGTCTTCATGTGGTGTTATAGAGAGTGGAGAGGCTCAATCGTTATGATGGTGAGTTCCATTTCTATTTTCACAAGAGCCTTTCTTTTATAGAATTGTATTTATCATTAATATAGAATCGGGAGACGTCCCCAACCTTATTTTTATTATGTTTATCCTTAGATATTCCATGACATGTATTTTGAGGGCTAGGTATATCTATTGATATCATAATTAAAAAATTACACATATCGTCTTGAGCTTGTGGAAACTTTTAAATAAAAATTACCGATATTTCATCGAATTATTGTATCACATTGTTTATGAAATAAGTAGGATCATGACTAACAAGATGCTAGTTTAAGGCATTGGGTGCATGTCACATAGTTACCTCAAAATTTGAGGTCTGACAACTTCAAGCGTTCAAATTCATCAAAATTAAGGTCTTAAACGTTTGCGTCTGACCGAATTCATCAAATTGAAAATCAAGTTCTCAAGTCCTTGCATATGACCATGTTCGTTATATTCAAGAATAAATTTAAAACTTCTCGAATCAAGTTTTTTAAGAGAAGAATCATAGGAAACTCCTTTATATTTGTCGCCAATTTTTTCCAGGCACGAAGTTTATTATTAACATTGCTTACGAAGTATAGTGATAGTCACAAGGATGCTATTCACATCATGACCGAAGAAAATTCATCGATAAGAACTAGACGTGACAGTTCTATTCATTGTTAATGTTTTCAGAGAATATGTATCTATAAACACTCATCTTAGTTATAACTATTTAATTGTTAGGGTATTCAAACACTTGTAAATTTCTCAAGAGTAATTATACTCGGGCATTTCACATTCTCTGTGCATCTTGCAGTTAGATTATACTACAAAATAAAATCTAAACTCACCAATTGCATCCTAATTGTCCTTGTTAAATGGCTTAATACTTCGAGAACCTATGAACTTGACACATTTTATTTAATGTGCACTTAAATTATTATTTTTCCAAATTATCCCTTTATATATGGCCATTTGGTAGTCTACCCTCCCCCTTATACAAAAAATTGCTTAGATTTTCTTTGGGGTTCTTTAAATATCGCTCTCATATTTCAGGTTTTAAGCTTTGTCCTTCTTAAAAAAATGACCTTATACCTGAGGTTCTGGGTTCGAACCCCCGCTCAGGCATAAATTAAAAAAAAATCGCAAGGCAAGGCTTGGGTCTTGTTAAGGAATAACCAAAGTTATGCCGGACCCGGCATACTTATGCCTTATGGGCAAACTTTTATTTAAGCCTTAATTAAATGTCTACCCATGAGGCAAAACTTTTCCTTAAGACATAATTTAGTTATTCTCATGTACAGATTTCTTTTTAGTTAAGCGCATAACGAAAATGCCCTATAAGCGCATAACTTTTCCTTAAGACATAGACTTTGCCTTATAAGACAAACTTTTAGTTATGCCTTAAGTAAAAATTCCACCTTATGGGGCATACTTTTAGTCATGCCTTATGGGGCGTACTTTTAGTTAAGGGCCTTGTGGGGCATACTGTTAGTTAAGGCATAACTAAAAGTATGCATTTAAGGCGGAACTTTTCCTTAATGCATAAACTTTGCCTTATAAGGCGGAACTTATAGTTATGCCGGGTCCGGCACAACTTTAGTTATTCTTTAAGAAGTGTATGCCGGGTCCAGCATACACACGACCTAAGCCTTTCTTTGCGATATTTTTTAATTTATGCTTGAGCTGGGGTTCGAACCCAGAACCTCATGATTTCTACGTGAAGCTCAGGATTGCAATGCGAAGGGCAAAAATTAAAGACCAACATTTTGAGGGGCAAAAACTAAAGACCATCCCAAAGGAAGGGCAATCCTGCGAATTGCCCGCCCTTATACGACCTAAGCCCAGAGAGGTGATACACTTGATGGTCGCTGCCACGTGAATATTTTCTATTCACATGGCAATTTTTAATTATTATTTTTTTACGCTTTAATATTCATTAATTTTTGGGATCATTTTTATGGGACAAATTTCTAAGAAAATATGTTTGGAACTCCATCAATAACAACAACAACATACCCAATGTAATCCCACAAGTGGAAGCTAGAGAGAGTCGTGTGTACGCAGACATTACTCCTATATTGTGGAGGTAGAGAGGTTGTTTTTTATAGATCCTCGGCTCAAGGAAAGGATAAACACAACAGATAAGGAAACATAAGCAATAACAATAGCAGATATGGAAACGTAAGCAGCAACAATAGCAAGATAGAAAGAAAATCGAAGGTAAGAGACAACAAGTAATAATAGAGAACTAAGAATAAGAAATTTGAAGATAGTAAATTAATACAAAACGAAACTAATACTACTATTGGTAAGAAAAAGCAAATGCGTAACTACCTACTACTAGCCTTTTTCCCAAATCCTTAACCTCCACAACCTCATATCAAGGGTCATGTCCTCGATACTTCGAAAACTTGTCATGTCTTGTCAGATCACCTCTCCTTAATACTTTTTTGGCCTGCCTCTACATCTCCGCAGGCCCTTCAACAGTAGCCTCTCACACCTCCTCACTGGGGCGTTTGTGCATATCCTCTTGACATCCTTCATTTTGTCCTGTTCACCATAATTACCCTGATTTCTAAGACATTATCATTGTTGTCATACTCTAACAACATCATACCTATGATCTTGGCTGCAACCTTAGTAGATTTTGGTTGTGTTATTTCTTAATCAAGAAAGTTAAGAGCATCTTCAAAAGGGGATTTTGTATATACTCCTACTGCACGGTGGTACAAGAAAATATTGGCAATAAGTTGCGTGATTATGTTAGTGGAGCCGAAAACAACGTCAATCTTATACATAATACTGAAGATGATGGTTGGGTTCAAAGATCCTTATAATGATTCGTAAGAACGTTTTGAGTTTTAAAATCCCTTTATCTTATTCGAGACTTTCTCGTCAAGCCTATTTGATTTTTTATGATCATATATGGACGTGACGATGTAGGAGTCCTGTGGGTCGTGTGTGTTTCAAGGCATTAGAACTAAAAACTACTAATTTTAAAGATTAAGAGTTGACCAAGATCAAAGATGTGACTAGACGAACTTAGATTCGTGGTTTAAAAATTCTTATAGATCCGTATGATTATGATTTTGCACTTCTACGTATGTTTGGATTGCACTGGGATAAGTTCTAGCCTTAGAGTTGGTTATTGTAGTTGATTATCCGCTTATAAATTAGTTGATTATTTCATGAATTCATAGTTTAAAGTTGAAAATTTCTAGCCCTGGATTAAGAGAATTTTAAATGATGATTCGGAGGTCAATTTGGAGTTAGAATGACTTGAAACTTTAGATTTTGACCACAGGACTCAGATTTGATTTTTTTGCACCGACTATTTTATATCACAATATGCGTCGGTGGACTTGTTTGACCCCATTGAGAGTGCACTTTTGATGGATTGGAGTGCCTAAAGGCTTGAGGAAAGGATAAGACCGTTCAAGGTGACAGTAAAGCTTCGGATTGAGGTAAGTTAAGACTTGACTTCGAAGAGGGATGTTTTCTCAATTAAATGATGAATCAATTGAACTAAGGGTAAGGGGTGATATATAGGCGAGGTGACAGGCGTTTTTGTGGACACAGGGTGGTATGTTAGGGATATTTGTCTTTTTTTTGCTACTTGACTAAATAAACTGATTATCTGATTAATTGAACATGAATCCATGCTAGTGAGTAATATTTCCATGTAAGGCTTCATTTTAAGCTATATATGCACATGAGTGACGTGCGTAACTGTTGATCATACCTTGTTGATATACCATGTGATTGCATAAGATGCTTTGATTTATATAAAAGAGGCACGTGGAGTCAGTCCGCGCTGGTTCTTTGATATGTATGTTGAGTTCATCCATGACAATTATATGATATGCACATGGAGTCCATCCGTGCTACACGTGGAATTCATCCATGCGGCGTGTGGACGACGCGATTGTACCTACGTGTTACCGCATGGACGGGGACACCCCCGCCGCAGGCGTGCGAGCAAGTTGATTTTGTGGGTGCAGAGTCATTGTTAGATCATTAATCCTTTGACTGCTTTAGTAACATCTTTCATCCATTTTAAACGTGTAACTTAGTTGTGTTTTATTTAACGGAAAAAAGGTGAAATATACCCCTGTACTATTGGAAAAGGGCTAAATATACCCTTGTGTTATACTTTGGGTTCAAATATACCCCTGTCGTTATACTATTAGTTCAAATATACCCTTCATCTGTTAAAGTTGTCCAAGTTGGACATCCAATCCTACGTGGCACTAACATTTGATAAGGTGGATGCCACGTGGTATGCTACCTCAGCAGCCCTAACCCATTTTACCCCTCCTCTCTATTTGTTTTTCCGCCATTGAAATTTCCTTTTCCTCCACCATCAATACCACCAATTGAGATGGCTCAACTAAAAAAATAGTTGATATCTGATAACGTTTAAATTACTTTTGGTTTCTATGTTCAATTTTTAAGGCTACCAATTCACGGCAAAATGTGACGGTGAGGGGAAGGAATTTTACCTGTGGAAAACAAATAAAGGAAGGAGTAAGTACGTCACGTGGCATGCCACGTGACATCCACCTGATCAAATGTTAGTGCCACGTAGGATTGTAATAGTGGAGGCTAAAACCTCCGTGAATTGCAACTTTCAACCTCCTCAAATTACTCAGTTTTTTGTAGTGCTTGGACAACTTCAACAGACGAAGGGTATATTTGAACCAATAGTATAACGACAAGGATATGTTCGGACCCAAAGTTGTTACACCTCGAAAATTTTCGTGTCGTTTGTGTTGTGAGTAAACTAACGTAAGCCTTGAGACGCTTAAACCCTTATAAGGTTAAGGAATACTCTTAACAAGTTGTTGCCGGTTGTCTAAAGGTTCCGGATCAAGCAAATCGAAGAAAATAAGTTTGTTGAAAATTTGGCAAAATTTCGGGTCAAACCCGTAGAGGTATATCTCCGAGTATATCAAAGAGAGTTTTCGAGGTGTTTCGCAGCCTAAAATGAAGTTCGTCGAGTGTAGTTTCCAACGCAACAAATCGTTTGTCAATACGACATCGGAAAGGTGGAGTTATAGGCATTTTAAAACGATCGCAGAAGCCCGCAAACCTACGCGGAAATTCTAGAAGCCACTTAAAAGTTCCACTAAAGCCCACCACCTCACCCAATTTTGGACCACTATATATACCTCCTTAAGTCACCTAAATCACCTCATTTTTCACCATTTCTCATCCCCACACTTCTCTAGAACCTCCCACAACATTCATCCAATATCCTTACACCAAAACATAGCAAATTTAAGAGTTCCTACATCAAATTAGGTCAGGGTTTGCAAGAGATTAACAATGAATCTCGCCAAATTAAAGAAGGGCCACGACTTTTGGGGCTTATGTTTTCACCAAAACAACCTTCTAGACCCTAGAGCTCTCTCCAACACTCCAAAACCATTCCAAATCAAATCAAGAGAAACATCAAGCCAT
Organism: Lycium ferocissimum; assembly: GCF_029784015.1. Lineage (NCBI taxonomy): Eukaryota > Viridiplantae > Streptophyta > Magnoliopsida > Solanales > Solanaceae > Lycium > Lycium ferocissimum. Next base: position 20,812,088 of record NC_081350.1, read on the forward strand.
AAAATCCTTAACTAGTTCATTACGGAAGTGAGCTTGTTCGTACTTCTAATCACATGCGGGATAAGCTTTAGGGTAAATTGTGTGAGGTGAAGTTCTTCAATTCTCCAAATGTGAATTCTGGCTAAACTCTGTGGCTTTCCTAGGGCATATTGTTTACGAGGACTGTCAAAGTTGATACTCAAAAGACAGAGGCCGCGAAGACAAATTTCGCCTCGACCCACGACGCCGACAGAGGTTCATAGTTTTTTAGGTTTAGCAGGGTATTACAGAAGATTTGTGGAGGGCTTCTCTTCTTTTTTTGCCCCATTGATGAAGTTAACTCAGAAGGCAGCCAAGTTCCAATGGACAGATGCTTGTGAACGAAGTTTTCAAGAATGGAAAGATAGGTTGACTTCAGCACCAGTCCTGGCGCTTCCAGAGGGATCCGAAGGTTATGTTGTCTATTGTGACGCTTCAGAAGCCGGATTAGGTTGCGTACTGATGCAACACGGCAAGATGATTGCTTACGCTTCTAGAGAGCTCAGGAAGCACGAGAAGAACTACCCGACTCACGACCTAGAGTTAACAACCGTGATTCATGCACTTAAAATCTGGAGACATTACTTATATGGCGTTCATGTTGACATCTATACAGGTCATAAGAGTCTTCGACATTTTCGCTGCATGAGCTAAACTTGCGGCAGAGGCGGTGGTTAGAATTGCTGAAAGATTACGATGTTGATATTTTATACCACCCGGGAAAGAAAATGTGGTAGCAGATGCCCTCGGCCGTAAATCTATAGGTAGTTTAGCATATCTGCGGGCTGGAAAAAGGGAGTTGGCTCATGAGTTTCTTCAGCTAGCCAATTTGGGGGTCAGAATGATAGATTCAGAAGATACATAAGTTACTATTCAGACTACAATAACATCATCCTTAGTAGCCGAGGTAAAAAGGCGTCAGTATGAAGGCCCTTCATTGACCTATTACAAGGATACAACTCCACAAAAAAAGAAATCACCATTCGGGATTACTGGAGATGGAGTCGTCAGATATCGAGGTAGGTTGTGTGTTCCCAATGTTGCGGGGTTACGTCAGAAGATTATGGAGGAGGCTCATTGCTCCCACTATTCTACCCATCCGCTCCCACTATTCTACCCATCCAGGGTCAACAAAGATATATCGCAACATCAAATAGGTTTATTGGTGGGATGGAATGAAGAAGGATGTAGCAGCGTTCGTGGCCGTTGTCCTAATTGTCAACAGGTAAAGATTGAATATTAGAAGCCCGGCGAATTATTGCAGGTTATGGAGATTTCGACTTGGAAGTGGAAAGTAGTTAATATGGATTTTATTTCGAGCCTACCTCGATCTCAGTGTAGGTTTAATTCTATATGGGTAATTGTTGATAGACTGAAAAAATCAGTACATTTTCTACCTGTCAGGACTACTTACTCCACCGAGGATTATGGGAAGCTTTATATTAAGGAGATAGTCCGACTTCATGGTGTTCCTATGTCCATTATATCCGACAGGGGTGCGCAGTTTGCGGTAAACTTTTGGAGATTCTTTCAGAAGGGTTTGGGGACTCAAGTGAATCTTAACATAGCATTTCACCCCCAGACAAACGGACTGGCTGAGCGCACTATTCAAAGCCTTGAAGATATGTTAAGGGCATGTGTGCTGGATTTTGGAGGTAATTGGGATGACTATTTACCGCTTATTGAATTGGCGTACAATAATAGGTACCATTCCAGTATTCAGATGGCCCCGTATGAAGCTTTATATGGGAAAAAGTGTACATCACCAATTGGATGGTTTGAAGTGGAAGAGACGACGCTAGGGGCCAGCTTTAATCCAGCAAGCGGTGGAGAAAGTTAATCTTATTAAAGATCGATTATTAACAGCCCAAAGTCGACAGAAGTCTTACGCGGATAATCGCCAACGAGACTTGGAGTTCCAAGTTAATGACCGGGTATTCCTAAAGGTATCGCTGATGCAAGGTGTTATGAGATTTGGTAAGAAAGGTAAGCTTAGCCCTCGATACATCGGACCCTACAAGTTTGTATGCAAAGTAGGCCAAGTAGCCTATAAGTTAGATCTACCTTTAGAATTGGGGACAGTCCATCCAGTCTTTCATGTGTCAATGCTTCGTAAGTATGTTAGAGATCCTTCTAGAGTGGTACCTGTAAATGATGTCCAGATCACTGAGCAACTATCCTACGAAGAAGTTGCCATTTCAATCCTGGATAGATAATTTCGGAGGCTAAAAACTAAAGATGTAGCCTCAGTTAAAGTTCTTTGGAGAAACAATAATAGGAAGAAATGACTGGGAAGTCAAGAAGATATGAAGTCCGTATATCCACATTTGTTTCCACTCCTGAAGAAGTTCGTACGAGACATCCTTGTCTTCGAAAGGTGCGTAATGCTTTTCTTTTTATAGTTTCTTGGTCTCGTGGGGCTATTATTGTCGTGGTTGTTGTAGCCCTGTGAGGCACTATATATTTTGGATTGTTGTAACGATGTGATGGTAGTAATACAATTACAGAGGAAGCTCTGTCGAAACTTCCATAGAATCTCCGAGAGTTTAACATTCAAGGACGAATATTTTTAAAAGGAGGGGAGAATGTCACACCATAAGAAATTTCGCGTCGTTGGCGTCGTGAGTAAACTAACGTAAGCTCAGAGAGGTCATGGAACCCTTATAAGATTAAGGAATACTATTAACAAGTGTTAAGCAAGTGTCTAAACGTCCCGGGATCAAGCAAATCGAAGAAAATAAGTTTGTTGAAAATTTGGCAAAATTTTGGATGGAAAATTTGGAAAAATTTTGGATAGAAATTTTGGATCAACTTCAGAGAGGTATATCTACTGGTATATCAGGAGTTTTGAGGTGTTTCAACAGCCTAAAATGAAGTTCGTCGACTGTAGTTTCCAACGCAATAAATCGTTCATCAATGCGACATCGGAGTAGGGAGTTATGGGCATTTTTAAAACGGACTGCCAGAAGCGTGCGAACCTACGTGGAAATTCTAGAAGCCACTTAAAAGGCCCACAAATTTCGGCCCACCAGCCCACCCGATTTTGGACCATTATATATACCCCCTTAAGTCACCTAAATCACCTCATTTTTCACCATTTCTCATCCCCACACTTCGCTAGAACCTACCACAACATTCATCAGATATCTTTACACCAAAACATAGCAAATTTAAGAGTTCCTACATCAAATTAGGCTCGGGTTTGTAAGATTAACAATGAATCTCGCCGAATCAAAGAAGGGCCATGACTTTGGGACTCATATTTTCACCAAAATAGAACCTTCTAGACCCTAGGAGCTCTCTCCAACACTCCAAACCATTCCAAATCAAATCAAGAGAAGATCAAGCCATAAAATCCTTAACTAGTTCATGGAAGGAGCTTGTTCGTACTTCTAATTGAAGTTGTGGTGGATAAGCTTTAGGGTGAATTGTGTGAGGTGAAGTTAGTCAAGTTATAAGGTATGTTTTTCATCTTGAATTTGATGTTAAGTCGTTTCTTTTGAGGATTTTAATGGCTTAAAGTAAAAAAAAAACATGGCATAAAGGTTGTAGATAGATATGTTGATGTTATTGGCTTATGGACTGATTTTCGAAGGAAGTTTGGGACGAATTTATATATGTTTGTCATGTAGTATCTTGATTACATTATGGTTGATGTTGTTAATCATGTTTGGGAGTTGTTTTGGAATTTGGAGGAAGTAGATAATATAGGGGAAATGCTGTCCGATTTTCGTTGGCTCATTTATTAGTCTAGCTTGATCTTATCAGAGTTTCAATGGCTTGACCTTGGTATGAATTATCTTGAATGTAGATTTGCAAGTTCGAAAGGATAAGCGTTAAGTAGTTAAGGAAACGACAAGGTATGTTAAGGCTGTTCCTTCTTTTCTTGGCATGATTCCATATATGGTAAAAAAATGTAATGAACCTTATGACTAGGGATTTGTCAAAGTAGAGCTTGTCATATTATTGCATAGTTTTTGAGTGTTATGTTATTCTTTCCGAGGGGCCATATCTCCTCCCTATGTCCTTGAGTTTATAGAGAGACAGAAGAGGCATGTTATAGTATCAGTATTTTCAGCATATGCATGATATTGTCACGACCCAATTTCACAAAGTCGTGCAGGCACCTACCTATCCCACCTTGGTAAGCGAAACCTTAATTCAACCTTCACAAACACAGTATATATAGCGGAAGAAAATAAGCAACGAAGCCTGTCATTCGAATATATAATAAATGCGGAAGTAATCATAAACCACCCCAGTATCTGGTCTGGTCATACAAGAGCACTAACTAAATACTACAAGTCCTAAGATGAAAAAGTCTCAAAATACAACTGCCTCAAAATAGAGTAAGACAAGTAAAGGGAAAGAACATTCAGTAAATGTTCAGCCATCGTGCCCTCACCCCGAAATGACTCTATAAAGCAGCCTCGCCGATCAGCCGCGAGGGAAAAGAGTGAACCTGTCTAATACTCTGCATCCATAAAAGAATGCAGCAAGCGTAGGTTAGTACAAAACAACGGTACTGGTATGTAACATAGGCCAAATAAGACTAGTTGACATATAAAAAGATAATAAGGTAAAAGAAAACAAGTAAACGATAGAATACAAGTCATGTTTTTCCACGTGATCACCGTTCATATCTAACCTTATGTTATAGCAACTAATCTCAATTGTTCCAACCATTCACATATATCAACAAGTCTACTAGTACGATCCAATCAACGTAGTCTAACTCACAAACAACCAAGAAGTATAACCAACACCATAACCAAGTCGTAATCAACCAAGAAGTATAATCAAAGCAATGCAATATGAGGTATGAATGCAATGTGATGCAATGCAATGCCTGTACTCTTGTACTCCAATGACGGAATACCTCTATGCCTCAGCAGTACAAACCCATGGGGGACCCGCAAAGTCCAAGCATAGTCACTCCGCACACAGCTCAGAGGACCAAATACCCAAAAATCTCATAATATCAGTGTTCCATATCAATCACTCCGCACACAGCCCAGAGATGACTTGATATCAAACATGTCTCAGAAGAATATCGGTCACTCCACATACAGCCCAGAGATGACTCGTATCAATGCAATAATGTATGAAGTAAGAATATGATGCAAGTACAATATCAATGAATCATATCAACCAACCCTGCCACGAAGGGGCGCACAAGTAATATCAGCATCAAGACAACGAGATAAACCACACAGGATAACTCTCAATTTTACTAATAATCAAGTCTCACAATATCACATTCATCAATGTTTCCTTTTCATTTCTATGATCAGTACCAATCACAAAGCCTAACAATATAGTATCAGTATTTCCATCTCGGTCATTCCGTGTCACAAAGCCTAGGGTGACTCAATAATCAATATGCCATGAATATGAGTATGAATATGGGACAATGCAACTATAAACCGTGAACAATCTTAAGTTTCAAGTCGTGCCAAACATAGCGCACCAATATCACAAATGATACACATCCGTGCCATACAAAGCGCACCAATATCATCGCAATGATCCACACAAGAATCATAATAATATCCAATTTCCTATGACAATAAGTACAAATATCCCAAAATTGCTATACCAATAACAAGGCGTACACTAAGTACTAGTATCAATATCAAGTAATTTCGTCCTTCCGTTTGACTTACAGTTCACAAACAATCCACCAATTTATATACAATGTACCAAACAAGTCCTATGAAGTCTACAGGCCACAAGCCCGATCAAACAAGTCACAAGAAATACCAAACCCTAAGGCAACATCCATCCCAAACTTCATACCCGAAGGTTTGCATGAAATCTCCGACAATATTATCTAAATATATGCTTCGCTAGTCGAAGTCTCACCACAAATGTAAGCCGTAACCTACCTGGAACGCCGAACAGCAAATCACGGACCGTGAACTAATTCCTTGCCCTCACGGTGAGTCTCCGTACAATCGAACTCTAACCAAATAGAGATTCTATGTAAGAATACGATAAGGACAACATCCATATTGGTTATATTCTATTCGGGTCAAACCCTCTCTTTAATATAGGAAAACGGGACTTAAGGGAAAAACGGGAATTTTATGATCAAAATACTAATTTCAACACCAATTAACCCAAACCCAACATTAAAATCAAAGGAATGTTCAACTAATACTCAAAATCCTTTTTATATGAAAAACCCCATTCAGTCTAAGAACCCTAATTTTTATTCAAGAATTTTTATGAAATAATCATGGGTTATTAATTACTAAGCATGGAAATATGATAATCTATCATAAACATCAACAGTTTCATCATTAAACTCCATCTACTCATCAATTTCGTTTTTAACACTTTTTCTTCCAAAACCCATGAAAACCCTCTTTAATTCTAGTTATTACTAGGTTAGAATCATGCAATAATAAGTTCTAGTCATCAAATCCATACTTAATAGAGCTAACCCAACCAACAAATAGAGATTTTTTAACCATAAGTTCATTTTAGAAGAAAACCCCAAAACCCACTTAGCCTTCATACTCTTAGGAGGAATCTTAGCATAAATTAACGGTTAAGAGAAGTGAATAGATGATTCTAATGTCAAGGATGTTACCTTTGTGTTAAAAACCCTCTCAAAATCGCCTCCCCAAGCTTAGAGATATGAAAATGAAATAATGACTTAAGGTTGGGGCTTTTAAAACTTAAAATAACAGATTATGCCCGTCGACCGCTTCAGTGGCCACCTGACCGCTTATGCGGCCGACCGCTTGGGCGGCCACCCGATCGCTTCGGCGGCAACCTGACCGCTTCGGCGACTCTTCCAAACTTGGAATTATCACTCAGAACCATCCCGAAACCTCCCAGACATAAACCAAATATGCAGATATACATAAAAACGCGCTGCGAACGCACTCGTGGCCTCAGAATTCTATGGAGGTCTCGTTGACCAAGTCAACCCCCGATACCTCAAAACTAACTTTCCAACCCATGTCCCAAAATGCACCCGAGTGCATTGGGAACCAAACCAAATATGCACACATTCTAAATGACCAACCGAACCTTTCGGAATTGACGAATTTTCAAAAAAGGACCGTTTACCCAAAAGTCAACTTTGAGTCAACCATTTTTCGCTTTAAGCCCAATTTTCACAAAAAGTTACCCGAATCAAATCTAAACACATCAGGAAGCGTGTCAACGGTCCTCTCGGGTCAAAAGTGAGCTAACCAAGCTCAAAAGTGTCGGAGATGTAATAACGACCAAACGGGTCGTTACAGATATACTTATATTTTCTTTAGCCAGGCTACTTGGTCAGTGAGACACATTCTTTTGCCTAGCCTACGGGTCAGTGAGACAGATTGCCTACGGGTTAGTGAGATAGATTGCCTGGCCGACAGGCCAGTGAGATTTTACAATTGCCTGGCCGCTTGGTCAGTGAGATATATAATAATATTATTTTACATTTCATACGAGACAGGTCAGGTGAGATATTCCGGACATCCTTTGGCCTCCAGATTATATTGTTTCAGTTCAGTTTCAGTTATCGCTTGCCTTACATACTCGGTATATTGTTCGTACTGACGTCCCTTTTTTCGGGGGCGCTCGCATTCATGTACTGTGTACGCATCGACGGACCGATAAACCACCCCGCATGGTGAGGATCTAATATCGGACCGATTGGTGAGCTCCCTTTGTTCGGAGTTTCCAGTGTCTTTGGAGTCTCTTTCTTTTTGATTACGACATTGTATGGGCCGGGCCCCGTCCCGATCATGGTACGAATACCATACTTTCCACTAGAGGTTTGTAGACGAGTCCTCTATATAGTATGTACGTGATAGCCTTGTCGCCGTATATGTCGTCGGATCGTTGGTTTGGTACAATTAAAGCAGCCTCATCGGCTTGCTCAGTTGTGTCGATATATTTTGGGTGTGTCTATATATATATATATATATATAGATTTAGACATTATCAGTTTAAGTTAGGGGTCACTCCCCAGAGTTTCAGATTTAGAGTGGTTCGCTTGAGCCTAGTTTGGCATCGAGTGTCGGTCACGCTGCTCCCGATTTGGGGCATGATAGTAGCGATCGGTGGATCCATCTCTAAGGCTCCTACTCCTTCATGGCCACCCGATTCAGCTCCATCTTTTGTGGCACAGCAGGCAATTCAAACGCCCAATTTTGCTCCGGAGGTCCGAACAAAACCAGCATCAAGAGGTCATCCACCTTGGAATAACTTGTTTGCAGGTAATAGGGCATCTCAAAGTAGGGTAGCTCTTAGATATATTCCACCAAAAATATTTGATGGCAAATTTAGGGTTAAATTAGATAAACAAGAGGTCGAAAATGAAGCTTTGAAATGGAAATGCTCATTAATAGCCTATGTGGTAGGGGATACACCGGGTTATAAACACATGAGCAAATTTATGGCGCAGACATGACCAGTGGTGGCTGAACCTGACCTATATCTACATGAAGAAGGGTACTATGTTGCTAGATTCAGGGATATGAATGATCTTAATGAAGTTCTCGTTGCTGTTCCATACACTATTAATAACAAACCCATCATACTTAAGATGTGGCAACCCCATTTTGATTTCAATGCTGAATTTTTGACCAATATCCCTCTATGGATTAAATTCCCCAACTTGCCTATTAGTTGCTGGAGTGATGACTCTTTGAGTAGAGTAGCGAGTGCTTTGGACAATCCATTATTTACAGATGAATGCACATCAAAGAGAATAAGAATATCTTATGCTAGGATGTTGGTGGAGGTTAACATTACAAAACCATTACCTGATCCTATAACTGTTGTAGATCCTTCAGGGTTAGAGTTTGATCAAGATGTTCATTATGATTGGAAACCGACCTTCTGTTCTAAATGCCTACAACTAGGACACCAATGCCCTCTAGAAATGAGACACCTTACTTTCGATCCGTGAAGAAAGAAGCTAACAACAACAAGGTGTCTTTCGTAGCATGGATCTCAAAAAATGCTCCTGAACAAGTCCCTGCTCTATTGACTGAACAAGACACTCAACCTACTACCAATGTGACTGATCCTTCTCCTCATGATATTGCACCAAAAAACCATATGCCCATTAATCAACCTGATCCAACTAAGAGTCCAAAGTTACAACAGGTTGTTATACAAACCATATTACCTACTGTTAGCTCTGACCAACCTAATGGCCAACCTATCATGCCCAATCATACCACTAGGCTAGATGAACAGGGTGAATTGCAAGTGCAAAAAAATACTGGTAAACAGAAAGCTATGAGTGATCAAATGACTGCTACTTTCCTCCCTTCGTGTGAAAGTGAAGGATTCCAATTGTGTCAGTAACTTGGATGGTGTGGAACATCAGGGGGCTCAATAAAGTGTACAAGTAAAAAGAACTGAGCCTTTACCTGAGAGAAAATAAAGTCAATCTAGCTGGAATAGTGGAAACAAGAGTCAGGGAAGGGAATGTAGACAGAATTAGCAAAAAGATTGCACCCAACTAGAGATTATTGAATAATCATACTCATGCCAACAATGGGAGAATATGGCTTATATGGGATGAAAAGCTGCAATGTGTGACTCATGTACCGAACACCGCTAGCCGATTCACTGCAAGTCACCAATAGACGGAATCCGGTCGTATGTGCTACATGACCATTATCTATGCCTTCAACACTGTAAAGCAAAGAAAGGCAATGTGGCATCAAATTTGTGATATTTCATAACAGATTACCATTTCATGGGTAATCTGGGGTGATTTCAATGCTGTTATGTGCTCTCAAGACAGGTTATATGGTGCACCAGCTACTACTGTTGAGATTCAGGATTCTATCGATTGTGTGCACACTCTCAACCTAACTGAAATTTCATGGAGAGATGATTACTATACATAGACACACAAACAAAGAGGAGCAGCCAGGGTGTATAGTAGACTAGATAGGGCTCTAGGGAATACTGAGTGGATGATTCATCAGGGACATTTGGTGGTGGAGTATAAGCATCCTTACATTTCAGACCATTCGCCCATGCTACTCTCTCCAACTGTGACCCACCAGAATATCAAAGTGTCTTTCAAATTCTTCAACATTTGGGCTGACCACCCTGACTTTAGTAATATTGTTAAAAAGGGATAGGCCAAGCACTATACAACAGATTCAATGAAAAATGTGTGGCTGAAGTTGAAAGGTATGAGATCTACTTTCAAGGCACTGAATAACAGGGAATTCAAAGGTTTATCTGATAGGGTTGCTACTGCTAGAGCTGCTTTAAAAATTATATAAGAGAGATTGTCCTTCAGGTACACTAATGAACTGGCTGATGAAGAGCATGAAACACTCCAACAATTGGAAAAATGGTCTCTTATTGAAGAGAAGGCTTTACAACAAAAATCCAAGGCAACCTGGACCAAGTTAGGAGATATAAATACTAAATACTTCTCTGCAGTAATGAAGGAGAGACAATAGAAGAAACGAATCACTGTCTTGACTAGCCTGGCTGGTATTAGATTGACTGATCCTATTGCTATACAACTAGAAATCACCCAATTTAACATATCCCTTATGGGGACAGCTGCTACCACATTGGATGCTGTTAACATGATCATAATGAGGAAAGGACCTACTATCAACCATCTCCGACAACTAGCCCTGTGTGCTGATATCAAATCTCAAGAGATTTATACTGCCCTTAGAGACATTGGGGATGATAAAGCACTAGCGGTAGATGGGTATAATGCATTATTTTACAAGAAAACATGGAGTGTGATTCAGGTTAGGGTAGTACAAGCAGTGCAGAACTTCTTTGCCACTGGGACCCTTTTCAAGGCAGTCAATTGTGTAGCTATTACTCTTTTGCCTAAGGTGGCTAATCCTTCAACTGTGAAGGAATACAAACCGATAGCTTGTTGCACCATTCTATACGTGTATCAACTGTTAACGATTCCATTATTATCAATGGTGAACCTTCACCCCCCTTTGATGCTGCTACGGGTTTGAGACAAGGAGACCCCCTTTCTCCTTATCTCTTTGCCATTGCTATGGAATATTTGAGTAGGAGCTTGAATGAACTTGGAGAGGATAAAGGCTTCAAATACCATCCTAGGTATGCCAAACTAGGTATCACTCACTTATGCTTTGTAGATTACCTATTATTATTTGCTAAAGGAGATTATACTGCTATTACTAAACTACAGGCTAAGTTTCACCAGTTCTCCAGAGCCTCTGGCTTACAACCAAACTTAGACAAAAGTTCAGTATACATTGGGGGTTTGAATAATAGGGATGCTCAACAGATCATTGAATACCTAGGATACAGACATGAAGATTTACCTTTCAATTATTTAGGTGTTCCCCTTATAACCAAGAAGCTTACTTTACTACAATGGCAACCTCTGATAGAGAAAGTTGTGGCTAAAATCTTCTCTTGGACTGCTATACACTTGTCTTATGCAGGAAGGATCCAATTAGTGAAATCAGTCATTTTTAGGGTCCAATCTTACTGGGCTCAACTGTTTGTACTTCCAGCTAAAGTGATGAAGGCAATCAATGCGCATTGTAGGAGCTTTATATGGTCTGGGGTGAATAATATAACTAAAAGGGCTTTGGTGTCTTGGGACAAAATGTGTCTTCCCAAATCAGCAGGTGGCATGGATTTGATCTATCTTAAAATATGAAATAAAGCTGCACTAACAAAGATTTGTTGGGACTTGGCTATCAAGCAAGACAAACTATGGATTAGGTGGATCCATACTTTCTACATAAAGGGATAGAGTTTATATGCATTTAGCATACCGCAATAGGCTAGTTGGATGGTCAAAAAGGTGATTGGGACCAGGGTGCTACTTACTACTGGACAGAATAGTACATTACCATGAAGTGGACTGATCAAACACTTTTATTCTCAACAATTGGGGTCCTACCCTAGAGTCCCGTGGAGGGGTTTACTATTTCATAACACAGCTAGACCAAAAACGGTGTTTGTCATGTGGTTCCAAATTCAAAATAGGCTTCTACTGCAGACAAACTTTTAAAATGGAATTTGCAATTGGACCCTAAATGTCAACTGTGCCACACTGGAGATGATACTCGAGACCACCTGTTCTTTGAGTGTTCTTAGACTCAAACATTATGGAAGAGATTGATGCAATGGTTGCAAATCACATGGCCAACTGTACCAAATTGGGTGATGCAATATTATACTATCCTACTAGCCAGTAAAGGAAGATCAAGACAGGCTCAAACCATTAGAATGGTGTATGCAGAATTCATAAATGTTGTATGGAATGAGAGAAACAGTAGAATATTTGAAAAGAAGGAGACAACAGGAGAGCAAGTTGCCAGAGAAATTGCTTACACCTGTACAATGAGGGCCATACCAATAGTGAAGGCACGCTTGATGCTATGCAAATTCTAGGCAGAGATTACTTTTGTGTTTGATGGATTAGGCAGTAACTAGTGTTTTAGCAAATCTGTGTAATCGTTACTACCTAATCCTGATTGTTTTTCGAGTATGTAAGGGGTGAGCCCATATGACTAAGCGAGCTGTGATAGCTTGGCTGCTTTGTAAATATTACTTGGTAATTAATACAAGTTAATAGTTACCAAAAAAAATGTAGTGGGATAATAAGTGAGGTAGAGCATGGGAATGAGGTTACATGAGTTACGCCTTAGTGGGGTAATTAGTAGGATGAACTTATGCCTAGAGGGACATAAGTTATGCATCATAATATTCACAAGTTATGCCCGCGTCCTTAAAGAACTTATGTCCCGCTAGGCATAAGTTCGATTTTGAAGAGCAAATAAAGACTAGCCCATCTGAAGGGAGAAAATTAAAGACCAATCCATTTGTAGGGTAACCCGTGCAATTACTTAAAAGATCAAGACTTACCGCAAAATTAGCTGATATGCAAATATATACCCCCGTTTATTTTCATTAAGACTAAAATGTTTGTCTTTTAAACACACCTGAATATTAAAATGTGTATTAATATTAAAACATGTGAATTGAACATACATCTGAATATTAAGATATCGTATTAAGATCTGAATACTGAATAATTAAGATATTTATTTTATCAACATTTAAATGCATAAAATTTGTCTATGTTGATAATTAGTTAATATAAAATACAAATTAAATATAATTACTCTAATACTATATAAACTATTGAGAAAATAAATTTATATGATGGTCGGTGGTGGTGATGTGGATTTTGACTGATAGTGATTGTGGATTTTGACTGGTAGTGGTGGTTGTAGGTAATAGCTAGTGGTGATGGTGGCTGACTATAGTGGTAGTCAATGGTGGTTGATGGTGGTAACTGGTGGTGGTGATTGATAATTATGATGGATGATGGTGATAGATATAACAGTGCGATAGATAATAGTGGTGGCGAATATGGTGGTGATTGGTGATGATGAAAGTTACGGTGCTTGGCGATAGATATCGTGGTGGTTGATATGGTAGTAATTAGTGATGGTTACATTACGTTGTAGTAATGGTGATCGGTGGTGATGACTCTAATTGATAGCTAATGGTGGTGACAATTGATTGAGATGAATGGCAATAGTGGTGGTTGTGATTGAGAATGATGATAGTAGGTGGTGATTGGGGGTTGCTGATAGTGATTGGCGGTGGCAACATCAACGGCTGATAGTGGTGAAGGTGTCTGGACTAATGAAAAAATAGCTTATTTGCAGAAATCTTGAACGAATAGCATATTAATAATGCTAAAACTTTGTTACACTAATCTTAACCATTGTAATCTATTTAGATTCATTAAGTGATTTTAAAATTAAATAAAATGCATTTAATGATTAAATGAAAAAAGCTAACTCTAACTTAAAAATAAATAAACTTAATAACTGAAATATGAATAATTAAAATTCACATTTTTATTACGTGCAAACAAATAAGCCAAGGTATAAGAGTTACGTCTGAAGTACTCTAAACAAAGGGGTGTGATTTGTGAAGATTCCTTAGTGGTCCTAAGTTAGGTCTTACAAGTGGCTTATTTTTAACCCTATCACTTAACAATCATGTAACCCCAACGTTAATGCTTCTAGAACGCTTTTTCCTCATTAAGTAATCCAACTATTATAGTAATTGTTTCTATTATTACTATTAATAAATATTGCACACTTTACAAAATTGATTCTTGCACTCACTCTTTTGGTATTATTTGGAAGAAGTAGAATATTACTATACTAATTAATAAGAGAGAATTTGAGGAGCTTCGGGTTGATAGGAAATGACCAGTTGGCCCTTCTATTTTTGTAGAAAGAGCATGTTGGCCAGCTAGGCCCACTTATGTGCATAACTTATTGTCTTGAGGGAAATCTACATGGTGTAGCAAACTGTAGTAGGTAATTATATTTAATAGCTATAGTTTGCATTAATTACTTCTCATAGCTAAAAGTTGTATTTGAAATACCTATCATAGCTACACTTTATATTTAAAGTAGAATACTCTATTTTTATTATTTTTATCTTGACTGAGAATTTTAGGGCTAGCTTTGAGATGCTTCTTTTCACTCCGCCGCCGCCGGCCACCATGAAGATCTTCGGCGAGTTCTTCCGCAGTCGCCATCTCGCTCTCTAATCTCTGGCGAGTTCCGCCGCCGTCGAACACCCTAAACACCGTCAAAACTCTCTCTCTATTCCACTGTAACATCGGGTCTCTTTTTCTAATCTCTGGCCAGTTCCGCCGCCGTCGTCGTCTCTCTCTCTTTAATCTTCGGTGATACACTTTATTATCTAGATCTAGCAAAGACGCCATGCCTCTCGTCGCCGCCGAAGTTACAATCATGACCACCGCCGCCGCATCTCTCCAGATCTGGTCCCTCCAGATCTACTACTGTCACAACCGCCGGTGCTCTCCATATCAGTGGCATTCCTAGGCCATGTTATTTCAGGTGAAGGTGTTAAAGTAGATTTTCAGAAAATTGACGTTGTTAAGAATTGGCCCAGACCCACCTCAGCATCAGATATTAGAAGTTTCCTGGGTCTGGCAGGTTTTTATAGGCGGTTCATGGAGGGTTTTTCCTTTATCTCAGCTCCGTTAAAGAAGTTGACCCAAAAAAAAGTTAAGTTACAGTGGTCTGATGCATGCGAACAGAGTTTCGAAAAGTTGAAGAAGAGATTGACTTCTGCTCCAGTTCTGAAGCTACCAGAAGGAACCGAAGGGCTCGTAGTATATTGTGATGTTTCAGGAATTGGTCTCGGATGTGTTCTAATGTAGCATGGTAAAGTTGTGGCTTATGCATCTAGACAGCTTAAGGCTCATGAAAAGAATTATCGGACTGATGATCTAGAATTGGAAGCTGTGGTTTTTTCACTTAAGATATGACGTCACTACTTGTATGGAGTATATATGGATATTTTCACCGATCATAAAAGCGTACAGTATATTTTCAAGCAAAGAGAGTTGAAACTTAGGCAGAGAAGATGGCTCGAATTGCTTAAGGACTATGATATGGATATTCTTTATCATCGAGGGAAGGCGAATGTAGTGGCCGATGCTCTTAGTCAGCGTTCCATGGGAAGTTTAGCCCACATTGATACAGATAAGAGAGTTATGACCAAGGAAGTTCACTGTTTGGCCAGTCTTGGAGTTTGACTTTTGGAATCCGAGGATGGCGATGTGGTTATCCAGAATAAAGCCCTTTCCTCCTTAGTCGTTGAAGTTAAAGAGAAGCAGTATAAGGATCCCTACTTGTTGCAACTGAAAGAGGGGACTCACAAGCATAAAACGACGGCTTTCGAACAAGGGAGAGATGACGGTACCTTGAGATGTCGAGGCAGATTATGTGTCCCAGATATAGACGGGCTTAGAGAGCGGATTATGTCAGAAGCTCACAATCCAGGTATTCTATTCACCCAGGTTCCATAAAAATGTATCATGATCTGAAGGAAATCTATTGGTGGAATGATATGAAAAAGAATGTAACAGATTTTATGGCTAAGTGTCCAAATTGGCCTGGTGGCTTGGCTCAGAATATTGATATTCCCATATGAAAATGGGAGATGATAAATATGGATTTCATAACAGATCTACCTCGTTCAGCTAGGAGGCATGACTCGATTTGGGTGATTGTAGACCGACTTACGAAGTCAGCTCACTTCTTACTAGTTAAGACAACAGATTCAGCGGAAGACTATGCCAAGTTGTATGTTCGTGAAACTGTCAGACTTCATGGGACTCCAGTGTCCATTATTTCAAATCGTGGTGCTCAGTTCACTGCAAAATTTTGGAGATCCTTTTAGAAAGGATTGGGTACAAAAGTTAATCTCAGTACAGCTTTTGACCTTGTACAGATGGCCAGGCAAAGCGCACCATTCAGACCCTTGAGGATATGTTGAGGGCCTGTGTCCTTGATTTCAAAGGTAATTGGGATGATCACTTTCCTTTTATTGAGTTCTCTTATAATAACAGTTACCATGCTAGGATTGGTATGGCACCGTGTGAAGCTTTGTATGGGCGCAGATGTAGATCACCAATTGGTTGGTTTGAGGTTGGTGAAGCAGAGTTGTTAGGACCAGACTTAGCCTACCAGGCTATGGAGAAATTCAAGTTAATTCAGGAGCGGTTGAAAACGGCTCAGAGTCGCCAGAAGTCTTACACAGATGTGAGACGAAGGGATTTAGAGTTTCAAGTTAATGACTGGGTGTTTCTTAAAGTTTCGCCTATGAAGGGTGTCATGAGATTTGGTAAGAAGGGGAAGCTTAGTTCCCACTATATTGGACCATACATAATTCTGCAAAAAGGTTGGTCAAGTGTCTTATGAGCTTGAGTTGGTGCAAGACATGGTTGCTATGCACCAGTATTCCATATGTCCATGTTGAGAAAGTGTGTAGGAGACGCCTCATTAGTTGTCCCGACTGATAGCATAACAGTCAATGATAGTTTGACTTAAGAAGAAGTCCCAGTGAAAATCCTTAATCGTCAGGTTCGCAAGTTGAGAACGAAAGAAGTTGCCTCAGTAAAGGTTTTATGGGGGAGTCAGAAAGTTGAAGAAGCTACGTGGGAAGCAAAAGAGGACATGAAGTCCAGATATCCCTGTCACGCCCCAAAACCCACCCCAGACGTGACCGGCATCCGACGTCATGAACAACATCGGAAGAACCTTATAAATCAATAATGTCAAATCTTTTTTCGATAATCTTTCATTTATTTTAATCAAACAAGTGATAAACAACTAAATAAAATTTATGATCAGAATTATGAAACAAAATCAGCGGAAGTCAAATCATATACTTAGTTAATAAACGTGGCACAAATGCCCCAACAAGTCATACGAGACTCCAACACACTACCCACAATCTAACAACTATCTAAGGAGCTTCTAAGATAATGAGTAATGTCTAAATCATCGGGACGCATCCCGAAACTAAAATACGAAAAGTGAAAATAGAATGGTGCCCCACGAACAATCATGTGGCCTCACGGAATAGTCTCGAAAGCAGCAAGTTCTCTTAAGTCGTAGGCGTATCACGAACCTGCTCCTCAATGATACCTAACATACCATAAAAAACAACAATGGTATGCCTGAGTACTGAGTACTCAGTGAGTGTCTAAGGGGCAATAGTTAATAAAACCAAAGTAAGGTAATAAAGTCAATAAAATGATATCAATGAAAATAACAGTTCAAACCCAGCAATAAAGTGAGTCAGCAACATTAAAGAGTCATCAAAGAATCCAACAATGACACACACATTAACTTAACTCCTTACCATTTACCAGGCCAAGTATTTCACGAACGAATTCACTATTACCAGAAGCCACTCACAGGCAACAAGATACGAAACAAGCCACTCACAGGCAGATCAATCAATCGATATTCCGAGTTAGGAAACCACAGAGGCTAATCGTCCTCTGGACTAGCACAACAATAGATACTCCGGGCTAGGAAGCAACGGAGGCTATTCGTCCTCTGGACTAGCACAACCATAGATACTCCAGTCTAGGAAGATACGGAGGCTAATCATCCTCTGGACTAGCACAGCAATAGATACTCCGGAGCTAGGAAGCAACGGAGGTCAATCGTCCCTCCGGACCGACACAGCAATAGTCGTATCGATATGTTAGGGTCCATAACGGCTAATCGTCCTCCGGACTAGCACGACGCCCATACAAAGCCCAAACACAAACAAAATACAAATCATGGCATATTACCAAATCATCAATCGTGGCTTAGAGCCGAATCTCACTTCTCAAGTCATCATCTCAAAATTGAGGCATTTCAAGTTATAACCAATTTAGAATCTTATTCAAATCTCTTATTCAATTTCAAGTTCAAGAAACTCATTCAACAACAAAACAAGTTTAAGGTTAAACCTTTAGAAAAATAATTTCAATCATTCAATAATAGGAAAAGTGAGTTTCACGAAGTAGTACAGTTCATATAAGGTTCGATGCGGGCTTGACCCTACACACGCATGACCTTGTCTAAAAGAAATCATCTTTAATTCTAAAAGAACTTCCACCAGACAAGAGTTATGACTTATACAAACAATCAATGAAGGATTCTCAAATACAAACCATGCTTTCACAATATAAACGTACTTCAAAAGTAGACATACTTGAAAAGACGATTTTTGAAATATAGACATACTTCAAGATAGATTTTTTGAAATCTAGACATACCTCAAATCCCGCTCAAATGCACTTTCCAAGATTCAATAATCACACTACAATGGTTTTATATGAGAAAGATTAGAGCTTTAATCTAATTCTACCTATATACCCCTTTTATAGAAAAACTAAGGTTTTTATGTCTAGAACGTGTTCTTGAACACTTCATGAATCAATCATGGATTCTAATCCCATAGGATAACCTACACTAGTCTAAACCCTTTTAATAACATAAAAAAAAGTCACGGATCATACCTTATTGAAGGAATCTCAACGTCTCCAAACGTCCCTTTCTTCTTCTCTTTCTTGGGTTTCAAGAATCTAGGGTTTTTGGAAGATGAACTAGCGTTAATTTGATGCTATATTGATGAAGTTGTTATATCCCGTATTTGGAACGCCGGGACTATTTGGGTTAACTATGATAAGTTAGGGTTAAGACCATTCCGGGACGCGAAGTCGAGACGTTTGACCTTCGATTTTGCCATAGGACCTAAGTGTGTATGATATTATTGGCATGGGAATATTTTGGAAAAGTTGGGACCAAAAGTGGAAGTCTTGAAAGTTGGAAATTATTGAGATTAAAAAGGGCCATGTGGCCGGCCACTCTTGGAGTGGGCCATGGACACATGGTTGGCCATAATATGAAATTATAAGGATGACTTAGAGGGATTAATTTATCATCATTTCAAGACTTGGAACAATCAAGAACTTTGGAGAGAAAAACCTCCAACCATTCGGCCATAACCTCCCAAAATCAAGACCAAGAGCTAGCCTTCCAAAAATTTATTTCTTCACGTAAACCTACTAATTTGAGGGTGCTTGATAACGTGGAGTTGTTGTTTCAAGCGTTGGATTACTCGTTTTCATCCTTGGCCAACTTTGGATAAGTTGAGGAGTTGTGAAGAAAGGTAAATTCTAATCTTGTTTTATGAGTTATGGAGGGTTTATGTGTGTTGTTGTATGTTGTTATGGATGAAATTCATGAGATATAGCATGATGAAGTTGAGCCGTGTACCATGGTGTGTGGCCGTGTGCATGTGTGTTGTGTGTTTAAGTGATGAATTTATATTATGTAGTGTGTTTGGTTATTGTGGTGTGTTGAAATGAATAAAAATCATGAAGTGTGTATGTTGGGTATGTTGGCCGAATAAGGCCCTTCATGTGTGTCAAGAAATGAATTAGTTTTCTTAGAATTTTGGTTGTTGTTGTTATGTGGAATCTATGTTGGAAATAGGAGTTTAATGATTCGAATTGGTATTGTAAGTGTTATGGGCTGATTTGGAAGGTTTGGTGCATTTAGTGTAATTTTTATGTTCATGAAAATGGCATGGTTAGAGTATAGATTGTTGGAGTAAACCATGTCTTGAAATCAAGGAATGTGTTAGAGTTGAGGTTCTCGGGTTTGGGGATCATTTCGGGTGGAATGGAGTGTTTGTTGGATTGTTGGAAATATTGTATGAATTATTTAAAGAGTTCTTGAATGTTGTTTGAATGGTTTTGGGATTGATAATTGAATATGCGTTAGTTTGATTACATGTTGGTTTGTAAGTATGTAGTTGTAGTAAGTATAATTGGAATATTGTTGGAATGTGTGGAAAAGGATTATTAATGTTCGAATGTGTTTGAATTGATTATGGATATTGTTGGAATGATTGTTGATGTTGTTGTGTTGTTGAATTTGGCCGAGTTGAATTCTCGGGGTTGGTCCATTTAGAGTGAAGTCTTCGCCCAATTTTCCGTAGGATTATGTGTTAGTCGGGAATGAGCTTCTAAATGCTTATGGTTGATGTTGGTATTTATTGATGTCATGTAGATCTTGGAGAATTCGAGGTATAAGTTTGATTTGGATTAGCGTTGGGTGCAAGCGAGGTATGTAAAGCTTAACTCTTCTTTCTTTTGGCATGTCTTAGTTGTACATAGGCTACGACACGAGCCTCGAGGAAATTCCATTCTCACAATCCGAGCATGTCTATGATTCGTGTTTGTCTTTTGGTACTCGTATGTTGATGTGAGAAAATATTGGTTTCGATATTGTTGGAACAATTGATTTTAAAGTTGCATAAAAACTTGGTTTTCAAAAGAATTTTATTCTTAAACGATGTTGAAACTACGAACGCTCCTAACTTTCGACTAAGGGCTCGGATTGCCTCGATATCGTTGTGGGAGGTTGTATGACGTGTGATGAGTATGTTTTCCATAGGCGGGCCCGGCTCGGGTTGACACTCGTCCGTGGGTCCCGCGACCTTCCTTTGTACTTTTCTGATGACGTTTGAGAGAGTTTGGTATGACGATTTTTCCGGTTCCCAAGTACGGTCATTTTACTTACTTTTTGAACCTATGATAACGATTTTATGCATATGGTTACTCACGACTCTGCTCGTGCGGTTTGTTGGTACATCGTTCGCCGGTTCCCGGGCCGATTTTGTTGTCGTGCGCATTATGATATACATATTCCGGTGTTATGCTGTGTTACGGTTCCCGAGACCTCGCCATAGGGCCGGGTTCCGTTTATGGAGTTATCTTTGTGATATGGCTTATGATGTGTTGTGATGATGTGTTGTGTTCGGAGATACGGAGATTTGAAACCTTCGGTGTTATCGTGTTATGGCGCCAACGACGGGCGGGCGACCATATTTTCTGTGCCCTATGCATGCTTTGTACTTTGAAAACAAACGTTTGGCATTTTGGAAATGTACTTACTCTCGGTACTTCTGTTTCGAGTGTGACTCAGATTTGTTTACTGTATTTTCTGCTTTGCATACTCAGTACATATTCCGCATCGACCCCGCTTTCTTCGGGGTCGCGTTTTCATGCCGCGTGCGCGCACGCCTGTGATTTGGTGACCCGCCAGTTTAGGACATCTATCCTGCTGTGTTGGAGAGCTCCTTCTATCCCGGAGCCCATATTTTGGTATATTCTCGTTCGTTGCATCCGTATGTACATATTCAGGGGTACGGCGGGGCCCTGTCCCGTCATGTGAGTCTGTTGGTCTGTGTAGAGGTCTGTAGACGTATATGTGGGTTATGTGCCTATCTTGTACAGATGAGTTTGTATGTTATGTGTTTGGGCCGATGCGCTCGTGACAGCCTCGTCGGCTTCCGATATATATATATATGTATATATGAATGAGTTTGAGACGTGTTTGAGACAGCGTTTGATATTTGTATACGCGTAAGCCAGCTGTGTGTGATTCAGGTTTGACGAGTGTGTTTGGGTGCCCAACTCGGGCACTAGTCACGGCCTACGGGGTTGGGTCGTGACAGAAGTAATGATGGAAATTGATCAAGAACTTACCTTATATGTTTTGGGGAACCCTAGGGTTGTTTCCTCTCAAAAAGTTGGCCAAAACGAAGTGGGAATGAATATAACGAAGTTAGGCTTTTATAAAATTCGGGAAAAATCGCTTCAGGCATAAAATGGCCTGGTGCGTCGCCTGGGGAATCGCCCAGGGCGGCACACACAGTGTATCCATTTTGACGGCACCAAAATTTTGAGTTTGCTGAAAATTTGTCCTGGGGCGCCGCGCACACCTAATTTTCGCACTGCACAGATGATGCTCAGTAAAATGGGCATAAATCCTAGCACGGACTCTGTTAGAGATGGGAAACCTACCGTTGGATAGGTGTTTAAAAGACCTAAAACTTTCATGTTTTTCATTTTCTCAAATTCCTAATGAAAATATTCGAAAACTGGCCATAAGTGCAGACTGTCTCAGACTTAGACGAATTTAGAAGACCTTACGAACTTCACTTTTTGGTTTGACTTCAAAACGACTGCTTAAAACCCGAATTCATCCCGAATGGATTCATATGGATAAAATATCAACTTAATACAGGTTTCATACATTCACACCTAACTAGGATTTACGGGATGTTACAATTCCCATCTCTTTGAAGAGTCAGTAGAAAGCGTTGAAGGTAATTTATCTTCTCATTCAGATTTCCTTTCATGGTTTCCCTGTTCCCAGTATTCAGCCATTTTAGTAGTTGGCTAGTTTAGTAGTTATTCAATTCAGTAAATAATTCCGTTCAACCCCCTTTTTAGTTCAACATTCATATGTTCATGTCAGTTAGTGTGCAC
Source organism: Lycium ferocissimum (assembly GCF_029784015.1). Lineage (NCBI taxonomy): Eukaryota > Viridiplantae > Streptophyta > Magnoliopsida > Solanales > Solanaceae > Lycium > Lycium ferocissimum. Next base: position 20,834,799 of record NC_081350.1, read on the forward strand.
ATGCCTCAGCAGTCATATCAGAATCCATCATTCAAGGACAAATGATCCCAAGGCGGAGATATTGTAACACCTCAGACCCTTAACTTAAGCTTTGATCATGATTCCAGACTTAGAAAATCAAATAGAGAATGTTGGAGTTAGAATTTTGCTACAGTTCAGCAGATGGAGTTTTACGCCCAGAAATTACGGGCCATAATTTGAGATACGGACCGTAACTCGGTCCATAATTATTGATTTAGTCACTGGTTTTGGACATGGAAAATTACGGTTAGGAATTACGGACCGTAATTCGAATTAAGGACTATAATTGAAGGGGTGTTTAGCTAGGCATTCTGTTTTGAGACATCAAAAAATTACTGTCCAAGAACTACGGACCATAATTCAGTCCGTAAAACTCAATCCGCACGTAACCTATAAATACTTGATTTCAGTTCTAATTTTTATTTTTACAAGTCCCTAAACCCTAGAACGACCTGCTCTTCTCCTCCACCATCAAGAACACTAAGGTAAGCTATCCTAACCTATTCCAAGTGGATTAAATCATGTGTTCATCTAACCTAATTAGGGAATCATTGTTCTTAACCTAGGGTTTTTAAGAAAACCCATATTCAAGGTTTGAGACACAAGCTTTTGGGATTCTTCTCAAAGTTCAGACTTTTGTTGTAGATTATGAAGCAGCTAAGGTATGTGAGGCTAACTATCTACGTTAGGGAACGTTTATGATTCTCCCTACGCCTCATTCTACATGCTTATCAGTAATTTGACTCAGAATACGCCTTTAGCCTTAGTTTATTGAATAGTTGTAGAACTGCTATCTTCTAGGGTTATAGTTTCATAATTCGTTCATGGTGATCAGTTTGAATATCATGAACTCAGTACGTAATCATTATAGACTTGTGTATTGGCATCACATAAGTCTCAGTCAGTATATAATCAGTTATTTGTTTAAGTTCCATAATCAGAAACGGTTATCATGCTATCACTATAGCCTTGAGCCTTAGTCTTGTAAATTGTTTAATGTTGAACACTTGTATCCGTATTTTTAGGCCCTGGCCACGATTTATGCATACGTATTGCTTGGGCCCGAGGCCACGATTTTTGTGCACATTATTTGGGCCCTAGGCCACAGCTTATATTTATAGTTACATAGGTGATTCTTTATTCAGAACAAGGAGTACTTCAGATTCTTGCTTTCCTGTTTAGTTCAGTTTCAATACTTATATTTTTTCTTTCAGTTGCTTTACATACCAGTACAATTCAAATGTGCTGATGTCCCTTTTTATTGCTTGGAGATGCAGGCAACGATATACAGGTTGACGATCCAGCTAGCTAGGACTGCTCGTATCAGCTGTGTGGTGAGCCCCAGTTCCTTCAAGGTGTTATCCGTCTTTCAGTCTTTCCAATTTTAGATAGTTAGCTTTTCAGTATTCATAGAGGTTTCATAGACATAGTTCAGTTAGTCAGATATTAGAAGTCTTTTATGTATTAGCCTTGTTGGCTATTTATTCAGATGTTTCAGACTTAAACTAGTATTTCCGCATTTAATATATTTTTCAGTCAGACTTTTAGTATATCAGCTTGTGTTAGTCTTATTTCCTTATTTTGCATGTTTTGATATCACATGTTGATTCAGCCAGCCTATGAGTTCACTCGGTCACATGCAGTTAGGCAACGAGTGTCGTGTTATGCCCAGACCATGGTTCAGGGCGTGACATATAACCACCTGAAAATATAGCAATACACAATAAATTACCTCATATCTTTAAGTAAACAAAAAAAAAAAAATCAAAGTAAAGAGACTAGAATAAGTGGTAAGATCACCACTTATCAATAGTATCCCTAACCCGCCACTTTGCCTAAGAGACCGAATTAGCTCATCTTTTCTCGGAGCTTGAGGAGTATATTCATTACTCAAAAGAAGATACGAAATTTCTGTCCGCCGAGATGGTTCTTAAGAGCATTATAGTCGTCTTGGGGAATGATACTAATAGGGCACGGATGTCGGCATTTGATTTGTCACCAGATGCGCGGTTAAAGGCAAGCATTTGGGTTAAACATTATCTGGTTTTCAAAGGGGAAAGAAAAAAGGTGGTGTAAGAGTAAAATATTACTCAAATCTTTATATTAAAAAATAAAGCTTTTGACAAAAAGATCCATGATATTGTGTTCCAAACAATTGGCTAATAGATCATTAACTTGAAATAAATCTTGTCAATAATAAATATTACCAGATCATATATTAATGTGAAACTAGAGTCTTTGTGTCTTATAAGAATAATATAACTAATAAAACAACCCCTTAACAAACTTGATCATTAGGGTCCGGTTAAAAGGATCAAGAGTTAGGGGTTGGATCGAGCCAAGAGTCACATAAAGGGGTCGCGCCCAACTAGTTTAATGCTTGAATTATATTGGCTTGGACAATGATTCGTATGTTCAAACATTAACAGATAGGTTCGAGCTAATTCTAACAAATTATTTAAACTTAGAGAGCCGTATAATACTATCGAATATATAAATCAAAATTAGCTTTAGCATAAACTCATACTCTCTCTTCCTTATTTCAAGTTGTAAAATAAAAAAGTTCGGATTTTTTCTTCTGATTTCATTATTCAGCTGAAGAATAAACTCTGACTCCCCTCTAGTTTTCGCTTCCAACTTAAAACCCTAATCCCCATTTTTGCAATTTTAATTTTGATTCACCTAAAGGGATACTTTCTAAACGCTTTTAAACTTGAGTTTTTGTCTCTTAATACTATTGAGGAAAAAAAGCTTTTCATTGAAAGCAGTTGGAAGGCCTCAGCTGCAAAGAATAAAGATGGTATTGTAGGGTATATGTTGGCTCTTTTTTTTCCGACCAAAGCCCAAAATGTTATTAGAAGCAGGATCCAAACACATACATTATTCTAAAAACCAGAGGAAATACAACAAAGATATCCTTTTCCCCACCGTAAACACACAAATGAAAAAATTGAACTTTCTCACCAAATAACCCTGCAAAATAAAGAGTCAAACTTTCCTAATATCTCAATCTCCCAACTCAGGTTTGGTACTAACCAACAAGCAAGCACTACTAAAGTAAGTTAAAAAAGATATCTAAAACACAAATAAGTCTTAGGTTTCTTGGTTGAGGTCCCCTTTCCATCAAATCTGCGCTTCTTTCCCTCTCTTTGATTAATCTTGGGGTTTCTCCCCACAGTGCGCCTCAACGGAAAAATGAAGCATTAATAGCTAAAACAAGGGGTGTGGAGATCTCTATGGCCAACCTGGTTGCTGACCCATATTTAGGTTAGTACTATGAGCCTCTTACCTACTTAATAGATGCAGACATAATTAGCTACAAGGATTATGTTTGGTTCCTTGCCTGCAACGCTTTAACTGAGAAAGTTACTCCAGGGGGTTTGAATCAGTTTAAATGTCCGAATTGCATCTAGAAGAGTACAATCCTGTTAATGTTAAATTTTCTCTCACCTTTGAAGTGGGGGATGATAAGAGTGAAAAAACTGCTTTGTTTACTGCATTCAACCTTCGAGTTGAGAAAATCCTCGGATTTGAACCTGACATGCTTTTAATACAACCAACCAAGGTCGTGATGTAGGTCTCCCAAGTTTGGACGGCCACTTGTACAAAGGACACAAGTTTCTCTTTCATGTGCAACCCGTGTAAATTCAACTCCACCAGGCCATCAAGCTCCTCCACACTTGGATGACGCACCATCAGGCCAGCAAGATGTGTACATGCCACTGTGGGGGTGGTACCGGACACACCTCAGCCTCAGACAGCTCCTCCCCACCTGGAGGGTGCACTACTAGGCCAGCAAGGCCAGCAAAGTGTGTACAGGTCTCGTCTCAAACAATTCTCAATACACCTTCTCCAACTTCTTCCCCTGACCAAGTCCAACGAAAAATAGCTCCGGATACACCTGAAGATTCGACTAGCCAAAATGAGAATTCGACTAGTAGAGGTGGAGAAGGAGAAGCTGGCCCTTCCACTCCAGCAAGCCGAGACGCGGTAAGAATAAACATAATAAGGGTATATTCCGTAAACCTAAGAGTAACCCTAAGAGGAAGAGGAAGTACACTTAATTTTTAGCTTAAGTTTTGTACACATTTGGAGCCTTAGACTGCCTTTTTATCACTCTTATGTGTAGGAAATATTAGTACTAAAGGTTTGGAGCATAGTTACAGGACTAATTGTGGAACTTTCCATAATTGTGGCACAGGACTAATGCAGTTCGCCACCACCATAAGACCTCATAATAATTCAACTGAGGTATCCGTAATTATTAGTAATTCATTCAGTAGTTCAGAAGCATATAATTAATCCTTTTCCACTTCTACATAGCCTCATAATACATTTCATGCACATATTCTTTTATCTTATTAATTATGCTAGTGACGATTTCCCGGGCCCAACATGAACAAAATTATATTATTCTATTATACATTATTTGAAACTTTCAACTAATCCTTTTTGCCTACCTAAGAAAAGATCAGAGAGGGATCCAGGATTTAGATTCTGTGGGTTCAATCTTAAGAATTTTAGTATTGAACTCATTATATTTTAAAAGTTATGGGTTCACATCTACTATATATACAATTTTAATAATTTTTTACACATAAATTTATACTCCATATCAAAAGCACTTAATAGGCTAGATCCGCCCCTGGAAAAAATTAAAGGAAAAATAAAGATGTTAAAAATGGTTCATGTACTATGATCAATATTTACTGACCCTAAGCATAATTCGAAAATAGTTAAAAGTAAGTAACTTAATCCTGTCATTTCTCGGCTACAGTTGGTACAATTATGAGCATACTCAACCTTTTTCTAAGTTCTTGTTTCCTAAATATTTCTTTTTGATCTTATTTTAAATAATAAACCGTCTCGATTCTTCAACTTTTCTAATGACAATTACTCGAACACTAAATTTGTATGTTCAAAACATGGCTAATATAAAAGTAAGCATTTTGTTAATATGTGATTTTTAAAGGTATCTTTTCATGATTATTCACTATAACATAACATTTAAAGGATGTAAAATTAGGATGAAATTCAAAAGTGATGCTATTAGGAAGATTTACAAAATAATAAAATATCTCGATATTAATTATTAATAAATGAGTTCAAGACTAAACGATGAATAATTTGTTTGACAAATAATTAAATTCAACATTAAATTATAAAAGTACTATCGCTTCTTGTTGGGTCAAGCTGTTTCATTTTTATTTTGAATTTCAAACTTCAAATTCCATAATTTCTCTGAAAACAAATGTTACAGTCTAAGATAAAACAAATGTTCACTAAACACGGAAAAACAAAAATGAATTACCAGGCCAAAAAAAAAAAGTTTCCACCGGTGTACAAAAAAAATCCAAACAAATGCATAGAAAAGAAAATAGGGCCCACAAGTAATATGGAAAATATCATTGAGAGTGAGGTCTTTCCGGTCAATTCACGTTGACCAGAAGCTCGTCCATTCTCTACTATCAATAGTAGTAATACATGCATGAGAGTACAAAAGCAACATCTTACTTCAATTAAGATAAAGTATCCATGACCCTTCATATAATCATATGCCCTATCCACGACCATCCAGAAAACTATATTCAACTGATAAAGTAGCTACATCAAGCGAATTATTATAACAGGTAGAAACAAGAAGTGAATTATCTTAAACCGTGTATTGCATTTAATATTAGCCCTCAAATCAAATCTATATCTATATATAATATAAAGCTAGGTATAGACAAGGTGATGTGACACCTCTCTACGGTCTAGAATCATATTTATCTTTTTTTTTTTTTTTTTTTTTTTTGCCTATTTCTCATTATTTTTCTGATTTATCCTAATTTAAAAAGTCTAAAAATGTCTAAATAATTTCTCAATTAATTAGGGGATGACAGTTACTCAAAAAATAAAAGAAGAAAATTAAAGGCGTTAGTTTTCAAAACTTTTCAGTTTTCAAACTATTCATATTCTGTAACTCGTCTTTTAAATACAAAAGAATCGTGTGTTGAAGCACAAAATTAATACAACAATACAGATGAGTTTATCAAAAAGATTTTAAGCTATGGCTGAAGCATTAAGGAGAATCTGTCTTTTAAAATATTTTTCTAGGACATGTGAGATTTAACCCTTTTATGGATGATCTTAGAATTACATGTTATCAAAGCCTTTGGCATCTTTGCAGCGGTCAGAAGCAACTTTTCAAGACTAACAAGAAGGTATATCACACGAAATTACAAAATTAAAATTACCCTGATAATTATTGAAAAGTATGCAGTTTCTTGGTTGTTCTTTTTTTTAATCTTATTTCAGAATATTTTGCTATTTGCCTTACACTCTACTTCTAATAACAGTGTGATCTGGAAGTTGCACTTATGGAAGGAACGTTCGGACAGCTGTAAAGACTCGGAGGAGGAAATATTAGAGTTGAGGTTACTTTTTGGTCAATGTCCTATTTTATGTGTATTTTATTTTACTATTATTTTAAGAAAAATCATAGGTGGAGAATCCCGATACCTCTTTCTCTTCTCTCTTTTAACTTTCATTTTCTATTCAAATAAATTTATGCACAAAGTAATATTTCTCTTTCCTTTCATTGTCTTATGTTTTATTTCTCTTTGGTTACATTATCTTTTCAAAAAATGTTCTAGGTGTCTTTGGGATGTAATAAAGCAACTAGAAAATTTGCTTCCCTGCAATAATGAAGTAAAGGGGGAAAAAAAAAAAGGGAAAGTGCGAATTATTTTGTGCATAGAGTACCTGGATTCTCTACTTCTATTTTTCTTACATAAATAAAATAAAAGAAAGGTGTTTGGTTAATTGTTTTCTTACATAATTTCTTTTTTGAAAAACTTGATAATGAAACATTCAGACCACATAATCTCAAATTTCAAGGAAAATATTATCTTTGTTAATTAATCAACATAGACACACACACACTCTGCGCATGCATATACAAGAAAGTTCATTTATTCTGTTACGACTAAATTTATAAGAATATTATTTTTAAATTTAATGATATCTTTCATAACAGCGCGAAGCGCAGCTAAATTCACTAGTGCAATTATTAAGATTATATCCTACAAAAATACTAAATTTCGAGAAAACAAACCAAGTTACTCTCCCAATTGAAGCAAGTAGTACCTTCGATTAAAACCATTAACAACAACGATAATTTCACCATCCTGATAAGCTCTCTGAGTTATTGACGGCCAAATCCAAAAGTTTGTCTAGTTTCGAGATGACTTAGGTTTTTCAAACGCCAAAGTAAGAGAATTAAGCAAAACTTTCACATAAAAATAAACTAAATGATTTGTGCAAAGCAAGTTTTACCAAGAACTTAATGTAAAAATACAGGAAAATAAATAGCACAAAAAATATTCCCTCCAAAAAAGGATTATTCTGACTATTTACTTTTTTTGTGGCGACAGTTACTCGGACTTTTGAGTTGAAGGGGCTTATTCTTCTCATTCAATATGTAAAGGGGGTACCGTTTTCCAACACTTAGATGTTAAGGGGGTAAAGCGGAATCAATTTCAAGAAATTATGGATCTTTCTCGACAATTTCCTTCCCATGTAATTTTAGGTTTAACTCATCCCTTTTGACATTTTCACTCACCGTAGTTTCACTCCTATGGACCGGTGCATCTGCAGGTTGACGCTGAACATTACTAAACTATCTCAAGCGACCTCTCAATTTATCCTCAATGTGTTCTACTTTCACCTTCTGACGCATGTGACCAATTCTAATTTTATCTAATCTTGTATGACCGCGTCCATCTTAGCATCCACCACTACTATAAAATTTCAAATTACATGGGGATTTTCCTAAAGGAAAATCCGCAGGTAATTTAGTTTCATGGGGATTTTTCTGCGAAAAAAATCCTATGGAAAAATCTTCGTGGGTAATTATTACCTGCAGATTTATATTTCTCCAGCTAAATTACATGCAGAATTTTAATCCGCATGTAATTACATGGGGATATTTCCGCAAGAAATTTTCGGTAAAAATTTGTGAAAAGGGGAATTTTCTTGGGAAAAACCCACAGCATTGCTCCCACAATGTGGGTTTGGAGAGGGTAGAGTGTACGCAGAGCTTACCCCTATGATCCTTATATTTCAATTATTCGCCCATATTATTCATTGTCATATGTCGACTAGAATTATAGTCTAACAATTAATGAATTACCATATTATTCTTATTAATTATTATAACCTTAATAATTAATTACTAACAAACTAGTCCTGCCAATTAATGTTAACAATTAAATTGAAGATTCCAAATGTAGAAGACACAGACAAGTTGTACGGCATCTTCTATGGTTTACGACTTATAAATGGCTCAACCATTTGCTTCGCCGCTGATGTGGAGTGTTATCCAGTTATTCACTGCCGTCATTCTCCATAATTTCTCCATTCACATTTTTTTTTAAATTCTTTTCTTAAGGTTTATTTTCAACAAGTTTCATTTATATGCCTCGAATAACACACTAGAATTTTCTTTCGGAAAAGGGTCAAATATACCCTTGGACTATCGGAAAAGGGCCAAATATACCCCTCGTTATACTTTAGGTCCAATTATACCCCTACCGTTATACTTTGGGTACAAATATACCCCTCTACCGTTAAGTTGATCAAAGTGGACATGTGGCATTGACATTTTGGTGAGGTGGACGCCACGTGGAATGCCACCTCACGCCCCAACCCACATCTTCACTACCACTGTTACTACGCCCCTCAAACTATCTTCACCGTCTCTGCCGGTGCTACCACCCATCTCCGCCATCCAATAACAACCGCCGCCACCGCTGTGAACCCATCCAATACTCATCTGGGATGTGGAGCTCAATGCCGACTAAACCGAAAGGGCAATCCCCGAGCAGGTTGACATTGATCTCAGTTAAACATAGACTATTCCTGCTCTTTCACATATTTATACATTGCTAGAGTATTGGAAGGGTTAACGCCATTTCTACCCTTGTTGATTTCCACATCGGACATTAATCGGCTAATTCTTTTTTCTTTTTTTCTTCTCAAAAAAGAATTAATGGGTTGTTCAACATTCATACACAAATGAATTTGTTTAGTGCCCCAATTTCAATTTTTATTGAAAATTATTTTGGTTGGGCTAATAAAGTTTTTGGGTTTTGAACATGAAAATATAAAAATTCAATGCGTTTTGCGATGGTATCAGGAGTTTGCTACTCAAAATGTATCATAGTATGTTACAATCAACTAGAAAGCAACGTCAAAGATCAGAGCTTGATTCATAGGTTTGCTAGTTATTAATAAGTTTGTGTTATAGTAAGTCGTAATTATGGGTGTTCCAGGCTTGATATACCATTTCTATCAACAGATTCTTGTGTCATTCTCCTTCTTGCATATGTAATGCTTTTCTTTAGGTTTAAGTAGCATGTACGGAACTGAATGCGCGCGCCCGGGTTGTCATTTTATGGCGGAGATGGGTGATAGCACCGGCGGAGACTGTGAAGATAGTTTGAGGGGCGTAGTGATAATGGTAGTGAAGATGTGGGTTGAGGGTGTGAGGTGGCATGCCATGTGGCGTCCACCTCACTAAAATGTCAATGCCACATATCCACTTTGGTCAACTTAACGGTGGAGGGCTATATTTGTACCTAAAGTATAACTGTAGGGGTATATTTGGATCTAAAGTATAACGAGGGATATATTTGGCCCTTTTCCGATAGTACAGGGGTATATTTGACCCTTTTCCGATTTTCTTTTATATGAGAGTGCCTTAATTAAATATATTGTACCTTGTTATTAAGATCCGGGTCAAAATAAGTGTCCACTTATAAATTCAAGAATGCTATAAAATAATAAAGCAAGCAAGAAAAGTATTGTAGAGAAAGAGAGAAGAGAGGGGAATTCTTATTTCTCTTGTTAGGGATTTATTTACAATGAAGGGAACCTCTATATTTATAGGGGAAAAGTGACTTGATCCCAAAGTCACTAACCCTAATATTTCTCCTAAAGATAGACATCCACAATAATAAATAATATTTATAACACTCCCCCTTGGATGTCTATTTGATAGATAATGTGTCTCATTAAAACCTTGCTAGAAAAACCCAGTGGGAAAAAATCTAGTGAAGGAAAAAGAGTACACATTTCTAATAATACGCTATTTGGTTGCTTCATTAAAAACCTTACAAGGAAAAACCCAGTGGGACAAAAATCTTGAAAGGGAAAAAGAGTAAAACGCGTATTATCTCCCCCTGATGAGAACTTCAATCCAAAAACTTGAATCTTCACATCTCAATCTTGAGCACCATCTTCTCGAAAGTTTCAGTTGGTAGAGAGTTGGTGAATAAATCAGTCATATTATCGCTCGAGCAAATCTCTTGCACGTTGATATCACCATTCTTCTGGAGCTCGTGTGTGAGGAACAACTTTGGTGAAACTTGCCTTGTGCTTTTATGGATCCTCTCTTTAGTTGGGCTATGTATCTTTCTTTGCATCTTGATCTTTGGATAGAGTTGCATTGGTATATAATATTATTGAAATCACTCCAAGTGCATTTCTGACTTGCTTTACAAATAGATGTTATCATTGTATGACTTGACTGTCATGTAGAACAACATCGTATGACTATAATCCCTCATAGTCATAGCAAAATATATAAATGCATTAATTACATAAAGATATGGCACTTCAGGACCAAAAAATTCTGCAAGTTTCTCATTTCAACTTCTTTCAACAGATAATAAATTGCTTTTGAGAACTCTTCAAGAGTTTCAATAATATTCAAGTAATCAACTTGCACCAATAATATGACAGATTTTGATTTTCACAAAGTCATAAGGATAAATAGAGTCATTTGTGCCCTAGTCAGTAAATATTCATTACGGTGATAAAATCGCGTTCACCTTGCTTCACTTAATTCATATGAGAATTATGAACAAATTTCTACAACTTGTATATGCTTCTGCATTTAAAATTCTTTAAATTTTCATATAATTTTGTCAAGTAATTCACATAGGTTGTGACAATATCTATTTCTATTTAAATATGTGACATCTTCTGGTGTCTGAACAACAGGTCCAATAAGCTTTACGCTTACCAAGATGCGCCATTTCACTTGATAATAATTTCTATGTTAGCATGCTTTAATAGACGTAAAATTTAGATCCTCACAATCTTTTACAATATTGCGCTATATTGTACTAAAGATATCGTCGACGATATATCATTTATATCGGTTCGCAATGTGACATAACTTATTGAGATCTCATCACTTTCATTGTTTTTAGGTACCTAAATCTCTCATGAGGTTTCATGAAGTGTTATGTCGTAGGCTCTTCAAGAACACATTGCCTCCTTAAAATGATCATTAATCATTTGCTCCTCTTTCTTTTCAATGATTATTGCGTTTGGAACCGATTAGTCTACCACGCTTCATGCATCTTGTAGACTTGTCCTTCTGTGGGACATGAATTTAATAGGAGCATTGTGCAGCTGAAATTAGAAATTAATTTTGGGTCAGTAAATGCTTCTAGCATTTGAGTTGAATTATCCTTTAAATGAGGATCATACTAATGATAATTCATAACATATTCTTGGTACTGCTTATTCTCTCCCCCTTATGTTAGAAAAACTAACATATATCCATCTTCTTTGGGGGAATCCATCTTTAATTTGTGCATCATGGTAGATTAATTAATCATATACCACACATAAAAAACTGTTAGATGGAAATATTTGGTTCCTAACCCTGAACCAATTGTGAGGAGAGAATTTATCATAATTTATTGGTCTGAAGCATACAAGTGATGTTGTATACAATACATCATATCTTAGACCAGCATATGAAGCTTTGTTCTCATAAGCAATGGTTTAGCTATTTATCGGAGGCATTCAACACCAAACCAGCTTTGATATAAACCAACATTAACAAGATGAATTATCTTGATTACATAATCTGAAAATTGTGCTTTCAACTCAATTATTTTGAGCAAGTAACTTTGCATATGTCAAACTGCGGGTTAACAATAAACACACATGTGACCGTCTTATCGATGCATCTATTTAAGAATCACATAACAGGTGAACGGGCCCATATTCACCTTTTATATTATTTTTTCCATAATTTAGGGAATTCAATCCCAACATTAGCCATTATAATCAACTTATCATGAGAACAAGCAACAAAGATAAATTCTTGAAGAATCTTCTAGTTCTTCAATATATGTCAAATACTCAATCATATTTGAATCGAGATGGTCGAACCGCTCATGCCGACTAATAAAATTATTCATACTAGTAAACTTCAAGTTTACCATGCCATGTGCTATTTGTTTTAGTAAACTTCTGATTTACTATGACATGAATTATTTTTTATACCAATAAACTTCTGGTTTACCGTAACATGTGATTTTATCATGGTTATATTTGTGTAGTACAATTTGGAGAATAAAGAGGGTAACCATTCACAAACATATTTCTTACCTATTATGATTTTGAAAATATTTAATCCTCCAATCATTTAAAGCTTCAATATGATAGCCATTTACTTTAGTAAACTTCGGGTTTACTACTTGAGTTTCAATCATAAGAACTTTGTATATTACAATCTACAACGAATGACATAATACTATATAAGCTCTTCAGGAGCCTTTAATTTATTCTCCATAATCACATATATTGGACGCTACTAGTGCCATGATCTTCTAGATAAATAACTAGCTCTTCTGGAGCCCTTAATTAATTTTGTACAATCAAATATTGCTTAGACACGACTGGTGTCATGAAAGAAAATTTGATTAGATCTTTCCGATGTCATATAAGAAATTAGTAAACGAATTTACATTTAAAGATAATAAATTCATAAATAATGAAAAGTAAACATTATGTTCTAAACTTCAGTTTTTCAAACATCTCCTTTAGGAAGATTCGCTATTAACATATGAATATTTTGTATCTTAGTAGTGACCGCGAAAATATTACATCCTTGGTCAAGAAAAATATATGAATTTGTTATTTCCTTCAGGGAAATCAATAACAATTAATCATGCTATATCAATGTGATTATAATAGACATTTTTCTACAAGATGTATTTTCATCTGCCTTGGAATGATTCATATTAAAAATATTTAATATATTTCGACACATGACAAGAAAGTGCGGCAATGTCTTCATACCGCAAAATAACATGTATATCCCTTGTTATTTGCTCTTAACAAAGTATGTGGGACAGTGGACTATTCAAGTAGGAATGCAATTTTTTTTTTTTTTATGCATGACGGAACAACAAATATCAAAATATTCAGTGAAAAGCATAGTCCACTTTTAATTCAACTCAACTGTATCCATCTAAGATAAATTTTGATCCATTACAACAAAGACATAATAATCCGACTACAATTAGATGTAACTAGTAATTTATTAGAAAATTAATTGCAATTTGATCTGATCTATCATATTCACTTTCTAAACTAATAAAGATGTTAAATGCTACATGAATAGATGATTACTCAAACAATATACTTTCAAAACCCATTCCAATTCGATAGAGGTAAACATAATGCAAAGTCCTTCATCGAAAAGTAAAAGACCATATTAACATGCAAATATACCTATATAATATCATAACGCAATTTGTAGTGGTAAATATTTTCTCTTTTCACTTAGGAGAATGAAACTAGTAAAGTTCAAAATCTTACTATTTCGGGAGTAAAGTTTAAGGACTTACTACTTCAAGAATAATTTCTAAAGTTTTACTACGGCAGGAGTAAATTTTAAAATTCTACTACATCGGGAGTAAACTTTAGTCTTTTACTACTTCATGAGTAAATTTCAAATTCTTATTAATTCAGGAGTAAATTTTGATTCTTACTACTTCGGGAGTAAATTTTGAAGTCTTACTACATCAGGAATAAGGCATAGAATATTCAGAATTCTTATCAATTGTTCTACCTCTTCCGGAGGTGAGTGGTGATATCTTCACGATCAAATAAATATATGTATTTATAAGCTTCACTAAATAATATCACATTCACTTCGGTGAATGAATGTATTCATAAATTGTTACATTCACTTTAGGAATGAAACTTTTATGTATGAGTTCTTTGGAAATATTTATCACTCCAGGTGATTGTAGGCTTCGTATGAAAATAACAGCAAGATATGTGATGCCTTTTAGTAATGACAAATCCTATTGTAACTCACAAGAAAATATGCATAAATAATTTTAAGGTACCCATTCATTGCATAGATAACAAGTTAAATAATTATTCGTGTTTCTAAATATCGATTAATGGCACATAAGAACGTTATAATAAAAAATGATTACTACTCTTCGTACCCAGAGTCCTTGTATGACTTGAGTGAAGTTTCAACAAAAGCTCTTTGTGTTTTTTTTTTTGCTTCTTAAGCCATGTGAAATTAAATCTAAAATAGCAAGCTTTACAACTCTATTTGCATCTTCCACAAGATAGAGAAACAAATACCACTGTTAGGATGGCTTTGAAGAAAACATACCTGGTAGTGAACCGGTAATAACGTGAATCAATGGAAGTGGATTTTTTTTTTTTTTTTTTTTTTTTTGCTACAGCCTCGTATATAAGTTTTACTAAATATTGTCACATTCACGTGGAATCAAGATAGTATTTATAATATTTATCAAAAGTTCTCATTCTTCAAGGAAGGAACATAATTATCTGAACGTGGCTTAAGCATATCCAATTGTGATAGCTTAAAACCTCTTTTAAGATATTGATACTTCAGGAGCAAATCGAGTCATGTGTATAATGTAGAGAGTTTTTTTTTTCTCTAACATATCTTCAATTATGTAATCACAACAAGCCTTCTGTAATATCCAATGATTTAAAAAGAATGGGCACAAACAGTAGCTTTATCCAGAAACATTCTATGCAACTCATGTAATGAAAAATATTAATGTCCTTGACGTGTAGTAACATAAGCAACAATATCTACCAAACTGATCTGAAGTATATAGCAATAGATAAACGAGACAGAAAACTACGCACCTTTGGGTCAACAAATAAAACTATAAATTTGGAGTTCAAACCTTTGGGACGATTGGTTAGAGCCTTGCGCTGATAACGTGCTATAAAATAATAAAGCAAGCAAGAAAAGTATTGTAGAGAAAGAGAGAAGAGAGGGGAATTCTTATTTCTCTTGTTAGAGATTTATTTACAATGAAGGGAACCTCTATATTTATAGGGGAAAAGTCACTTGATCCCAAAGTCACTAACCCTAATATTTCTCCTAAAGATAGACATCCACAATAATAAATAATATTTATAACAAAGAAGAAATTAACTTTATTTTTTCAGATTTGCCCCTATTTAGTCAAGGAAATAATTAAGCATGAGTCTTATTAATTAAGGATAATTTAGTCAAAATACATATTTTTTCTAGGAGTTAGTGTTTTCTTAGCAAAAAAGGTTAAGTGGACACTTATTTTTGAGCGAGGGAGTAGTTGTTAATATTATTTCCCAATTCTAACAATGAAATACAAGATAAAGTTATTGTAATAATATTAGATGTTAATTAAGATGGTGTTTGAAAATAGAATCAGAAGATTACTTGATAGTTAAGTGATATTTATTTGCAGAGGCGAATCTAGGATTTCTGGAGCATGGGTTCACCACTAAAAAAAAGAAGAAAAAAATATATTAAGCGGAAATTGATCCCTAGTCCCCTATGTAAATAACTCAACTTTCAACCAAGTGCACCATTTGGTCTTTTGTAGTATGTGTTCCAGTAGCTAGTATTATACTAATTTTAGAAACAGAAAAGGGCGAAAATTACCCCTGAACTTTGGGAAATAGTTCATTCATACCCTTCGTTATACTTTAGGGCCAATTATACCCTTACCGTTATACTATGGGGTCAATTATACGCTTATGTCTAACAGCTGCCACGTGGCATCATCGACCTTTCAAAATTATTTTCCCTTCAAATAATTTTTTACTCACTAAAATAACCCAATCCGACCCGATTTTTTTTTCCAGCCAAGGGGTAGTAGGTTGGGTCCGTATCAGTTTGGCTGGAGAAAAAAATTCGGGTCGGGTTGGGTTATTGTAGTGGGTAAAAAATTATTTGAGGGGAAAACAATTTTGAAGGGGTCAGATGATGCCACATGGCACAAGTAGACATAAGGTATAATTGACCCCATAAAAGATAACGGTAAGGGTATAATTGGCCCTAAAGGATAACGAAGGATATGGATGAACTATTTCACAAAGTTCGGGGGTAATTTTGGCCCTTTTCCGTTTTAGAAAATATATACATAAAATACCTAGTTTTATGGTGAGACCATGTGTTCATGTGCTCCAAAAATAAGGCCTAAAATAGCTCCTGTTTATTTGTAAATGTTACTTACTAATATATAGACTTAAGTAACATATTATAATTAAATTACATCATTTTAAATACATATGAAAAAATAACATATACAAAGTAGGAAACACGCTTAAAAATTATAGTTACATCATTCTAATACTAAATTAATGCAACTTAATCATTTCTTAATTTCTTACAAAATAAATGTAAAATGTTCAATTATACACAATTTAGTATATTTCTAATGATATTAGCCGAAAAATGTCAGATGTGATCATTTCTTAGCTTTGTTATATCATTTTATATCAATCATATAAAATTATTAATTATCATCATAATTCTGTTGTTATTGAATTACTCATTTCTTCCCAATTTATGTGGCTAGGAATCATTTTTAAGGGAAAAGTGAGAAGTTCAAAACTAAATAGTTTCTAAAATATAGAAATGTAATATTCGTTTTTGGATAGACGATAAAGAAAAGTGTGTCACATAAAATGGAGCAGAAAAAATAATACCAGACGTCCAAAAAACACTAATACCAACCATACCATGCCTAATGACATGTAATATTCAACCCAAATAAATTTCACATCATTATTTTATATTAAATCAACATTTTAACTAAGTATACCTATAAGTAATCAATGAATATAAAATAGACAAAATCAATATAGAAGGGCGTTATTTAAATATTAACTTTTACTATTTGGAGGTCACTTGTAAAAAATTTAATTTGCATACAATCACTCATTTTTGTAACTTTTAAGGAAATATATAATTTTTTTATATCTATAATATATAATTTCCAAATAAATTCATAGTAATAAAATCCCCAAATACTTTCCTAGGTAATAAAATTCCCAGGTAAATCCCTAAGAAATAATCTCCTACTATATTCAAATAATCCCCTACTGAATTCACAGCAGCAAAATCCCTAAGTAAATCCCTAGATAATAAAATTCCAAGATAAATCCCTAAGAAATAATCCCCTACTAAATTCACAGCAGCAAAATCCCTAAGTAAATCCCTAGATAATAAAATTCCAAGGTACATTCCCAAGAAATAATCCACAACTAAATTCGCATGAACAAAATCCCCATGTAATTCCCTAAGTGATAAAATCCCGAAGTAAATTACCAAGAAATAATCCCCAGCTATATTTGCAGCAACAAGATCCCTAAGTAATTCCTCGGGTAATACAATCCCCCAGGTAAATACGCAAGTACCATTCCCTGGGGATTTTCCTACGAGTTCACAAACAAAATATGTTTTTTGTATTTTTGGTTGTTTACTTGCGGAATTACCTACGAAAATGATACTTGGAGATTATTTTTCCAAATAAATCCCTTGGTAATAATTTAATTTGATGCAAAATGTGCTTGCGAATTTACCTGGGGAAATCGTATCCGCGGGTAAATATACAAGCAATTAGGAATTTTTAGATTTTCGCATGAAAATTTGCAGGAATTACATGCGGAAAAAATTCCTAGGTAAAATCCCCATGTAATTTGAGCTTTTCTATTAGTGCACATCTCTGCAATATTTATCTTGTGGATATGTTGGACTTTAGAGGCATCTTCTAAGCTCCTGTTTGGCCATAGATTTTGGGAGCATATTTTGAAGATTTGTTTTCAAATCTTTGTTTGGTCATAAAATTTTGACAGATTTTGAAAACAAATCTTCAAATTCCCAAATTCTAGCTCAAACCTGTTTTTTGGGCCAAGATCTATGTTTTGGCCTTTTCAAAACTTTTAAAAACTGCCCCAAACTTTTGTATTTTATATATAAAAAAAAAAAAAAAAAAAAAACCGATCTATTTATGACCCACCTAATTCTATCTACCATCTTCCCCCATTAAAGTCGCATCTACCATATTTCCGTAATTAAAGCAATCTCTTCTATAAAGTGAAGATTGTTCGTACAATGTGGGAAGATTATATTAAAGAATAGCTAGTTACTACCGTTGTTTTTTTTTTCTTGCACGGATGGACCTTTGTATTGTAATTTGAATTGTAGTAGCTAATAAGTGTGTTATTAACAATTCTTATTAAAATATCATGTTCCGCATAATTTGGGATTAGCAAGTACATGTTTTGTATGATTGGGTATTCTTGATAGTTTTTAGAACTTATGGGTATAAGTAATGTTTCATGTTTTCCAAAACAAAAGGAGAAATATGTTTTGAAAAACTATGGCCAAACACATTTTCAAAACTTAAAAAATTTCACCCAAATCAAATTTTTCAAATTTTTTTTTGGAATGTATGGCCAAACGCTAGCTAAGTAATCACATAAATTGCAAATTTATAATATACTGTAATAATCTTTCTTTGGAAAACATTAAATGATAAAATTGAACTCTCATGTTTGAGGATAGGTCCAAAGTAGTCTCTTAAGTATGTTTTCACCAGTGTTGGTCCTTCATTTTGTCTAAAGTCACAGTTTTGATCTCCACAATTCATATTCATTAGATTTGATGGTAATTCTAGAAAGGAAAAAAAAAAGATTCTAACCTTAAACACCAGGTAAGTCCAATCAAATTAGAAAAAATGCAACACAACAAACTACACCAAACACAAAACTTTTTTACCAAAAATACTAAAAATTACATCTCAAGAAGCTGCATCAGACTCTAGAAATAGATCAAAAATAGCAGAAACAACAAAAATTATACCTCTAAATGTCAGTCCCGCTAAATTCCCTTTTTTTTTTTTTTTTTACTGTTACCGTCAAATCTAACGAACATAAACCGTTAAATATTTTATGGAGACTAAAGTGTTAACTTTTGACAAACTTAAAATCTTAAAGGGTTAAAATCGCTCAAAGCATACTTAATAGACTATTTTGAATCTACCCTCAAATAGAAGAGGTCATTTTGTCATTTTCTCATCGAATATACCTTACCCCCACATGACCTGCTTATGTCACTGCACATGTTGGCAGTGCAAAAGTCGGTGTTGATTTTGATTAACAATAAAAGGAATCAATGTATGTCCAAAACTCCAAATTGGACACTTCAAACTATCAACAAACTATAAGAACCACACTTTCACTACAGGATTTTCCCATCCTCGAAAAACTCTCTTCTTCCTCTGAGTAAGAACTTTTGTACGGATTATTCCTTAAGAAGAACGAACACGATCTTCTACGAAGTACTGGAACAATTCTATAACTCAGGTACGATTTTAGATTGTAAAACTTATGATATGGTTCGTATATTTAACATGTGATTAAACTGTTGACGAGTGAGAATTCTACAGAACTACATACATGCTCTTGATTGATTTTCCTTCAGGTATCAACTGAGAGAGAAAGTGTCAAAAGATGACCGCATACAAAGCTCATTGCTTAATCTTGCCATATCCAAGCCAAGGTCACATAAATCCTATGCTCCAATTCTCCAAACGTTTACAATCCAAAGGTATCAAAATCACAATAGCAACCACAAAATCCTTGTTGAAAACAATGCAAGAATTGACAACTTTGGTGTCAATCGAGGCAATCTCCGATGGCTATGATGATGGTGGTCGAGACCAAGCAGGATCTTTCGTGGCCTACATAACAAGATTCAAAGAAGTTGGCTCGGATACTCTGGCTCAGCTTATTAAGAAGCTAGAAAATTGTGGATGCCCTGTGAATTGCATAGTTTATGATCCATTCCTTCCTTGGGCAGTTGAAGTTGCAAAGGATTTTGGATTAGTTAGTGCTGCTTTTTTCACACAAAATTGTGCAGTGGATAACATTTATTACCAGGTACATAAAGGTGTCCTAAAACTTCCACCTACTCAAGTTGATGAAGAAATATTAATTCCTGGATTTTCCAGTCCAATTGAGAGTTCAGATGTACCTAGTTTTGTTCTTAGACCTGAAGCAGCAAGAATAATTGAAATGCTGGTGAATCAATTCTCAAATCTTGACAAAGTGGATTGGGTACTAATCAACAGCTTCTATGAGTTGGAGAAAGAGGTAAGAGATTCTATCTTTTGCTGTTCTGTTTCTCTGTCTCTTCTATTTGGAAGTTAATTTGTTGGCTGTATATATGTTCCTTAATATTCGCATCCTGCTAAGGGCGGAGTCAAAGCATCGGATTTTTTTTTTTTTTAAACCCCCCCCCCCCCGAGCTCGCCCTTTTGGTGACTCGAACTCAAAACCTTCGGGTTATAGGTACAGTCGAACCCAATAGCTTTTTTCACCCTATTTGTCTTAAAAATTCATTGGATATGTATAAAATAATTAATTTAGAATTCAGTAATTTAAAAAATTAGAATCTAAAACCCATAAACTTCAAATCCTAACTATTTTATATTAGATTCACACAACCAGTCAGAGATATACTCCATTGGATTCCAAATACTAGTCCTTTTGACTAATTGAATAATTCTTATAAATAACGCTATATATTAAGCATCTTTCTTAAAGTGTGTGCAAAAACTCTAAAAGAAATATGGAGATCGCACCATTAAGAGATTTTATTTGTTGCCATAAAAAATTGCACAATCTTTAAATGGTCGCGTCGGAACTTTTGATCCCTTTGCTTATAAATATTTACAAATTTTCAGATTTATTAACCATTCCACTGTTATTCTATATTTTAGGGTAATATAATTTTAAAAATGGTTCAAATATAATATATTCCCTACATAAAGGGTTAAAAACATATATTTAATTAATGGAAGGTTAAATCTAACAAGTCATATATTATAAGGACCAACTCAGAGTTTACCAATAATTGACAGACCAAAAGTGCTATTATCTCTAATTTTTTCGGTGGCACGGAATTAGGAAATAGCAGCAGATCTTAGCTCTTTTCACGAATCCGCAGCAAGAAGACGCAAATATTTTCATGAAGAAAAAGCTCTTAGCATTGTACAAAATATTTAAATAGTTACAGGAAATCTTATGCTGTTTCTATTGTTTGGCATGTAGGTAATTGATTGGATGTCCAAGATTTATCCAATCAAGACAATTGGACCGACAATACCATCCATGCACCTTGACAAGAGGCTAACAGATGACAAAGAGTATGGCCTTAATGTCTTCAAGCCAATGACAAATGAGTGCCTAAATTGGTTAAATCATCAACCAAATAGCTCAGTGGTGTATGTATCATTTGGAAGTTTAGCCAAATTAGAAGCTGAGCAAATGGAAGAATTGGCATGGGGTTTAATGAATAGCAACAAGAACTTCTTGTGGGTAGTTAGATCGACTGAAGAATCCAAACTTCCTAAGAATTTTTTAGACGAATTAAAATTAGTAAGTGAGAATAAATGCCTAGTTGTGTCATGGTGTCCGCAATTACAAGTTTTGAAACATAAATCAATAGGGTGTTTTCTGACTCACTGTGGATGGAATTCGACTTTGGAAGCGATTAGTTTGGGAGTACCAATGTTGACAATGCCACAATGGACAGATCAACCAACAAATGCAAAGCTTGTAAAGGATGTTTGGGAGATGGGAATTAGAGCCAAACAAGATGAAAAAGGGATAGTTAGAAGAGAAGTTATTGAAGAATGTATGAAGTTAGTGATGGAAGGAGAGAAAGGAAAAATGATTAGGGAAAATGCAAAGGCATGGAAGGAATTAGCTAGGAAAGCTGTGGATGAAGGAGGAAGTTCAGACAAAAATATTGAAGAATTTGTTTCCAAGTTGGTGACTATTCCCTCGTTAGGAAACTGATTTTGTATTTTGCAATTTCTTTTTCTGATTCAAAATGCAAAATTTGGAGTGAATAACTTAAATGTTCATTGAACTATAGCAAATGTCTCACTAAAGACATTTATGTTTGTTTTGTATCAAAAATGTTATTCAAGTTAGACTAGTTTACCGATAAAGTCATTATATCCAAAAAAAATTAAAGAAATAATTACATAACCCTCACGCAAGTTTGATTTTGTAACAGTGACTTCCTTTGTGATTTACTTTGCTCTCTTATGTTTTAATGATAATTTTTTTTACCTAATTATTATAATATAAAAAATTTAATTTAACCAATTTGTCCTTTAGGATATTTTCTTTTGTATTTTATGAATTCTGCATGTCATAATTTTTTCTTTAATTAATTGTGAATTCTAAAGAATCTTAAAACCCCTCTTCTTTTTGTGATGGAGCGTTATGAATTTGTGAAGAATTTAGGTTGTGGTAATATTGGAGTATCTAAGCTTGTAAGAGAAAATAAGAGCACAAAATTATTTGCTCTGATCGTTACATATTGAACCATATGATATATCTGACGAATAGCTTCAAAATATTAAATAAATAAAACAAAATGAGAAAAATAAAAGAAGTATTACACGTTTTGTTCTATGATTGATAAATAAATTCTGATAGGTTCCGATTGGCCGCCTCTAATATCTCTAAAGAATCAATATATCTTCAATTAATTTAAATAATGAAGATTAAATTATCAAGTTTCGTATACCGAAGTCCTAATATTGTATGCCTATATTTGTACCTTAAATTTGTATAAAATTCATTTTTTCAAAAATATAATAATAGAATGTTTACAAAGTCAATTAAAAAAAAAATCCTGAAGGACAAATTAGTTAAACTAATATTTTATATTAATAATAATTAGGTTAAAAAAATTATCATAAAAGATTAAAATTAGAGAGGCAAGTAAACCATAAAGGATGTAAGTGTTACAAAATAAAACTTGGGGGAGATTTGTGTAATTATTTCTTTAGTTTTTTGGGATACAATATAAACTAGTCTAACTTGAATGACATTTTTGATACTATACAAACATAAGTGACTTTAATGAGACATTTGCTATAGTTTAATGACCTTTTAAGTTATTCAAATTCGACCCGAATCTTATTTAATTTCTCCCTTTTTTCATTTCTTTTGGAAAGGTAAAGCAATTTTTAGCTGATAAAGTAACAAGTTGTAATGTGTTGTTTATCAGATTTGGATAGTTAGGTATGGATTAGTAAGGTGTGATGGTCAATGAGTCACTCTCAACTTATTTCTTAGATGATTGGATGCTTTATTTTCCATCCGACCTTTAGTGAATTTTTGGATGTAATTAACTTGGGTTTTGTGAATTTAATTTACAAATTATTTACTATATGTAATAAGGGACAATCCAATGATTTTGTCGTCCCTGATTACATCTCAACCATTTGGTTGGGTAATTTGCTAACTAAAAGGATTTGCATTTTGCTAGGATTGGAATTTAGCTATGCATTTGTTGTTGTACATTATTTTGTGAAAGTTGGACTATTTATGGAGTTACTGATTGACACACTAATCAAGATGCCTTTTTCGGTTGCAATGGGACAAGAAAAAGTGTCTTCTTACCAAGTCTCTTTTCAGCCTCGATTTACTAAATTATTACCTTAGTTGCCCTCAATCATTTGTGTCAATTTAGACATCTCTCATGACATTTTAAACTCCCCCAAAAGGCATAAAAGGTGATGATGCCAGCAAATGTTGTACGCCATCTTTTTTTCTTCTTACAGTATGCACAAAGTTGAATAATTCATGAAAAATTGTATATTTGGAGTAAGTAACTTTGAGAAAATGTTCTTCAAGATCATTTTTGTCAAATCTTATCAAACTTACCTTGATGCTATTTTATGTTCCTAAGAACATTCTGATTTATTTTAGAAAGAGTTCTTAATCCCAAAAAGAATCTTTTTAAGCTGAATGACATTAAACAATGAATGAATTTGATGTTGGTATACCCCTCTTTGATATTGGATTCCGTTTAAGACAACATTACTACTCTATATATGGGACATAATACCCATTTTTGTAGTCCTCACATGAATTTTCTTGATGTTACTTACCATTTATCATTTGGTATTTAAACTTTTATTCGCCCGATAAATGTAAAGTATATTTTGTTTTATTTTCTCCTGTAATTTTGTGTCGTACATGCTTGCAAACATTGGTAACTAACAAAGTTTTCACTTAAGATGGGATTAAATTTTAATTTAAAAGAATAAACACAAATAACTTATATCATTGTTAAAATATTTTAAAATGTATCAAAAATATAAATTATAGTCCTCCCGTCTCAATCTAAAACTGAATTCCAAAGTAAGGTTATCTAATTTTATGTGCGCATAATTTCAACATAAAATTTACCTAATAAATGAATATATTAAAAGAGGAACTATAAAACATTGTTTTCATATATGTTCTGAAAATATTAGGAAAAAAATTAGTTAAAGAAAATGCAATTTGATCTCCAGACAATCATAATATTAAACAATTGCAAAAAATTATATTTTCACTTTTTTTTTTAATATCAAAATACGGGATAGTCAATATTTTATATAATTTAAGATAAAATAGTTAAGTTTAGCATGACAAAATTATTGCAATGTACAATCCATAAAGAAGTTCATTAAATTTTAAAAAAAAAAAAATTGAAAAAACGTTACGTATTTTTTAACATGCATCTTAGCTTTTCAGTATTTTTTGTATGATTTAATTTGAAAGAACATCAACAAAAGTATCTTGTAATAACAAGGCTTTTAATTATTTATATTTACTTATAAGTTAACTTTATTGATTTCATCGTACAACAATACTATAGCATTATCTATTTTTGACACTAATTGAATATTGGAAGTTCATTTTGAAAAAATGATTGAGCTAATATTTGCTCAATTCAGAGAAAATTTTACATATTAAATTCTCAATTTCGATCATTGGAGAATATAATCTCAATAAGTTTTAGTAAAATAGAAATTAGAAAAGCTTTCATTTGTTTGATTTTTGTTTTGAAAAGTCTAATATATAAACTAAGAAAATTATTTTCCTTTAACTTTCAGATACCTTTTTGTACTTTAATATTTTGGAATCTTTTAGAAATCGTCAAACTAATATTACAAAAACAAAGAAGTAAGAGCCAAAAAAAAAGTTTAAAATAAATCTAAAATTTAATTTTTAACGTCGATTTGGGCTCGGGCTTAGCACGAGCCAAATGACACTAGTTTTTGAATAAATGAAGAGGGCCAAATAATTTTGGATCAAATTACCGGAATTAGGCCCGATGTTACTTTATGCTAAATAAACTATAGATATGTTGGATCCAACTCCTCTCCAGTAGGAGCTTTCATCGGTGGGTACACAAGATTTTTCATACGTGATGTTGACACCTAATTTTTGACCTCCCATAATTTACTTTGATTACTCAGGGTCTTTAGAAAATAAATAAAATAAGCTATGCGCCTTAAAGGGTTTAAATAATTTTTATAAAATTACTCAGAACAATATTTTATTCCTTTAAATTGATGAAAGGTTTTTCATGACATCACAAAGTTGTCTAGAAATTAATTGGTGTTTTATGACATTTATAAGATACTTATTTGATTTAATCAAAGAGAAAAGGGCATTTTGTTTTTAAAATAATAATTATTATTTAATTGTTAAAATTGTCAAAAATCAAAATTAGCAAATACTTTGAGTAATTTAAATAATTAACCATTTCACTATTTAATCTTTGTTTTTTTGCATGATTGTGTGTTTGGTCAAAATTTATGTATAATTATCTATAAATATTTTAATTAGCTAATTAAGTGATCCTTATTGCAAATTAAGGTTTAAATTATTTTGTTATGGCCACAATTAATTTAATCAGTTCATGGTTCAAGGAAATTGGATCAATTTTGTAAAATTAGCCTTTTAAGTTTTAAACTTGCTAATTAGGCCAAATATGGCCATAGTTAAAATGACCAGCTAAATTAAAATCAATTAAGGCCAAATTTGGCCATAATTGAAATAATTAGTTGGATCAAAATCCATTAGGGCCATGTTCGTAATTTTAGGCCCACTAACATAATCTGGCCAATTTTTAAAACTATTTTTTGTAAAATAATTATGTTCTAATTTTATCTAATTAAAAATATTATCAATATACATATATAAGCATATACCATGTATACATATATATGTATACAAAATAAAGGCCCCTTTTAATTTCTGAAAATCTGGACCGAGTCCAGCCCAAACCAGGCTGAGACCCGACCCAGATCATTAAAATGATTAAAGGGGTATCCCCCCCTCCACCTATTCTCATTTCCCCTTTCAGCAAAAAAACCCTATCCCCTTCCCGCTTCTCTCTCTTCCTCTTTCTACGCAACCCTAGAGCCGTCTTGGTATTTCCACCTTCTCTCTCCGCCAAAAATGGAAAATTTGCAGAGTGTATCAGACTTATACAGCTATTACATGTTTATTATGGTGAAAATATTTAATGTTTCACTCGAATTCGCGATTTTGAATCCAAACACGGTAATAATTGATGAGTCGTGAAATTACGCGATATTTGATGCTAATTCCTTAAGTTTTTGTGACTCTTTAAGCACTTTTGTTGTTACTTTTTGTGTGTTTTATGTTGTTTTGTAGGAAAAGATTCCCGGAGAGCATAAAAGAGCAAAATGGATCAAAATGGACCAAAATGGAACAAAATAGAAGCAAAACAAGCCAAGAACAATGAACCAAGTCGCGAATCGCAGTGAGCATGCGAGTCGCGAGTGGTGGAAGAAGAGGATGGCCAAATAGAATAAGACAATGATGCAACAATGCGACACCACACGCGACTCGCATGTGGAACTGCGAGTCGCATCCTTTGTCGCATGTCGCACCTCGGTCGATTTATGAGATATTGGTGCTCTATTCAGCTTCATGTGATATAGAAGTGATCGGAAGAAACCAAGTGAAAGGAAAGTCAAAAAGAGGCCAAACTGGACATTTTTGCAAAACTGTCAAAAGTGGACAGTTTTGCAAAAACGGGACAGAACTGCAAAAAACGGGCAGAACTGCAAAAACTGAAAGTTGGGGCATATTTTGTCATTCTTTGGGACTTGGAAAAATGGGGGGAAGCTACAAAAGGGAGGCTAGGGCAAAACATTATCATCTTTGGTCATTTTGCAAGTTTTGGAGGCTAGGTTTCTCTACACTTTGGAGGAGAAGATTGGAAGAACTTCAATGAGATATTTCTTAATCCTTTCTTCAATTCCTTGTTTTGTGTTGTATATCTAAGTGTGTAGTATTTACTTTCTTCACTTGAATCTTGTTTATGGAAATATTCTATGATTAAAGTGTTGGATTGAAACTCTTGTTTTGCTTATGTATTGAATGATTTTTATTGCTATTGAAGTGGGTCTTTGTTGATTTAATTAATCTCGTTCTTGAATGTTTCCAAAGGGATTAGCTAACCCTAGGACTCACCCATTTACTTAGATTGAGCTTGGAAGAGGAAATCTAGGTTGGGAAAGATTGATTAACAAGAATTTGGGTCATTAAATCCATCTAATAACTTGAGCTCGGAAGAGGATAGTTACTTGAGGTTAAATTGATTGTGCCTAATATCACACTCTAAGGCTTGGAAAAGCTTAGAGTGAAATTCATTGATTTGGTTGGAAAACTTTCAATGAGATTTTAGAAATCATTATCTATCAACATAAACCCGCTCTTAGTTGTGATATCATAAAATACATTGGATCGTTACTTGAGTGTAATTTCCTTGTATCCGAACTTGTGGCCATTGATCATTTTATCGCTTTCTAGGTTAGTTTATATTTTTGCATTAGTCATAATCTTTCTCAAAAACCCAAAATATTATCCATCGTTTGGGTTTAGCTTAGTTGGTGAAAATTCCATACTTTTCCTAATCGCCTATATATTGTTCTCTGTGGGATTCGACCCCGACTCATAGTTGGGTAAATTATATTTGCATACGTAAAATGTACTCATTCTAATTAATAGAGTGAATTTGGACGTTATCAAAAATGGCGCCGTTGCCGGGGAACAATTTGGCGTATTTGGGTTAGTTTGGGATTTAAGCTAACTTGCTTTTGTTCAAACTTTCTTTGCTTTATTTTATCTTTAAAAAAAAAAAAAAAAAAAAAAAATTACGCAAAAACTGTCCAGTTCTTGCTTCTGCAAAACTGTCCAGTTTTTGCAAAACTGTCCAGTTTCTGCAAAACTGTCCAGTTTTTGCAAAACTGTCCAGTTTCTGCAAAACTGTCCAGTTTTTGCTTCTGCAAAACTGTCCAGTTTTTGCCTCTGCAAAACTGTCCAGTTTTTGCCTACCTGTAAATCCGATTTTTAAAACTATCCGATTTTTTGCAAAACTATCCAGTTTTTAGTTTTATTTTTAAATAAATAAATAAAAAAAAACAATGGCATCATATAATGAAAATTGGTTGGATGGTAGTTGTTCATACTTTGATGACCCTTGTCCCTATTGTGGAGGACCACACTCATGGCAAAATTGTTTGAATTCTCCGGGGCGGATTGTGCGCACAATCCCAAACCTATGAGTGGAGTATTTGTGATAGGTGTGGTGGTCAAAATGGTCATTGGGATAATTGTGCTTATTTATCCTTCCCTTCCCCGAACCCCCACTATGACTATTCTAGTTTTGATTTTGATGATAGTAGGGATATGGAAGCGGAAGAAGCCTTAAATGCTCAAAATGAAAGGATAATGCTCATGTTGGAGACCATCCTTGAAAAAGTGGAAAAACAGGACTTAGTGGTTAGGGACTTGAGGCAACCACTTGATGACTTGAGGCAAGCAATTAATTGCAATGACAAAGCTATTCACACCTTGGAGGATCAAATGAAATCATTGGTTCATACTCATCATGCTCAACAACTTGAGGGTGTTGAAAATAGGCAAGAAAGTTGCCAAAACATGAATGCCTCCAAGGGTGAATTTTTACAAGCTTTGAATGACTCTCAACTTGAAGAAGGCCTTGACAAAGTGGAAATTGTGAGCCAAGATTGGCTTATGACTCAAGCTCAACAACTTGAAGCCTATGGGGATTATCGTGAAGGCATTTCGAGGATGATGGAAGAATTTTTAAAAATCCATTTTGAGCAAAGTCAACAGTTGAAGGAACTTGAAATTGCAATCCGTGACTTGAAAGTCGAATTGAATGCAAAAGTTGAGGTATGTAATACTCAACATCAAATAGTCATGGATAGTAGTTTTAAGTTGGTTTCCAATGAAAAAGTGGTCAAGATTGATTTTCAAGAGATAATGATGAATTGCCAACCGACCAATCCAAAAATAATGCAAGATGCCAAGATTGAAGAAATGATACTAGAGTTGCATAAAAAAGTTCATGAAATGGTTTTTGAAAACTCTAGTTCATTTTTGGGTGAGGATGTCAAAAATGAAGCAAATTTAAAATTTGAGCGCCTTCGACCACATTCTAACCATTTTTCAACATTGTGCTTGGTTAGTGAAATGGAAGTTGAACTAACCGAGCCTATGGAGAATTTTGGAGATGAAGATCAAAGCGTTTTCATTTTGAAGTTTGCTATGCCAAGAAGACAAAATGGCATGCCTCACTTAAGGGCCAAAAAGTGCAAAATGCGACACCCGAGAGTTGGCCTTCTTGTTTTTCTACCACCGCCCCATGAGCGTCATCATAATCTTGATTCAAAGTTGGGGCGCAAATTCATATCTTCCAAATGGAAGGAAAAGTGGTAAAGGTAACCGTCGTGCCGCGACGTTAACTTAAGCGCTTGGTGGGAGGCAACCCATCGTTTTAAAAGTTTTAAATCATTTTTGAAATTTTATGTTTTAGAATAGTTTAGTTTATGGTTTTTGACTAATCTGCAAAATTTCAAATTTTTTGGAGTTGTTTTGAGCATGTCGGATACCCGGACAGCCCCCAAAACCAGTAAAAGCTGCTAAAAAATATTTTCTGGTGTCATAACCTGCGATTCGCAGGTGTGACATGCGAATCGCATGTCGCGTCGCATGTGGTGACAGACAAAAAAAAAAAAAAAAAAAAATTTTTTTTTTTTTCGGGTGACACCACCTGCGACTCGCAGGTCGTGCCTGCGATTCGCAGGTTGGGTCGCAGGTGGTGACAGTAAGCAAAAAAAAAAAAAAAAAAAAAATTTTTTTTTTTTTTCTGTTTTGTTTTGATTATGTGCAGCGAGAATTTCTTGTCATGTTTATAGTTGGGGTGGCATGCGGCAACACATTATATTTTAAAACTAGCTCAAATTTACGAAAATTTTGTTCTTTTGACATGTTGTGGATTAGTCGCTCTTATTATTTTACTTTCTTTCTTAGCTTCTTATATTAGTCTTGTAAGTTTAGGTGTAGGTTCTCCTTGAGGAAAAATGTGAAAACGCTTGGCTTGTTTGGTACTAATAGAGTTAGTTTCTTGCATGTGAAATTGAAATGTGAATACCTCTCCAAATTGTTGTGAAAGTTAAAAAGCAAGGTGCATAGGAAAGAATGATCTTTGTGATAACTTTTTGGCTCATTTGGTGACTCTTTACCTACTAGTTGTGTTGACTTTGGATTATGAGATATTGCACTAGTTGTTCTTGCTTGGGAAGTGAAATTGATCCATCTTGACTAGTTCATATGCCATGTGTGTGAGTGTTTGTTGAATAAATCTTGTGTTTACTTTTATCATCTAGAACTTGCCCGGTTAGTCTTTCAATGTTAATTTTGATCATATTGGTTGGAGAGATGACCTTGGGCTATCTTTGTGATGTTTGAAAAAGCCTCTTTAGCCTTTCTAGCCTACCATTGCATAAATAATATCACTAGTAACCCCATTTGAGCTTATAACCTTTTTCTTTGATTGCCACATTACAAGCCTTTACCCTTTTTGATGAAAAGTCTCTCTTTTGAACCTTTCCCTCCTTGAACATGAAATTGTAAATTTGAGGCCAAAAGCCTAAGTTGGGGGTGTTAGTGTTGCTTGAGAGTGGTGAAAGTTGGTGTTGTGGAAAAGTCAAAAGAAAGGAAGAAAATTTGAAAAATACAAAAAGGTTGCAAACTTTTTGTGCAAAAAAATGTATCTTTGTAAAAAAAAAAAAAAAACAAAAAACAAAAAAACAAAAAAAAAACACAAAAAAAATTTCCTTCTATTTTTTTTTATGTTTTGTTTTGATTATGTGCAGCGAGGACACTGCAACATTTATAGTTGGGGGTGGAATGTGCTAGCACATTATATTTTGGAACTTTATAAAGGAAGTTGGAATAATTGGGGAAACTAGTATGCAAAGGAAGGAGTGTTGTTTTGAAATGAAGAGGAAAGCGGACGAAAGGTTTTGTGTAGTGTTCAAGGAGGGCGTAGTCACTTGTATCCCAAATACTTATCCTACCCTTCCCTAAGCCTGCATTACAAGCTTGAAAAGTCCCTATGTGATCTCCAACCGAATGTTCTTGAGTTAGTGATGATTGAAAATAAGGGCAAGCTTATGGTGTGATATTTGTTAGCACTAGAATTTCTTTGTTGAGTGTGAGTGACTTTGCGTATTTGTCCCTTGTGTCGTTGTTGTGAATATAGTGATTTTGGGACTTTCTTTCTTGTGAGGGCATATGAATTACGATAGATTGGTAATGTTGAAAAATTTTCAAGTTGAGTCAACTGAGCAAATCTAGTGAGCTAGTGGTTTAATTTTGAGTCACTCATTGAGGCTTGAGTGTTGTTGCTTGATGGTTTTAAATAGCTATTGCATTCTTGAAATTGTATTTTAAAATGAGGGAGGTATTTGGTTGAAATTTCACATGCTTGTAGCCTAATTGTTGGTACCAACCAAAGTCATGTTTTTGTGCTTAAAAGGGTTCCTCATTGAGATTTTTGTTTTGATTTGCTTGAGGACAAGCAAAGACTTTAAGTTGGGGTGTTGATGAGTCGTGAAATTACGCGATATTTGATGCTAATTCCTTAAGTTTTTGTGACTCTTTAAGCACTTTTGTTGTTACTTTTTGTGTGTTTTATGTTGTTTTGTAGGAAAAGATTCCTGAGAGCATAAAAGAGCAAAATGGATCAAAATGGACCAAAATGGAACAAAATAGAGTAAAACAAGCCAAGATAAAAATGAACCGAGCACCACCACTGAAATCGAGTACTGCATGCGAGTCGCGGTGTGGTGCAGCATACGTTGACGAGAGGATGGCCAAATAGAATAAGACAATGAAAAATGCGACACCACGCGACTCGCGTGTGGAATGTCGCATCCTTTGTTTGCAATCTTTGCACCTCGGGCTGTTATGAGATATTGGTGCTCTATTCGGCTTCATGTGATATTGCGGAAGAAACCAAGTGAAAGGAAAGTCAAAAAGATTTGACATTTTTGCAAAACTGTCAAAAGTGGACAGTTTTGCAAAAACGGGACAGAACTGCAAAAAACGGGCAGAACTGCAAAAACTGAAAGGGGCATATTTTGTCATTCTTTGGGACTTGGAAAAATGGGGGAGCTACAAAAGGAGGCTAGGGCAAAACATTATCATCTTTGGTCATTTTGCAAGTTTTGGAGGCTAGGTTTCTCTACACTTTGGAGGAGAAGATTGGAAGAACTTCAATGAGATATTTCTTAATCCTTTCTTCAATTCCTTGTTTTGTGTTGTATATCTAAGTGTGTAGTATTTACTTTCTTCACTTGAATCTTGTTTATGGAAATATTCTATGATTAAAGTGTTGGATTGAAACTCTTGTTTTGCTTATGTATTGAATGATTTTTATTGCTATTGAAGTGGGTCTTTGTTGATTTAATTAATCTCGTTCTTGAATGTTTCCAAAGGGATTAGCTAACCCTAGGACTCACCCATTTACTTAGATTGAGCTTGGAAGAGGAAATCTAGGTTGGGAAAGATTGATTAACAAGAATTTGGGTCATTAAATCCATCTAATAACTTGAGCTCGGAAGAGGATAGTTACTTGAGGTTAAATTGATTGTGCCTAATATCACACTCTAAGGCTTGGAAAAGCTTAGAGTGAAATTCATTGATTTGGTTGGAAAACTTTCAATGAGATTTTAGAAATCATTATCTATCAACATAAACCCGCTCTTAGTTGTGATATCATAAAATACATTGGATCGTTACTTGAGTGTAATTTCCTTGTATTCGAACTTGTGGCCATTGATCATTTTATCGCTTTCTAGGTTAGTTTATATTTTTGCATTAGTCATAATCTTTCTCAAAAACCCAAAATATTATCCATCGTTTGGGTTTAGCTTAGTTGGTGAAAATTCCATACTTTCCTAATCGCTTTATATATTGTTCTCTGTGGGATTCGACCCCGACTCATAGTTGGGTAAATTATATTTGCATACGACCGTACTCATTCTAATTAATAGAGTGAATTTGGACGTTATCAATAATCATATTTTTACTTTATTTTGTTTTATTGTTATGAGATTTGCTTGCTGTGTTGTTGTACCTTACTTAATTGCTATTGGTTGAGGTTGAAAGGCCTAGATCGAACCAAATGAGGTTTAGATCTGGCCGTTCATATATTTAAGAGGTCATGTAGGGGGTAGATTTGGTTTTAAAAGTTCATTTTTTGGGAATATGTTTGTCCCACATTGATAGTTTTGAGGGTTAGACAATTCTTGGGGTTCTATTTTGTTCTATAAGTAGAGCCCCAACCCCTTTGCCAAAAGAGTTTTGGAGAAAGGGAGGAAAAAGTTTTGAAAAGTGAAAAAATAGGCTTTTAGAGAGAGAGTCTGAGTTTTTAAGTAAAAAATTTTAGAAGAGTTTTACAGAGGTTAGAAAAATTGGAGAAATCCAAAGAAAGTCTATTTTAAGACTTCACTAAGTGTGAGGTCTTTCTGAGTTTAAAATTTTTATTTTCTCTTTTGTTTAAGTCTGTGTGGCTGAGTTGGGGGTTTTGGAAGCACTTAAGGCTTTCAAGTTCATTTTTTACCAGGGTCGCACCATAAAAAGGTAATATTCTATCCTATTTACTTGTTTTTTTTTTTTTTGGTATTGCTTAGTAGTTCATCTATATGATAATGGCTTATTGATATTAGTTGGGTGATGTTTTGCCTGTGGTTCAATTGAATTAATGTGTTGATTGGGTACTGATTAGGATGCATTAGTTTGTCTTAGATGTGGAGGTTACTCATTTTACTTTCAAAGCACATGTTTGACATTAATAAGTAGTTTCTTGAAGTAGACTGAGTGTGTATGCTCAAATAATACATTGTTTGCTTAAATATGGTTGGAATAGGTTTCATGTGTTCTGTTAGATGTTGAGGGTTCCTACCTTGTTGCTTAATGCTTAAATCTGATAAGGATATGATCACATAAGTCATGATAGTAATTTGATGAACTTTCAAGTTAATACTAATCCTGTTGAATGTAGTAGAACATTAAAGTGTTGTGATGATTATGATTGAAGCATTTGAGGTGGTTGATTTACTTGAATAAGAATATGACATTTTGATTGCCTAAACTTGTTTCTTTTATGGGTCTGTATACTTATCTGATGTCAACTGGGTAATATGAAGTTATGATTGGGATAAAACATAGAAAGGGTCATGGTCATGTTAAAACAAAGCTTAAGGGACCTAGGCATGTTTATAATAAGTCTTTGATAGTTGTCTAGGGCATTCAGGGTTAGGAGGTCTGTTTGCATTTGGGTGAGTTTAAATTTTTCCAAGTATGCTTAAATGTGCTTAAGTCAATCAAGCAATTCTGAATAGGTATATGTCGTGCACTAAGGATAATTTTAAAGAAAGTAACACCCTAGAGTAGGATAAAGAAGTCTAAAAATGAAGTTTTAGGATTCAAGATCACTCATAAGGTAACAGTGTATTAAAGGGTCCATTAGGAGTTAATAAAGGTCCACAAAGTTGTAGGAATCATTTAAAAATGAAGTAGAATACCTATATGCCACTAGTAGGACTAGGTATCATGTTTGGTTTCATTTGAATAGAGCTCAAACTTGGCATTCATATTATCAAATTCTCTCTTTTATCTGGTTCATGTCTGAATTTTCAAAAGAAGTTTAAGATAGATTTAAAAAATAATTTGAGTCCTGATGTACCTTGAACTGTCTGAAAATGATTGACCAATTGGAGATGGAACTGTTTTGAACTTGGAGTTTGGTATTCAATCTGATTTTTAAACTTTAAGTGATTTAACTGTTCAACTTCCTCAAATGTTAATAGTTAAAGGTATTCAATATGGCTTCACATAGTGGGATCTTAAAACTAAGTTGATTAAAAAATTGTTAATTTATATGATTAATTAGGGGTTTAGATAAGACTTAGTTAAAGGGGGGCAGTGTCAAACCACTCTTGTCCATAAGTTTTGGTGATTGCCATTAGGTATGGGAATAAGGTAAAGGCGGTGAGGTTGCTTTGGGAGAGTAAAAGTTGAGCCTAGGTATGAACTAGAGGTAATAACCAGTGGAGCCTAGGATCCCTTTTTACTGAAAGTAAGGTTCAGGAAAGGGATGGAGAGATGATGACCCCACCCTATCCTGCTCCTCTTTCAGGACCCTGTGGTTTTCTTGCCTCCCTAGACCTTGTTCTCATAACTGTGGGTGAGTTCAGTGAGATCTGGGAATTGGTCAAGGGTGGTTTGTCATGCCTTGGGTGAAAAATTCCTGAGATTTCATATTGCCTAAAGCTAAGTTAAAATAAAAAGGTAGGTGTCTGTCATGTCTTTGTCATGATTAGGGAGGTCAAAACTGCCATTTTGCTAAGTATCAAAGAAAGTAAGTTATTCACTTAGTTGTATGAATTCATGTTTCCCTTTTTTCTTGTAGTATGACTAGTCTTCTTGTTTGTTTGTTTGTTTCCTGAGGAATATGTTTTAAAGCTGGTATGGTGTTTATGTGTGGACTTGACTATGTGAAGGCACTTATGTTGATCTCGGACTTAGGAAAGACCATTTAGTTAATCCTAAGTTAGTAGGAGCCTTTTATTTCTTAACCTAAACTGTGACACCTAGACTTTACTGAACATTATAGTATAACTTAGATTAAAAGGGCAAAATTATGGTCTGTTTAGTAAGGCCTGAATCTATATCACTAATATGTTTTAAAATCTTATTACACATAGAATCATGAAGATGAAATCATTGAGTAATACATCAGTGTTCCTAAAAATTGAATAATGTAGGATGGAATTGGTTTGATGTTGATAGTTGGAGACATGATTGAATACTCTTAAATGTAGTGTGAACCACTTGGCTTGGGGGGCCTTTTCAAGACACCTCAAAGAGGGGCAGAGAAGAGCCAAGCCCAGCTTGACTCATAGTATCTACCCCCTAAATAAGGGGTGTCATGACCATCCTATAGACCATGGGGGACACTCTTGTCTTGAAGATATATTGGCTTCCTTAAATCTCATTATCTTACCAAAGGGGTTGGAGATAAAAGGGGGTTTAGGAAAATTGGTTTGTGTAAAGATCTAGAAGCACTTAGGCAGATAAGAGCAATGGAACTGGTCTTTTAAAGAAGAGGATCTTTGGTTAATGGACTAGTTTAAGTTTATTGGTAATAAAATGCATCTGCTAGGAATTTAAAGAGTCTGAACATGTGGAGCTTGGTTTTGAATTTTATGCCATTGTTTTTGGGATTTGTTGACACACATAGCTGATCTTCTCCCTGTCTATCTTAAGTGGTAAATTGCATGAAGCTTTGTTGTAACATGATCCAACTATTGCTATATTAAAACAAAGATTTTTCTGTGGTCTTTCCTGAGAATAGGAAACTGTACAGTCTCAATTTCACTTGATGTTGTTTGGTCCAGGCCTCTTGATGCTTCGACTCTTTTTAGGGTAGTTACAAGTTACAGAATTTTCCTCTTTGTTTCTACCCTTCTATTGTGCTTCTGTGATCACCTTAAACAAGTTCTAACTTCCTATTACAAGAACTGCTAATATATGAAGTTGATAAATCATTTATTTTATTTTGATGTGCATAAGAGTTAGAGTTGGACCTTGATTAGCTGTGGCTTTTGTATAAAATTTGGACATGTAAGAGTGTGGGTAGACATAGAT
This sequence comes from Lycium ferocissimum, assembly GCF_029784015.1. NCBI lineage: Eukaryota > Viridiplantae > Streptophyta > Magnoliopsida > Solanales > Solanaceae > Lycium > Lycium ferocissimum. Next base: position 20,871,873 of record NC_081350.1, read on the forward strand.
CTTACACAGATTAATAAAAGAAGGGAGTATACACATGGTATACACATACCATGTGTATATCATGGATATACTGTGTGTATACCTACAAGAAAAATTGGCCAATCATAGACAGGATGTATATGCAAATAAAAGAGTATGACTTGTTTGGGCCACTTATTTGACTAAGTATTCCACTTATTTGACTAAGTATTCTGAAAATGTTATATACATTGTATGGGTATCATTACATTACAATCTTGTCTCAGTCTTTTGTCCTGATTCTGAATTCATTTAAGAGTTACTTGTATTTAAAATACTTCCCATAAGCTGATACTTGTGCACAGCTTTGAGACTATGGTTGTATACTATGGCAACACTGGTTTGATTTTTTGAAAGTTTGAGGAGGTTTTGGGGGATAGGTGCAGCCACTCCCCGATATCTAGCCATGTCGGGGGTTCATGAAACCCCTTGGAACCTGTGCGGTGTCGGGAATAAGGGTAGTGACAACCTTTACCCATTGGTATGGCGTGAATTGAGGTTTCCAGTGAAGCAATAGTATATAATTAAGTCCTTAGTTGTGCACTTGCAATCAAATGGGAATATATATGTATATGTATAAGTATATATGTATGGTTACGTTATGATTAGTTTCATCAAACATAGGTTCAAAACTGGGGATATATATTTATACGTGTATGTCTATGTATAATTCTGATAGCACTAGATCCACCAAACATATACTAATTCAATTCCTCTTCTTTTTCCCTCCTACTGCACGGCCACTTGGGCCAGAGTCCAACCAGCCTGTTGGGCCTTTGGCCCAACAGGAATATTCTTTCAAAACTATTGAGTCCAAAGATAGGGAAGCTAATATTGTTGAAGGCCCAGCCATGGTTGGAGTGGCATGAAGGCCCAACCATGGGTAAAAATGGCTTTTTAAAGGGGTTTGGTACACCCCTAACTTATCTTCTTTTCCCCTTTAATTTCAGCGTGCAAATTTCCCCTTTTTGGTTGAAATGTTGTATTTTGTATAAACTCACATTATTATTGGAATCCTTTACGTTTGGATTAGGCATCTTAGGTGAACGGTGCATATGCCGTTTAGTCAGACCTTAGGCCCCAATGCGATTTTCAAAACCCGGATTAGTGTAATCATTTTCCAAAAGAATAAAAATGGCTAGTGTAATAAAGGAATAAAAGGGATCAGTCCCCTCTTTACAAGAAAAAATGCGTTGCTATCATCTTTTCCTCGAATCAGACTTTATCTTTGCAAAAGTAAGAAAAACGCCTTTTCCAGTTAAGTTTCAGTTTTCAAAAGTCCTATTTTTAGCCCAGGCGAAAAGAAAAATGGGTTTTCAGAACTTTGTGAATAATATGCTTTACAAAAAAACGAGTTCTGTCCTTTTAAACTAAAAAATCAGACAAAAGTAGTTTTAGACATATGAATATGTAATCCACTTGTATTGAAATATACACCTTATTTTTTTCGGAAATAAATAAAGCAAATCATAGAGTTTTGAGGGCTAAGGCCTAGCCCAAAAAGGTCGCATTTTAAGCTCCATTTAACCAATTTTTTCAGAAAAAAATAAGGAAAACTTACACAAATAGCTACCTTTTAATAGCTTCTAACTAGTTATAGCTACAAGTTGAAGATTTACAATTCGTAGCTGCTTTTGGCTGTATTTCAGTTGTATCTCGCATTTTTGAAATACAGAGAAATACAAAACACGTTAGAGTAAATTTAGGCTCAATTTTTTGAACATATTTTTTTAAAAAAAAAAATTTGAGAGAAAAAAAAGGCTATATTTTTGGAACATAATATTCTTTTCCTTTTTAAATAATAAGTCAAATTAAATCAACCATATTTCACACAAATCACTGAAGAGTAAAATCAGGCCCTATTTATGGAACAGTTTTTTTTAAAAAAAAATTATGGGATTCAATTTAAAACTTCCCATAAATCATGCATAACGGTTGTTCTTCCATAAAAGCTTACGAATCTCTCTCAACTTTTATCACAATCAAAACTTTTTGAATTCAAAAACCACTAAAGATCTAAAAACTTCCAAATACAGAAAAATATACACTGAAATATAATGAAATATGGTTGATTGTTTAAGAAATATAAAGTTGTAGTATGCGTATATACAATGGAATACAATGAAATATATCAGAAACTGTTTCATAAATTAGAAATACAGAAATACATTGAAATACAGCGAAATACAAAAGTCGTGAAAACAAAGTGTAGTAAAAATAGACTCTATATTTGGAACATTCACTATATTTACAGCAAAAAAAGATAAATACATTGAAATATAGCGAAATAATATACTGAAATACACTTAAATATACTAAAAATTAAATATACTATGTGTTAATACACTGAATTATACTGAAATATTTTATCAAACACTTGATGGGTATGAAGCTCCATAACTCTCATCAATGGTGTTCTCATGGGAAAGAAGCGAGTCGTCTCAGATTGCTACAAAAAAGACGTTATCCAGAGATTGCCTTACATTTAAGGCTGAAGCTATAAGAAGGAGTGGTGGCATATCATAGCAGTCAGATCCAATCTAGAAAGTCCTTGACATCTGCTTCAAATTCCAGATGAAGCTTTGTCCTTACTTTTAGGTATGGGTTACAAAGAACTAGATGCCAAGAGAGCGTTGCGCATGAACAATCAAGTAGTAGAAAGTGCTGTTGATTTTCAGAGATAATGAACAAAGACTTACAATTGGAGGATTCTTCTGATTTGTAAGAGAAAATGAGATTTTCGACCATGGCTGCTGCTGTACTGTAGGATTTTCGACCATAGTTGTTGCTGCTACGGTAGGATTCTTCTGGTTTGTAAGAGAAAATGAGATCTAGGGTAGGTGATGGAACAGAGAGAGAAAGAGGGGTGAGGGAGAAAATAAATTTGGTAGGTGAGAGAAAATCAATTTAAAAGACTAGGAGATGGAACAGAGAGAGAAAGAGGGGTGAGGGAGAAAATAGATTTGATAGGTGAGAGAAAAATATTTGAAAAAAAAAAAAAAAGATTGTCGGTAAGTGGGAGAGAGGTACCTTATTTTTAGGGAGATACACTGCAGTTACAAAAACAAGTTATAGATGGTGATTTGATAAATAATTAAGCTACCAAAAATAATTTTTTTTTTAAAAAAGGGTAGCTATTACTAATAAATAAGTCTTAGATGTAGTTATGGGCTGTAAATTTTCAAAAAAAATAAAGCAAATATGTTTTGAGCTTAGCCCAGGAACTGAAGGAAAATAAGAGATTTTGGGCCAAAACTGAGCAGACCTTAATCATTTTTTGGAAAAAGAGGGTGTAATTTGGGCCTAAGCCCGTGAAAAATGTTGTTCTCATATTATATATAAGCAAATCAGGTTTTAACACAAAATTCAGGATCAAGATAATAAATTATGATTACCTAAACCAACTCTTGCAAATCCATGTAAGCTATTTTTCTTTAAAAAAAATGAGTAAAGTCCTAAATAAAGGTGAACGTACTAAACGGACTAACCCGGAGCATGTATGAGTCTAAGCATGAATAAGTTCATTTATCCCAAACTTTTAAAAGACTTTTTACCTTTACAAAATAACATCATCCTTATATATGAAAGGAACTAATTGTATCCGGATATTATAAATCCGAATCTAAATACCCTATATGTAAAGGGAATATATTTAATTCTTTTCAAAAAATGATATGCAAAATGACAGATTTTTTCGGGAAAATAAACACCAAATAAGCAGTTCATGCAAATACTCACACATTGGAATTCAAAGGTCAATCGTATAGTATGGATCCTTAATACTAGGGTGCCTAACACCTTCCCTAAGGGATCACCAGAACCCTTACCTAGAACTTTGGATTAAGAAGGATTTTTTCTTGGCGCATGAATACACCCTTCAAAACTGGTTTTCCTAATTTCCTAAAAATTAAGTGGCGACTCTTTTAAAACAAAGTCCGAAAGAGCACCAACGATTTTGATGTAGCTTTTCCCGAGAGCTAACCCCGCCCGCGAAAAATGCGAACCGTTACACATGATATCAATAGTTGAAAAGATGAACAAATGAATAGATTACTATAAAGACAAATGCATAACAAAATTCAAAAAAGTTGGCTAGGATACTCTGTCTCAAGTTAAAGAGTATCCTTGAGTAACTCAAGCCCTTCGCTGCCTCAACTTTCAGATCCTTCTTCTTGAAGATGTATTATAGGCTCTTGTGATTCATGAATACCTCACACGGCTCACTATATTAGTAGTGACACCATAACTATAATGCAAAAACCACTGTTGCTAGATCCAAATCATGTGGCAGGTGTTCTTCTAGTGATTCTTAAGCTGCCTGAAACCAACATGTGAGACATCAAAATACATTGTATAACCTCCCCCTTCGATAGGTAATTTCCTATAATTAATACACATTCATATTGAGCCATCTTTCTTCTTCACGAACGACACTGCTGCACCCAAAGGTGACACACTAGGACTGATGAAGTATTTATCAAGCAAATTCTTTATTTGTTTCTTCAAATATTTCAACTCGATTGGTGCCATATGATATGGGGAATAGAAATAGAATAGTGCCAGTAATGTATCAATGCAAAACTCTATCTCCCGAGAAGGAGGTAATCCTGTCAAATCCTCTGGAAACACATCAAGATACTCGCATACCACTGGAACAGTATCAATAGTAGCGACTTTTGCACTTGGCATGCTAAATCACTTGCGCATGTGACATGGTTTCTTTGGTGTTTGATTTGACTTGCTGTGTCATGTGATTTGACATATGAATGAACCTTGAGCTAATGACGTGAGCTTGTCATTTAAAACCCAACTACATGGACTAACTCAATGTAGTTGGAGGTTAAATCCATGTATGTTGGATTAAATAATAAATTCAATTATATCGGTCCATAATATCTACAAAAGGCATCTTCCTAGTAAATCACACTACACATAGATGGCCAACTAATGATATAATAATTTTTTGAGAAAAGATATAAAATCACCCCTAAAGTTGCACCAAAAACTCGCTTTAGCAATTTAACTTTACGAGTGTTTATATACCCCCCTAATCTTGTTTGAGGTGAAATTAATTACCTCCTAAAGATTGACATGGCCAAAAACTTCCTATAAGCGAGTGAAGAAAAAAAAAATCACAAACACTGAATTTAAATCATTACATGTGTCGCCTCCCTATTGGATAGCAAATAATTTTCTTAAGTTTCTTTTTCAATTTAATTTTGCTCTTTCTTTTTACGTTGTTCTCTTTTTTCTTTCTTATTTTCTCTTCAACGGAGCAGCTGGGTGTTTAGCCTTGGTCGCCTTCTCTTTCTTTGGTTCATCAGAATCAGCCGGCAAAGCTCAATTGGGTGTAAGCTCAATTGTAATTTCTTTAGCTTAGGAAAACTAAAAATGGTAGGAAGCTTAATGTTAAGTTCACCGACACCATTTCTGGCAGCGAGAAATTACAAGAACACCAATCCAAAATAAGTTCGAAGAAGTCGACGACTCAACTGGAAAACCAAAGATGTCGCTGGCAGAAAAATCTTAGATTTTTTGCCCGAATCCACCGGCAAAGATAGAAACACTCACTAGATCGAAAACTAACAAATCTCCGGCAAAAAAAAACTCCCTATCTTCAAGAGACATGCAGTACTGTAAAGCTGCTTTTTAGGAGGTGTGAATGAATTTGTTTAACAAGAAAAATTTGAATTTCGGAGGTGCGGTGGAGTTCGTTATATCCGGCTGATTCCTGTGACGGCAGCAGGTTGAGTTTTGGTATTGGAAAAGATATGGTTATTTAATGTGAAAAATATGATTAATAATCAAAATACATTGTATAACACTCTTGAATACTAATTTGGATTGTTTTGCGAAGGGGATATTAATTTCACCTCAAACAAGATTAGGGGGTATATATTTGCTCATAAAGTTAAATTGTTAAAGTGAGTTTTCGGTGCAAGTTTAGGGTGATTTTATGCCTTTTCTCTATTTTTTTTTCTAATAGAACATTTTGGATGGTCGAATATACCTTTACTCCATATGATCCTAGCTGTTCCCTTCAATGCATATGACCTGCTTATGTCACTGCACATGTTGGCAATTCAAAAAGTCAGTATTGATTGACAAATGAGAAGCCAAGACTATAAGAACCACATTTCCACTACAAACTCTATCACCGAACTATAAGAACCACATTTTCACTACAGGAGTTTCCCATCCTCAAAAACTCTCTTCTTCCTCCGGTAAGAGTCAAAACTCTCTTCTTCCTCCGGTAAGACTTTTGACTGTAAAACTTATGATATAGTTCGTGCTTTTAACATGTGATTACTACTGAAAATGTACTATTGAGAATCCTAAAGAACTATATTTTCTTGATTGATTTTTCCTTAAGCCATCAATTGAGAAGTTGCAAAAGATGACTACTCATAGAGCTCATTGCTTAATCTTGCCATATCCAAGCCAAGGTCACATAAACCCTATGCTCCAATTCCCCAAACGTTTACACTCCAAAGGTGTCAAAATCACAATTGCAGCCACAAAATCCTTCTTGAAAACAATGCAAGAATTGACAACTTTGGTGTCAATCGAGGCCATATCCGATGGTGGCTACGACCAAGCAGGATCCTTCGTGGCCTACATAACAAGATTCAAAGAAGTTGGCTCGGATACTCTGACTCAGCTTGTTAAGAAGTTAGAAAATTGTGGATGCCCTGTGAATTGCATAGTTTATGATCCATTCCTTCCTTGGGCAGTTGAAGTTGCAAAGGATTTTGGATTAGTTAGTGCTGCCTTTTTCACACAAAATTGTGCAGTGGATAACATTTATTACCATGTACATAAAGGGGTTCTAAAACTTCCACCTCCTCAAGTTGATGAAGAAATATTAATTCCTGGATTTTCAAGGCCAATTGAGAGTTCAGATGTACCTAGTTTTGTTATTACCCCTGAGGCAGAAAGAATAATTGAAATGTTGGTGAATCAATTCTCAAATCTTGACGAAGTAGATTCGGTCCTAGTCAACAGCTTCTATGAGTTGGAGAAAGATGTAAGAGATTCTATCTTTGCTTTTCTGTTTCTTTGTCTCTTCCATTTGGAAGTTAATTTGTTGGCAGTCGAACTCAATAGTTTTGGTTTAAACCCTGTATTTGTCTTAAAAATTCATTGAATATGTATAAAATAATTAATTTAGAATTTAGTAATTTAAAAAACTAGAATCTAAAACCCATAAACTTCAAATCCTAAATATTTTATATTAGATTCACACAACCAGTCAAAGATATACTCCATTGGATTCCAAATATTAGTCCTTTTGACTAATTGAATAATTCTTATAAACAAGGTTATAAATTAAGCATTTTTTTTAAAGTGTGTGCAAAAACTCTAAAAGAATTGTTGAGATCGTACCATTAAGAAATTTTATTTGTTGCCAGAAAAATTTGCACAATCTTTAAATGGTCGCATCGGAACTTTTGATCCCTTTGCTTATAAATATTCACAAATTTTCAGATGTATTAACCATTCTACTGTTGTTCTTTACTTCAGGGTAATATAATTTTAAAAATGGTTCAAATATAATATATTCCCTACATAAAGGGTTAAAAACATATATTTTAATTAATGGAAGGTTAAATCTAATAAGTCATATATTATAAGGACCAACTCAGAGTTTACCAGTAATTGAGGGACCAAAAACACTATTATCTCTCATTTTTTCAGTCTCCTAAGTTATTGTACAAAATATTTAAATAGTTACATGAAATCTTATTCTGTTTCTATTGTTTGGCATGTAGGTAATTGATTGGATGTCCAAGATATATCCAATCAAGACAATTGGACCAACAATACCATCCATGTACCTAGACAAGAGGCTACCAGATGACAAAGAGTATGGCCTTAATGTCTTCAAGCCAATGACAAATGAGTGCCTAAATTGGTTAAATCATCAACCAATTAGCTCAGTGGTGTATGTGTCATTTGGAAGTTTAGCCAAATTAGAAGCTGAGCAAATGGAAGAATTGGCATGGGGTTTAATGAATAGCAACAAGAACTTCTTGTGGGTAGTTAGATCAACTGAAGAATCCAAACTTCCTAAGAATTTTTTAGACGAATTAAAATTACTAAGTGAGAATAAAGGCCTAGTTGTTTCATGGTGTCCGCAATTACAAGTTTTGGAACATAAATCAACAGGGTGTTTTCTGACTCACTGTGGATGGAATTCGACTTTGGAAGCGATTAGTTTGGGAGTACCAATGTTGACAATGCCACAATGGACAGATCAACCAACAAATGCAAAGCTTGTAAAGGATGTTTGGGAAATGGGAGTTAGAGCCAAGCAAGATGAAAAAGGGATAGTTAGAAGAGAAGTCATTGAAGAATGTATAAAGTTAGTGATGGAAGAAGAGAAAGGAAAAATGATTAAGGAAAATGCACAAAAATGGAAGGAATTAGCTAGGAAAGCTATGGATGAAGGAGGAAGTTCGGATAAAAATATTGAAGAATTTGTTTCCAAGTTGGTGACTATTCCCTCATTAGGAAACTGATTTTGTATTTTGCAATTTCTTTTTCTGATTGAAATAACAAAATTTGGAGTGAATAACTTAAAAGGCCATTGAACTATAGCAAATGTCTCACTAAAGTCATTTATGTTTATTTTGTATCAAAAATGTTATTCAAGTTAGACTAGTTTACCTATAAAGTCATTATATCCAAAAAATTAAAGAAATAATTACATAACCCTCCCGCAAGTTTGATTTTGTAACAGTGACTTCCTTTGTGATTTACTTTGCTCTCTTATTTTTTTTATGATAATTTTTTTTACCTAATTATTACTATATAAAAAATTTAATTTAACCAATTTGTCCTTTAGGATATTTTCTTTTGTGTTTTATGAATTCTGCAGGATATAATTTATTCTTTAATTAATTGTGAATTCTAAAGAATCTTAAAACCCCTCTTTTTTTGTGATGGAGCGTTATGAATTTGTGAAGAATTTAGGTTGTGGTAATATTGGAGTATCTAAGCTTGTAAGAGAATAAGAGCAAAAAGTTATTTGATGTGATCGTTACATATTGAACCATATGATATATCTGAGGAATTTTGCTAATAAGCTTCAAAATATTAAATAAATAACACAAAATGAGAAAAATATAAGAAGTATTATACGTTTCATTCTATGATTGATAAATAAATTCTGACAGGTTCCCATTTGCCACCTCAAATTTCTCTAAAGAATCAATATATCATCAATTAATTTAAATAATGAAGATTAAATTATCAAGTTTCATATACGGAAGTCCCAATATTGCTTGCCTATATTTGTACCTTAAATTTGTATAAAATTCAATTTTTCAAAAAAAATAAAAATAGAATGTTTGCAAAGTCAATTAAAAAAAAATATCCTGAAGGACAAATTGGTTAAACTAATATTTTATATTAATAATAATTAGGTTAAAAAAATTATCATAAAAGATTAAGACTAGAGAGGCAAGTAAACCTTAAAGGATGTAAGTGTTACAAAATAAAACTTGGGGGAGTTTAACAAAAAAAAACTTGGGGGAGATTTATGCAATTATTTCTTTAGTTTTTTGGGATATAATATAAACTAGTCTAACTTGAATGACATTTTTGATACTATACAAACATAAGTGACTTTAGTGAGACATTTGCTATAGTTTAATGACCTTTTAAGTTATTCAAATTTGACCTGAATCTTATTTAATTTCTCCTTTTTTTCATTTCTTTTGGAAAGGTAAAGCAATTTTTAGCTGATAAAGTAACAAGTTGTAATGTGTGGTTTATCTGAGATTTGTATAGTTAGGTCTGGATTAGTAAGGTGTGATGGTCAATGAGTCACTCTCGACTTATTTCTTAGATGATTGGATGCTTTATTTGCCATCCGACCTTTAGTGAATTTTTGGATGTAATTAACTTGAGTTTTGTGAATTTAATTTAAATTTTTTTTGAATAAATGAAGATGGCCAAATAATTTTGGATCAAATTACCGGAATGAGGCCCGATGTAACTTTATGCTAAATAAACTATAGATTGGATCCAACTCCTCTCCAGTAGGAGCTTTCTTCGGTGGGTACACAAGATTTTCCATACGTGATATCAATATTTTAAAAGACGAACAAATGAATAGTTTACTATAAAGACAAATACATAACAAAATTCAAAGAAGTTGGCTAGGATATTCTGTCTCAACTTAAAGAGCATCCTTGAGTAACTCAAGCCCTTCGCTGCCTCAACTTTCAGATCCTTCTACTTGAAGATGTATTATAGCCTCTTGTGATTCATGAAATACCTCACACGGCTCACTAAATTAGTAGTGACGCCATAACTATAATGCAAAAACCACTGTTGCTAGATCCAAATCATGTGGCAGGTGTTCTTCTAGTGATTCTTAAGCTGCCTGAGGGCTTATGCAATCTCCTTGTCTCCCTGCATCAAAACACATCCCAAACCAGCATGTGAGACATCAAAATACATTGTATAACTTCCCTCTTCGATAGGCAATTTCAAGACTGGGGTTGTACTATAAGTTGTCTTGAGTTTCTGAAAACTCGACTCACATTCTTCAGACCACTTGAACAAAAGACCCTTATGTGTCAATTTGATTAACTGAGTTGTTAAGGCAGAAAACCCTACTACGAAGTGTTTGTAATAACGGTCAAGCCCAGGAAAATTCGTGTTTCTATAGGGGTAGTAGTCCTAGGCCATTGCCGAACTACTTCTATCTTCTTTGGATCCACTTTAATACCGTTCCTATAAACCATTGGAGCCAAGAATGTCATTATGCCTAGCTAAAACTCACACTTTGAGAATTCAATATAAAGCTCGTATTCCCAAAGTTTATCCAACACTGCCTTCAAATGATCCTCGTGCTCCGCCTAGCTGCATGAGTAGACCAGAATATCACTAATGAACACAATAACAAAAGTGTTGAGGAAAGATTTGAGCACCCGGTTCAAAAGATCCATCAATACTGTCAGGGCGTTGGTAAGTCCAAAGGACATGATCAAGAACTCATAATGGTCATACCTAGTCCAAAATGTTGATTTGGAGATATCCTCCACATTGATCTTCAACTGGTGGTACCCTGACTTCAGGCCGATTTTGAGAAGTAGATTGCACCTTGATACTGGTTGAATAAGTAATCAAGTAACCTCGTTCAATTTCCTATAATTAATACACATTCATATTGAGCCATCTTTCTTCTTCACGAACGACACTGGTGCACCCCAAGGTGACACACTAGGACTGATGAAGTCTTTATCAAGCAAAACCTTTATTTGTTTCTTCAATTATTTCAACTCGATTGGCGCCATATGATATGGGGAATAGAAATAGAATAGTGCCAGTAATGTATCAATGCAAAACTCTATCCCCCGATTAGGAGCTAATCCTGGCAAATTTTCTGGAAGCACATCAAGATACTCGCGTACCATTGGAACAGTGTCAATAGTAACAACTTTTGCACTTGGCATGCTAAATCACTTGCGCATGTGACATGGTTTATTTCATCTTTGATTTGACTTGATGTGTCATGTGATTTGACATATGAATGAAACTTGAGCTAATGAAGTGAGCTTGTCATTTAAAACCCAATTAGATGGACTAACTCAATATCGTAGGAGGTTAAATCCATGTATGTTGGATTAAATAATAAATTCAATTATATCGGTCCATAATTCTATTAAGACTAATATAAATTGAATTTAGAATAAAATTCAAATATTTTCTGGATTTAAATTCATAAAATTTAATCTTCCTAGTAAATCACACTACACATAGATGGCCAGCTAATGATATAATAATTTTTTGAGAAAAGACGTAAAATCACTCCTAAACTTGCACCGAAAATTCACTTTATAAATTTAACTTTACGAGTGTTTATATATCCTCCTTAATCTTGTTTGAGGTGAAATTAATTAACTCCCGAAGAGTGACGTGGCCAAGAACTTCCTATAAGCGCTTGAAGGAAAAAAAAAAAACACAAGCACTGAATTTAAAATCATTACATGTGTCATCTCCCTATTGGATAGCATACAATTTTCTTAATATTGCTTTTTCAATTTAATTTTGCTCTAACGCTTTTTTCTTTTCTCTTTCTTATTTTCTCTTCAACGGAGCAGCTGGGTGTTTAGCCTTGGTCGCCTTCTCTTTCTTTGGTTCATCAGAATCAGCCGGCAAAGCTTAATTGGGTGTAAGCTCAATTGTAATTTCTTTTGTTTAGGAAAACTATAAATGGTAGGAAGCTTAATGTTAAGTGCGCCGACGATATTTCTGGCAACGAGAAATTACAAGACCACCAATCCAAAAGAAGTTCGAATAAGTCAATGACTCAACTGGAAAATCAAAGATGCCGCTGGCAGAAAAATCATAGATTTTCTGCCCAAATCCACCCGAAAAGATAGAAACATTTACTAGATCGAAAACTAACAAATCTCCTGCAAAAAAAAAAAAAAAAAAAAAAAAACTCCCGATCTTCAAGAGACATGCAGTAGTGTAAAGTTTCTTTTTAGGAGGTGTGATTGGATTTGTTTAACAAGAAAAAAATTGAATTTCGGAGGTGCAGTGGAGTTAGGTATTTCCGGCTGATTCCTGTGACGGCAACGGGTTGAGTTTTGGTATTGGAAAAGATATGGTTATTTAAGGGGTCTAAAAATTAATTAATGTGAAAAATATGATTAATAAACATACCTTTGAATAAAATAAGAAAGAAAAATAGTAGAATTAAAATTAATAGAAATCTGACGTGGTACTAATGTGGTGCTGACGTGTCAGGCGCGTGTATAACATTCTTGAATACTAATCTGGTTTTGTTTTGCGAAGGGGGTATTTATTTCACCTCAAACAAGATTAGGGGTATATAAACGCTTATAAAGTTAAATTGCTCAAGTGAATTTTCGGTGCAATTTTAGGGGTGATTCTATGCCTTTTATCTATTTTTTTTATAGAACATTTTGGATGGTCGAATATACCTTTACTCCATATGATCCTAGCTGTTCCCTTCAATGCATATGACCTGCTTATGTCACTGCACATGTTGGCAATTCAAGAGTCGTGTATTGATTGACAAATGAGAAGCCAAGACTATTTTTCTAAATTTAGGCACTTCAAACTCTATCACGAAACTATAAGAACCACATTTTCACTACAGGATTTTCCCATCCTCAAAAACTCTCTTCTTCCTCCGGTGAAGAATTTTTGTGCGAAAAATAATTTTAAGAAGAAAGCAGTCTTCTATGAAGCACTAAAACGATTATATTATTCAGGTAAGACTTTTGAGGTAAGACTTTTGACTGTAAAATTTATGATATAATTCGTGCTTTTAACATGTGATTACTACTGAAAAAATACTATTGAGAATCCTAAAGAACTATATTTTCTTGATTGATTTTTCCTTAAGCCATCAATTGAGAAGTTGCAAAAGATGACTACTCACGGAGCTCATTGCTTAATCTTGCCATATCCAAGCCAAGGTCACATAAACCCCATGCTTCAATTCTCCAAACGTTTACAATCCAAAGGTGTCAAAATCACAATAGCAACCACAAAATCCTTCTTGAAAACAATGCAAGAATTGACAACTTCGGTGTCAATTGAGGCAATCTCCGATGGCTATGATGATGGTGGCCGCGATCAAGCAGGATCTTTCATAACAAGATTCAAAGAAGTTGGCTCGGATACTCTAGCTCAACTTATTAAAAAATTAGCAAATAGTGGGTGGCCAGTAAATTGCATAGTTTATGATCCATTCCTTCCTTGGGCAGTTGAAGTTGCAAAGGATTTTGGATTAGTTAGTGCTGCTTTTTTCACACAAAATTGTGCAGTGGATAACATTTATTACCATGTACATAAAGGGGTTCTAAAACTTCCACCTACTCAAGATGATGAAGAAATATTAATTCCTGGATTTTTATGTCCAATTGAGAGTTCAGATGTACCTAGTTTTGTTATTAGCCCTGAAGCAGCAAGAATACTTGATATGCTGGTGAATCAATTCTCAAATCTTGACAAAGTGGATTGGGTACTAATCAACAGCTTCTATGAGTTGGAGAAAGAGCTAAGAGATTCAATCTATCTTTTGTCTCTTCTGTTTCTTTGTCTCTTCTATTTAGAAGTTAATTTGTTGTCTGTACATATGTTCCTTAATGTTCTCAGCCTGATAAGGGGCTTTTTTTTTTCCTAGTGACTCGAACTCACAACCTTTGATTTACAGGTACAGTCGAACCCAATAGCTTTGTTCACCCTATTTGTCTTCAAAATTCAGTGTACATGTATAAAATAATTAATTTAGAATTCAGTAATTAAAAAAATTAGAATCTAGAACCCATTCTGACTAGATTCACACAAGCAGTCAGAGATATACTCCATTGGATTCCAAATATTAGTCCTTTTGACTAATTGAATAATTATTATAAATAAGGTTATATATTAAGCATCTTTCTTAAAAAGTGTGCAAAAATCTTAAACAAATATTGAGATCGTACTACTAAGAGGTTTTATTTGTTGCTATAAAAAGTTGCACAATCTTTAAATGGTCACGGCGGAACTTTTGATCCCTTGCATATAAATATTCACAAATTTTCGGATTTATTAATCATTCCACCATTATTCTATATTTAGGGGTAATATACTTCTAAAATAGTTCAAATATTCCCTACATAAAGGGTTAAAAACACATATTTTTATTAATGGAATTTTTATTTTATTTTAATTACATAGGGGGAGGGGATTACAATATGTGAACTTGAACCCTCATCAACAAAGTGAAAGTTCAGGTAGCCAACCAACTGAGCTACTAAGTCCCTGCTATTAATGGAAAGTTAAATCTAATAAGACATATATTAGAAGGATCAAAATTAGAGTTTCATAATTGAGGGACCAAAAACATTATTCTCCCCCATTTTTAATCTCCTAAGTTGTACTCCTTCCGTCCCAATTTATGCGGCACCATTTGACTTGCCACGGAGTGTAAGAACTGAAGGAAGACTTTTGAAATTTGATGGTCCAAAACAAGCATTAGATATTTGTCTGATTGTAAATCATCTCATAAAGTTAAATTGCTTCTAAATATATAAATGTGACATTCTTTTTTAAACAGACTAGAATAGAAAGTGTGCTACACAAATTGGTACAGAGAGAGTAGTACAAAATATTTAAATAGTTACATGAGATCTTATTCTGTTTCAAATTGCTTGATGTGTAGGTAATTGATTGGATGTCCAAGATTTATCCAATCAAGACAATTGGACCAACAATGCCATCCATGTACCTAGACAATAGGCTACCAGATGACAAAGAGCATGGCCTTAGTGTCTTCAAGCCAATGACAAATGAATGCCTAAATTGGTTAAATCATCAACCAATTAGCTCAGTGGTGTATGTATCATTTGGAAGTTTAGCCAAAGTAGAAGTTGAACAAATGGAAGAATTGGCATGGGGTTTGAAAAATAGCAACAAGAACTTCTTGTGGGTTGTTAGATCCACTGAAGAATCCAAACTTCCTAAGAATTTTTTAGAGGAATTAAAATTAGTTAGTGAGAATAAAGGCCTAGTTGTGTCATGGTGTCCGCAATTACAAGTTTTGGAACATAAATCAACAGGGTGTTTGGGTGTTTTCTGACTCACTGTGGATGGAATTCGACTTTGGAAGCGATTAGTTAGGGAGTACCAATGTTGACAATGCCACAATGGACAGATCAACCAACAAATGCAAAGCTTGTAAAGGATGTTTGGGAGATGGGAGTTAGAGCCAAACAAGATGAAAAAGGGATAGTTAGAAGAGAAGTTATTGAAGAATGTATAAAGTTAGTGATGGAAGAAAAAGGAAAAATGATTAGGGAAAATGCAAAGAAATGAAAGGAATTGGCTACGAAAGCTGTGGATGAAGGAGGAAGTTCAGATAAAAATATAGAAGAATTTGTTTCCAAGTTGGTGACTATTTCCTCATTAGGAAGCTGATTTTGTATTTCGCAGTTTCTTTTTCTGATTGAAATATGGTAGCAAAATTTGACCTGAATCTTATTGAAATTTCTCATCTTTTTTTTTTTTTTTTTTTTTTTCAATTTCTTTTGGAAAGGTAAAGCAATTTGGCTGATAAAGCAACAAGTTGTGTCCTTCGGGATGGCTCAGTTGGTTTGGAGGGTGGTTATCCACACGGATGACCCGGGATCGATCCCCTCTCAATGCCTTCTGAGTCGAGCCTGTCGCATAGGGCTTGCCTAGTGCGGTTTACATCCCCTGTGTGGTTGTGCTATTACACAGTGAGGGATTTACCCAGTGCGCACAAAGTGCTCACCCGAAGGACAGAGGCTGTGGCAGAGGTTGTAGCGGCTGCGGGTTATCCTGGGGTTCAAAAAAAAAAAAAAGCAACAAGTTGTAATGTGTTGTTTATCTAAAATTTTCGATAGTTAGGTATTGGTTAGTAAGGTGTGATGGTCAATGAGTCACTCCCAACTTATTTCTTAGATGATTGAATGCTTTATTTGTCATCCGACCTTTAATGAACTTTTGGATGTAATTAATTAAAGTATGTGAATAAAAATTTCAAATTTGTGAACTAATTTAGATGAGCAAATAATTCTATGGGGCTCTCTCCAGTGGCGTATGCATGCGATGGTACAGAAATACCTGAATCTCCATTATGTCGTCCATTTTGTATATGTTAAACTCAGTCGTGGACTTATGGAAGAAATCTGATGAACAAAGTGCAACTTTTAAGCTCCTATTATCAGGTCCCAAACAAATTGTGATCGGTGGCGGAGCCAAAAATTTTGTCAAGAGTGTTTTAATTTTAAGGAAATAATGTATTATATATATGTTAAAGGTGTTCAATATATAATATATAAATGTAGTACGTAATAATCGCTATGTCTACATGGTATAATTTTTTGGTGAAGGGTGTTCAATGCTGGGTTGTGGCTCCGCCACTGATTGTGACTCCCTGTAGAAACGAGAATGGCTCATTATTCTAACATGAGGCAGTTTTTTTTTTTTTGGGTTTCCCACCCGGTGTCGGGTATCCACATTGAAGCCCGACTATACCCAGATTCGATCCACATAAGGCTCCATTCGGGAGGAAAAGCTCCCTACCATGGGCGCTCCCCCAGTGAGGCCATTGCCTTAGGCTTGCTTAACCGAATACACTGAGTCGTTGGGATCTCTCTTGCATGCAAATCTTTCTAACGTGGCGAATAGATATTTTTGTTCATGAATGCATGTAAATAAATTAGTTACAGAATGTTATCTTTATTTGGCTTGATATTATGCATGCATTGACAAGGATAAAAGTTTCGTTTATACGATGTCACATCACTGTATAAGTGATCATAAACAATTAAATCAATATTAGGAGTTAATCTATTCGCTTTTATTTATTTTTAGCGATTGTTATATTATTATATTTTACCACATATTATCAAATAGAAATTTGAATTATCAACAATTTGCAAGCACGGGCTATTCCCATCTAGTACTTATAGAAATGAGAGTAATCTGATACCTTGCATAAATAGTCCTCCCAATTTATATATAAAAACATAGTTAAATTTTAATCTCAAAATAGGATCACCTAAACAGCAAACATAAACTTTTAATCTTAGAATATAAATATTATAAGCTTTTTATGTAAAAGATAAATGCTGGAGAAGAGAAAAAGGTAAAGTGTAAAAAGAAAAGAAAAAACCTTATTTTTTAAATATTCATCTTATTTATACATGATGTTCGGTAGAAAAGAAACACTAAACATTAATGCTGATATTATATTAGACGAGACATCGTCCAATTGAAAATATCAGTAGTAAATCTTTGCACAAGATAAATTTACGTGTTAATAATATTTTTGCGAGGAGCAAAAGCAATTATGGAACTACTGAGTTTCTAATGAGAGCATTGAATTTAAGTCCTCTTTTTACCGTAATTTTGGTTATGTCTGTTAGATAGTAAGTTGTAGAACACCTTAAAAGAAAATAATATCACAGAGCATAAATCACTGTATTCCTTATTAATGGAAAAAAAAATTATACACCTGCATATTACCCCCTATCATTGTTTGAAGTAGAATTAATATCCTCCAAATGATAACGTGGTAGAGGAGTATAATTACTTTCTTGTCATGTGTCAATTTAACTAATTATATTATAATATTAGCAATATATTTTTTTTATTTCACTAAGAGCAATGGCATATTTCTAAACCTCATTTTACTAAGTTCAGCCTTATTCGTTGGATAATTTGTAAAACAAGTTGAAAGAGAAAAGCATATTGCATAAAAACAAGATATTTTTTAATCACAAAAGGAAAATACTATCGTAGCTAGTAGATTAATGTAATAGATTATTGCAAGTAAGGATCTTTGTGAATCGTGGTGCAATTTGGCTTGGTTTTTTCTTAAAAGCAAATTAAACCTACTAATTTTTTATTTATTTTTTTGAAAATATTAAAACCAAATCAAACTAATATAGTATATACTAGGGGTGTATGCGTCTTAAAGATTTGCCCAACGTAATATCACTGTTACAAACAGTTGCTCAAACGATCCAGAACATCAGCTAACAACAAGGGTTTAGCATATTATTAGACAATAATGTTGCACAGCATGTCCAGTTTTCTTTACCCATACGATACTTCAGTTGTTCAAATGTTACAACAGCAAGGAGTGAGTTATTACAAACTGTATTTCTGATCAGCCAAAAAGTATTGCAGCATTACAAACTTTTTACAAATTAAGTACAACCAGGCAATAGTACATCATATTCATCTCAAGCCAAAATATGTAGATGGTATAAGCAAATCGAGCTATTAAGCTTCAAAGCAAGCAACATATATGGTGCTTAAAGTATTTCCATCCTCGTGGCTTCTCTCGTGATGAGTGATGATCACAGATATAACATTCTTTCACGAATGGAAGCCAAACGATATCATTTTATCATCCTGTCATCACAGAAATGCCGTTATGCTCTGTGTTGTTCTATTTTATAGGGCAGTCAAAAGGTTCAGCAAGCTGCGCAAAGCAGATTCCCAAAATGCCTTTTTGGATATTCCTCAATGTCCCAGCTAAGGGAAATAATTATTTGTTACCGAAAGAAACGGAAGAATTTATTGAAGATAGAATTTGCAACACATCAGTACCATATTGATCTATTTGTGAAGCTTGCACAATGTAGCAAATTCTGTTATAAAGTCAAATAGGCACACGAACAGAATATAATTTTCATGAACATTGACATTTAACTTGAATATACCCCTATAGTCAAAATTTAGAACTTCAAGCATGAAAAATTAAACAACATATCTTTTAAAATCTGAATCATTTTTAGATCTATTCGTACTCAACTATCGACTCAGTAGAATCCCTCAATTCACATACATAGCTCTCGGAGTAAATATTTATACTTAGTTTACACAGGCCGTTTGAGCACGGTTTATGAGTTATATTTTAATACATTAACATATAAAGGGATATGTAGTGGAAATGCATGCCTTAGTGCTTTTTTTTGACTTTTTAGCTTGATTTATGAGTTGGTAAAAGTGCCAAAATCAGTAATTGAAATTTCCTAACATGTATATGCATAATCTGTAAGTGTGCACTGATACCATGTGGAATTTGCCTTCACATACATTTATGAATCATCAGAAAATAATCCAGTAAAAAAAGAAGCATGCAAAAGAAGAAAAGAAAAGCTAATTATAAAGTTAGCTCTTAAACTAACTCAAAGTGGAGCTAGAGCTTGAAACCTACTTTATGTCCAAAGAAAGAAATATTCAAAAACATACATCAGAAGCAGAAATTGCCTCCACGGTTGGGGGTTGGGGGGGGGGGGGGGGGGGGGGAGGCTATTTGTATTATTGTGCATGTAGACTGTAGTAAGATATGTATATTTCGGTTTGAAGTTTGGGCAAGCATATCTACGACTTACGTGAAATCTGGTAGTTTGCCCATATATCATGATGGACACTGTAGAATATATTTGTATCTTAAGTTGGAAAGCCTGCTCAATCAGCTAATGTTGTACTAAACTCTTACCTTATCAAAAAGAAAAATCAATTAATGTGATAAAGAGCTAAACGAATCTACAGAGGTACTCTAAAAAAGAAGCTAAAGATTCAATATTGTTCACAAATGTTATAGTAAGAGGGTTCTCAAGCTAATATAGGGTCTTATCTCTCTGTTTTCCTTTTGTCAATATCCAATTCATAGGAAAAAGAAGAGAGTTTCCATCTTCACCTCAAAAATATAATACTTGAACAAAAAAGGAGAAAACGATCTCCCTTATTTTCATTTTATAGGTGTCAAGTAAACTAATATACTTTTACTAACAACTGTGTTTTCATTAGTTTTCCAATATTGAGAATTATTAATCAAACCAATGGTTTGATTCAGTTTCATGCCAAGCAAGTGTTCCTGCTATTTATAACCACTCAAATGATTAGGTGTACATGCTCATGGTAAGTAGTTTGACATATTGCAATGTAACATTGTCCATTATCTTTCACCATGATTTACCTCCAGAGATGGTCAAATGAAACTGTAAGATATGCTGGTTGTAAACACACCAAAAGCCATTAAAATTATCAGTAAAACAACAATCAATTCCCCATATTTATCTGAAAGTCTCTCTACAATCTGGAGGGGCCAAATTAGAAAGCAAAATAAGAAGTGGCATAACTTACCTATAGATGTAAATAGGAGTTCATGGAAGACGGAAACGCGTAAGATTTTCAACCGGTATGGTACTTTCCAACCGGTTAAAAATGTGCATTGTCAAGAAAACTAAACATTAAGTGAATAAGTTGAATTGCAAACTAAAAGTAATTCATGGATGTGAATAAAACTAAAAGTTGCTCTAGTAACCACGTCGTTTGATCATTTCAACATCACCACTCCACCGAATTAGTTTGTTTCTTCCTAGGCAAATTCCACTATTCTACCACATCATTTGTCTTGCATGTTATATATCAATTAAAATATGTTTCTTTTATCGGAAGATCTATTTAAAATTATTGCGGAATCAAATGCAATTTCTCAGCTTCTATAGATGAACACTTATAGTCTGTTTGGCCAAGCTTATTTTCTCCAATAAATGCTTATTTTAAGTAGACTTGAGTCTCACAAGGAATACACACACGTATAAAAAGCACGAGATACACATAGAATGAGAATTGGGAAAACAGGAATACAGAGATATTACCAGGAAATAAGGTGATTGAAACCACCATACCCATGGTTTATATTCCTCCGTGCTCTCGCACTCCTGTTTCCTTTTCTACAATCTATCTTCGTTAGCATCTGAAAAGAAAGGGATGGAAGCGTCAGTGGCCATAGCTAAAAATCAATTAGCAGGACATATACATACCTTTATCGTATACCAGCAACATAACCTGCAAAAATTAAGAAATGGGACCTCTGAAATCAGGGGCGGACCCACATAGAAAATTGTGGTGCTCGAGCACCCATTAAACTCGTCTCGGAATGTATATATTTCTATATAAAACTATGCAAAATAGTTATATATAATTGGTAAGCACCCATTGCACAATTGTCTTTGATGGGTGCTTTGGTTTGGAAGTGGAATGTCAAATTCCCTGTTTGCGTGAGATTAGGGGTTCGACCCTCCACGAACCCCCTCCACTGAGGTTATTTTGGATACTCTTCTAGTTCTTATTTCTATGTCTCATTGCTTTGTTTCTTAATTTTTTTTAATGCATATTCTTCTTTTTTATTCTTATTTCTATGTCTCATTGCTTTGTTTCTTAATTTTTTTAATGCATATTCTTCTTTTTTATTTTTACCAGTTGTCTCATTGCTTTGTTTCTTAATTTTTTTTAATGCATATTCTTCTTTTTCATTTTTACCAGTTGACTTTTTCTTTCACTACTTACTTTGCTTTTTTTTTTTTCCTTTCTAATTTGTCAAACTTCATCGTGGAAAAAAGCCTAAAAAAAAAGAAGAAGAAGAGAAAAATTATCACTTCCTAACCTGAATAGAGTAATTTTCTTTATGCTGGTTTGCCTTTTTAGACGACCGTCATTTATCGTTAAAGGCAAGCACCCAGGAACTTGAAATCCTGGATCCGCCACTGTCTGAAATTCATGAATTCCTAAACATGACTACTCAACTAAGAAGAAATTAAGGATTAGGAAAAAACACTCAGAGCATGTAAGACCCAATGGGAAAGAAAAGCAGCGCTAGAAAGTAGAGCTAGAAAGGACAAAACTGAAGAAATTCAAGATGAAGGTGGCATGGAGGATTATTAGGGTAGAAAGTGAAAGTGATGAATGGGCTGTTCAATTGCAGGGAAAGACGAAGGGGCTGCCACGTAGCTAATTAGCAATTGCACCATTAAGATGAAATGACTAAATTATCCTCCATTTTGAAATTTATGACATTAAGCTGATATGTTGAAACTAGCTCTTATTATCTATAGAAAAAATTTTGTCGATTTGATTTTGTCAGTTTGGTTCGACTATTGTGGTTTGTATACGGGTAAAACCGAGGACATAGACATACTCGGTTTCCCGATGTTAAGGTTATGCTCGGCCAGGATACGACCGGCTTATCGGGGATAAGGCATCAAGCTCGATCTGGAACGAGGCGTTAAAACAGGTAGAAGAGGAGGTTAACCACCACGAAGAGAAGACCGAAATATCCGCCCTCAGCCGGATATTTCGACACCAATCCGCAAATGTACCGTCACCGCATTCCTTCTCTTACTTAGAATTGTACTAGGGTTGGGACTCCTCTATTATTTAAAGAGGAGGCCCCCATTCATTAAAGCGGGTCTTCCTCCACACAAAAAAGAGAGAAAGAGAGAATTCATGTACTAAGAAAACAATACAATCATCTGAGTTCATTCATCTTTTCTAAGGTTCTCTTTATTATTCATTGTTCAAACACCCGGTCATAAGGATTCGACCTCGGTTCCCGATACCCGAGGCCAGTCATCATTCATCTTTGGTCAGACCTGCATATTTTATTTACTTATTCATTTATCGTGTGATCTAATCTCGTATTGAATTAAACCATATATCTTTAGCACCGCACATAAATTCAATTGTTCTCCATTTTAAGGTTAAACAGTTTGGCGCTCAACGTGGGGCTAGAGATAATAGTGGCAGTTTAATACAAAATTCTAGTTACACTCGATATTTTACATTTGTTCTTTAGGGTTTGATTTCAGGTCTGCCGTTACATGTCAGACTCCCATTCTGTCAACTTCCAAGTTGAGTCAAGCCATCACGAACACAACGATGGGGCGTACCTAACAACAACGTACCCCCCGTTAATCTCGTTCAAGCGGGATCGTCGGTGGCAACGTGCCGGCGGCATGGGGATATGGAGCCATCTTCAAAACTAGTTGGACATGGCTATGGCCTCCAAAGCCAAGAAGAGATCATAGACATGGCTATGGCCCAACTACAAGCCGAGAAAACGAAAGAAAGGAGCTATTGAAATAACGAGAACCAATTGCAGTGTCGAGCCGTAAATCAAGAATTGACAAAATGAGTTGCTCCGGCGGAAAAGAAGAGAGGAAACGATAAGAAAGGCACGTCGACCGTTACCTCGGAATAACGAGAACCGTCTAGGCCGCACCGATGTGGCAGATTTGGTGCCCGAATGCTCGAATGGGACAACGACCCAAAAGGGAATCGTATCTTTCGTGCTATTAAAGGCAAAATCTACCGGAAAGAAATCTATCCAAAGGAAGAAGTTCGGGTAAATGATTTGGTATACGGTAACTTGCCCGAGCATTCGATCGATTCATTTGCCATGCTCGCGGATGCTTTTGTCAAAGCTCACGCTAGAGCCATCAAGGTCAAAACCCGAAAATCGGACTTATTCAACGTTAAGCAGCGAGATGATAAAACCCTCCGCAAGTTTGTGGCCCAGTTTCAAATGGAACGCATGGACTTACCTCCGGTCACTGACGATCGGGCCGTTTAGGCTTTCACTCAAGGGCTCAACTCAAGAAGCTCGATCACATCTATGGAGCAAAAGCAAAATCGATAGACAGTACCCGCAATCGCCGGCGTATGTACACAACAGTATCAATCAAAGATCGTGGTCGAAGATGATAAGATCGAGAGCCGCTGAAATATCATGGCATTCCGGTAAAGGGAATGATCAATCGAAGAGAACGACAGATCGGGATTCCAGACCATCATATGACAGGTATCAACCTTACCTACCTGATCGAAGGGGGAATGGGCGCAACAGTGAATCAAGCAAGAATGATAGGAGGAATGATCGAAGGAACGATTGAGGCCTAAGTAGTCGTGGACTGATAAACAGAAATGTTGTCGATAGAACCTCGGGAAATAGAGAAATTCCAAGGTTATCCGAGTATAATTTCTGCGTCGATGTAGCGACCATAGCAGCGGCCGTTATCCGTAACAGAGAAACGAGGCACCCAAGGCCAATCCAATCTGATCCAGAGAAGCGGGATAAAAGCCTTATTTGCAAATACCATCACACTCACGGCCATCGAACCAAAGATTGTCGACGGTGAGATGAGAGGAGGTTGCCCGTCTGTTTAATTTGGGACACTTTCAAGAAGTTCTAAGTGAACGAGCAAAAACTCACTACAAGAACGTAGACACCAACAAACAAGATAGACCGGAAGAGCCTCAGCAAGTAATACACATGATCATGGGAGGAACGGATGTTCCTCTGGGGCCGGTAGTGAAACGCACCAAAGTTTCCATAACAAGAGAAAAGCGCATTTTGAATTATGACCCCGACGGTCCCATCTTGTTCAGTGACGAGGACATGGAAGGCATCATTCAGCCTCATAACGACGCACAGGTAATATCTATGCTTGTCAATAAATTTAGAATTAAACGTGTGCTGATTGATCCAGGTAGCTCGGCTAATATCATCCGATGGAGAGTCATCGAGCAGCTGGGACTACTAGATCAGATCGTAACAGCAATACGAGTCCTCAATGGATTCAACATGGCCTGCGAACCGACAAAGGGTGAGATCACCTTACCAATCAACACGGCCGGAACTACGCAGCAGACCAAATTTTATGTAATAGAGAGAGACATGGGATACAACGCATTATTGGGAAGACCGTGGATTTACCTCATGAAAGCGATCCCCTCAACTATGCATTAGGCTTTGAAATTCCCGACCCCAGAGGGGATCAAAACCATTCATGGTGAACAACGCCGCGAAGGAAAGTGTTCGCGGTTGAAGAATCTGTAAGACTACAAAGATACCCGATTGGAACAAAAGGGAAAAGTCAAATAGCAATCACAGATTCCGATCCTGGAGTCCTCGGAAGATCGGAATAGGAACACACCAGACGAAGAGTTAGAGTTCGGAGTTCCGAGGGCCTTTGTGGTGCCCGATAATTCAGATGCCACTAAATCCACAGTCAAAGAACTCGAGCAAGTAACACTGTTCATTCATCTACCGAATAAGAAGGTATACCTGAGCACGGGGCTAATCCCCGGGCTCAAGAAAATTTTTATTGAATTTCTTAAAAATAACACCGATTACTTTGCCTGGTCCCATTTAGACATGACAGGTATCCCACCAGAGCTGACAACACACAAGTTGAGTCTAGATCCAAATTTTTCTCCCGTCAAACAAAAGCGGAGGTCGCAGCCCGAGGTAAAGCATGCATTCGTCAAAGACGAGGTAACCAAGCTCCTTAACATAGGATCCATTCGAGAGGTTAAATACCCAGACTGGTTAGCTAATGTTGTAGTAGTGCCTAAAAAGGGAAATAAATTTAGAATGTGCGTAGACTATAAAGATTTAAACAAGGCTTGCCCGAAGGATTCATTTCCTTTACCCAGCATCGATCGCATGATCGACGCTACTGCCGGTCACGATACACTGAGTTTCCTCGATGCCTACTCCGGCACAACTAAAAATACGTACGGACCCGAGGATCGAGAAAACCTCTTTTTCATAACTAGGTCTGGCATGTATTGTTATAATGTAATGCCCTTCGGCCTAAAAAATGTTGGTGCCACCTATTAGCGGCTAGTCAACCGCATGTTTAGGCACCAAATAGGGAAATCAATAGAAGTTTATATAGATGACATGGTCGTTAAGTCCCTGCGAGCAGAGGACTATTTAAAGTATTTGCGAGAAAACTTCAAGATATTAAGGAAGTACAACATGAAGCCTGAACTTAAAAAGTGTGCCTTGGTGTTGGTTCGGGCAAGTTTCTCGGATTCATGGTATCAAATCGAGGGATCGAAATCAACCCGGATAAGATAAAGGCATTGAAGGCGTCGCCGTGATAAACGACATAAAAGTCATCTATGCCGATTCATCTCGTTACTCAAGAAAAAGTCATCCAGCTTTTTTCTCGTTGCTAAAGACCGACCGTTTCGGACCCCCTAATGTCGATGGACTCTAGCATAACTCGAGAAGTACTTATCAAACCCGCCTTGCTCCACATGCCAAAAGCGAACGAGTGCTTATATCTATACTTGGCGGTGTCCGAGATAGTGGTAAGTGGTGTCCTAGTTCGAGAAGAGAAAGGTACGCAATACCCGATTTATTATGTAAGTTAACCTTAGGTGACGCCGAAACCAAAAAATTCGCATTTAGAAAAACTTGCTTTGGCTTTATCGAGCATATCTAGAAAATTAAAACCTTACTTTCAATGTCATCCCATATGCGTCATAACATCATACCCTTAAGGAATGTCATGCATAAACCCGAACTCTCAAGCCGATTAGCAAAACGAGATGTGGAGATTACAAGGATATGATATTGAATATAAACCCGAATCGCCATCAAATCCCAAACCGGCTGCGACTTCGTAGCCGATTTTACGTCGCCTATGATCCCCGAGGTTGATAAATAAATGCTTCTTGCCTCGGGGACTATGAGTCCGGACCCTTTACACGACCGTGCTTCTAATGTAAAATGGTCCGGGTTAGGAATCATTCTCAAACCTCCCTCGAGTGACATAATAAGACAATCTATTAGATCTACCGATTTAACTAACAACGAAGCCGATACGAGGCTATGATCGGTGTTTAGAACTGGATAAAGGCTTGGGAGCCGAGATCATGAGGCTAAACGTGATTCTCTCCTCGGTGGTCAACCAAGTGAATAGAACATTCGAAGTCAAGGATGACCGAATGAGGAGATACCGAGAAAAGCCGCAAGTTGTCCTTCGCCGGATTCAAGGAACGGACATTGTAACACATGCCTCGTGATCAAAATAATAAGGCATGCCCTTGCAAATTTGGGATCACCGTAGAATCGGACGGGTTCAATTTCGGGAGCCGTGGTGCAGCTCGACGAGACTGGTCATAGAGACCCATCACGCCGAGATAAACTCGGGCTCAAATTGCCCCTCACTGATTGAGGAACAAATACATAGACTATCTTTAAACAGGAAAGCTACTGTCCGATGCTAAGGAATCAAGGGCCCTCCGAACCAAAGCAGTTAGATTTTGTTTGGTCGATGGCCAGTTATACCGAAGGTCATTCCACAGCCCCTTGGCGAGATGTCTAGGGCCGGGAGAAACCGACTACGTTATGAGGGAAATTTACGAGGGGACTTGCGAAAACCATTCGGGAGCCGACTCACTGGTCCGCAAGCTGATCAAAGCGGGATACTATTGGAACGAGATTGAGGAACACGCCAAAACCTTCGCTCGAAAGTGCAACGAATGCCAAAGGCACGCTCCGTCAATACACCAAGCTGGGGAAGAAATTCGTCCGGTCTTTTCTCCATGGCCATTCATGAAATGGGGTATGGACATAGTGGGGCCTTTGCCACGAGCCCCAGGTAAGACACAATTTATTTTGCTTATGACTGATTATTTCTCTAAATGGGTTGAAGCACAAGCACTCGAGAAAGTCAGGGAGAAAGAAGTTATTGATTTTATTTATGACCATATAATCTGTCGATTCGGGGTACCCGCGAAAATCGCGTGTGATAACGGAAGCAGCTTCATAAAAAGAAGGTCGAAGTTTTTCAAAGAATACAAGATCAAGAAGATCTTGTCCACCCCATATCACCCAAGCGCGAACGGCCAGGCTGAATCTACCAATGAAATTATACTGCAAAATCTAAAGAAAAGACTGGCCGGCTCTAAGCACCGGTGGAAGGAGGTTCGCCTGTGATTTATGGTCACCGCACAATGGTAAGATCAAGCACTGGGAAACTCCGTTCTCCTTGATACTGAGCCGAGGCCCTAATACCCACGGGTTAGTGAACCAAGCTTAAGATTCTAATATGACACCGAGGACTCAAATCGTGAAGCAATGTCTGCTAGTCTGAATCTCGTGGACGAAAAGAGGGAAGGTGTTGATATCCGGATAGCTACACAAAAACAAAAGATGCAAAGATATTATAACCGAAGGGATAACTTCAGGCACTTTCAGATTGGGGACTCGGTACTGAGGAAAGTCATACTCCACACCAAGAACCCTACGAAGAAAAACTAGCCCCGAATTGGGAAGGGCCATATCGAGTCACCTGAATAACCCAAAAAGGTTCCTATCAGCTCGAGAACGAAGACAGAAAACAGTTGAAAAATAACTGAAACGTGGCACACCTCAAGATGTATTATTGTTAAAGGTACGAATAACTTTTCTTTTTGGCTTTTCTTCTTTCTCAATCTAACACGCAGGGATGCAACTCAAGGGGCATCAGGAGCAGCATAATGGAAACTGGAGAGTCATAGACTTAAGACTGAAAGCACGTGCTGCACTCTTTTTCCCTTCGACCGTTTTGCCCCGAAGTGGGTTTTCGGTAAGGTTTTTAATGAAAAGGCACACGAACAGCGTGCTACGCAAACAGCAACCGATCAAAGACCGAGACCGGAGATTGCACATATCGGACCAATAGTACACGAGCCCTCACATTTCGGACTCGAATATTAGGGGACTACTATACCATGGGCCGGGGCTAAGTGATAACTATGTAAGGACCAAACGATCAATTGAATCGTGTCCAGTTAGTTTGTTCTTGCCACGACACGGGGCTAAGTGATAACTATGTAAAGCCAAGGCTTGAACGATAGGACCAGATGTAAGGACAAAACGATCGATTGAATCGTGTCCAATCAGTTTGTTCTTGCCACGGCAACGATTGCAGTTACATCTCCGGTAGGTCTATCAATAAAAATCTTATCTCGATCAAGATAATCTAGTATTGCCAATATTACATCTCGCCGGACTAGACTCCTAAGCATGCGAACTACGCAAACTTAAAAGACTATGGTCTAAACGGTTAAAGACTACGGTCTAAAAAACTTACGCAAACTTCTAAGCGGTTAAAGATTACGGTCTAAAAACACAAAAAATATTGTGATCCGGTCTGTCTTGCAATTTATAAATAAAACAACGATTAGAGTCAACATGGACTAAAACCCGATCACGAATAGTTAACATGGACTAAAACCCGATCACAAATCATTACCATTTGAATTTGATCATGGCCGAAACAATAAGGCAAGCCAAAACAATGGCATGAATCGGATAAACAACAAACCGAGGAACACTTTATAAAAGGCAACGAAAGGCGATGAATAGGCCAAATGAAAATCTTTTCTTTTTATATATATATATATATATATATATATATCCAAAGGCATATATATATATACCTTATATATAAAAACAAAAAACAAAACAAAACAAAACAAAACAAAAAAAAAACATAAGGCCTCTGAGCCTAATCTTCACTCGAGCCTTCGGTTTCTTCCTCGGCTGACTCGAGGTCAATATCCAAATCCTCAGGATCGAATACAACCTTTGCTTCTGCCTCGAGCCTCCTGGCCTCCTCGATAAGATCTGATAAATCCACTCCAGCGGCTTGAACTTCTTCGAGGGCCTCCCTTCGAGATAAACACCGCACGTACTCAGCTCAAAGATCACTGGCCTTCTCGACAGCAGTCCCGTCAGCTTTATACTGGTCCAACATATCGTCATAGCTCAAGATTTGGTCAAGAGATTTTTTATGTTCAGCCCGCAGATCGGTAATGTCCTCGGTGGCCTATTTATTAATAAAGAAAGTGTCGACCACCCGAGTCCGTTTACTTGCTCCGCCATCACACGAAGCTGCTCTTTAAGAGCATCCCACTCAGCAACAACATCAATTGTCATTTCTTGGAGGATATTGAGCTCAGATTTGATCCCGTCAAGCTCCGCCCGAAGTTGATCAATCTGGCTAACGTTAGCCCGGGCCTGAGAGGGAAGGCATTAGCATCGGCTATTAAAGGTTTATTATAAGCTTTGAAAGCCCTTACCTTCTCTGCCAGCCGGTCATGTTCCCGCTTGGCCTCGATTGCCTCGTTTCGAGCCAACGCCAAATCTGATTGAAGGGTAGAGATATCAGGGAGAGTTGAAATATATTCCAATTTCTGCCTATAGAGATCCATGAGCTCATCTACCTCCTCAGTTTTCCTTTTGAGCTCCCCCTTTAGCCGATCCACTTCTGACCTAAATCGGTGAAAGCTTGCATGATGAAGCACGGAAGCCTGTAAGGAAAAAGGGAGCAGTTATTAAAATGAGGCAAGAAAATAAAGCTAAGTGAAAAAACGAAAGTGCAGGACATACTCGGTTCAATGCCTGCTGAGCCTCGTTGAAAAGGCAGGATTCGCTGACTTCAGCCATCATCTTACGGTCCTCTTGGGACACCAGAGGATACAGATAGCTGGCCATCCCGACCGGTCCCGACAAACATTTTCATATCGATCGACACCTTAAAAGAGATCAACCTCTTCCGATTCGAGTCGGTACTAGGGGCAGGAAAGACTTTCTCCAATCTGGGACTGGAATTAACCCCGAAACGGTTTACCATGGGGATGGATAAATGTTTTCAATTTCCCGACATGCCAGGTGTGCGGGTATCTCATAACTCCTATAACCTAGTTGTCCTTCCTACTTCGTTGACACTTTGGTCATTTTGCCTTTGGCTTTAGCATCGTCAGTGGAAATATCCACCAATCGAGGGGGAGAGTCCTGTATGCAAATAATTGTCTCAGCCAAAGCCACAGCTTGTATCGGAAGGACAGAACCAATACCATACAAAGGTGGAATGTTAAGTACCTTTGAACCCAGTAAGGAGGAAGCTGCCTTCGATCCAGCGGCTGCGGTTGGAAGCCTTCTCGAGCTTCGAGTGGGGATGTGCTCGATCGTAGCGTCTTTAGACATCCCGACCTTCGACCTGACGCTCCCCACGTCCGTCGGTATCGGTATATCCTTCGAGCCCGCCGGCATCGTACTTGAGCTTTCCACCAAGGGTGGAGTAATCTCTGCAGAACCAGCCAATTCTTAATTAAAACCCTCATTGATAAGCCGACGCTTACCTAATGCCTGGTCTTCATCATCAGAATGATCTGTTAGTTTACCAACAATGTTGACGTCAAAGACCCGGGCTGAGAAATCTTTCGAAGAGATCTCTTTGATTGTGGGCCTCGATTTTTTCCTGGCCTCTAAAAAAGCTCGAGAAGACTCGGAGGACCGTCTTTTTCTCCTCTCGGCCTTGTCTTCTTGGTCAGGAACTTCGAGGTTTTGTTCATCGGCCGAGGCCTCAGCAACCTTTTGTCCCCGAATTTTTATGGCCTTTGAAAGACCTATAAAGAAAAGAAGAACAGTTTAAACTTATCAAACATAGTATAGCATGTAAGGAAGACGGAGCAGCGTTCTGGGGGAAGGACTTACCATGATTACAGGCCTCCCACCAGGATCGAGACAAATGTCGCCAATTGCGGTCGGCATAGGTAAGTTGGGAACAGATCTTCCCGATCCATTCATCAATGTTTGGAACCGCACTGAGGGTTCGAATAAGTGCTATGTACATACGAGTAAATCAAAGGGTCAGTGTAGGTTCAAACATATGACCATACCATACCAAAGTAAAGTTACTTACGGGTTGGGTTCCATTTCTCTGGAAATGGCAACATTTCAGCAGGAATCAGATCCTTTGTTCTGATTCGGACAACCGTCCCCACGTCCTCGGTCTCTATCTTCATCAAGATCGGAAAAGGGAGCTTTTTTGGCTCGTTTTGGTGAGTTTAATCATACCTCCTCGAAAAACACGGGGACTGTACAGTCGAAGTAGATGATTCATCGTGAAGGGAATATTCACGTCAGTAGAGGAAGTAATCTATGAGGAGCACAACGATCCTCCAAAATGACGAACCCTGGCCGAGGCAAATATCATACCGTTTGCAAAAAACCACTACCACGGGATCGAGTGTGCTAAATGTGAAAGGGTAGGTATAAACGCTTAAATACCCTTCCACATAATTCGTTACAGCTTCAATCTGATCGAGAATAACGACCTCTATACCCTTCTACCCATAGTCTTCCTTGACCTGTTCAAGTTTACTCGGGGGTATCGTGCACAAATAGTCCGATATATTGACACCTCGATCCCCTTGTTGAGAAGGTTTTTCAACCTTGAAATCCCTGATGGTCCCGTGATACGCTCAAATTATACCTATTAATGGTATAATGCGGGCGTTGTCAAATATAGTAACCCAACGATGTTGGGGTTGAATCCCACAGAGAATGTGGTGTGAAAAGTTTCCTAAACAAGTATTATACTAGTCTTCAAGGGTCCGTGTATTCCTTAAAAGGGTTTTATAGTTGATTTGGTTTGTGGACTAATTTAAAGTGACCGAAAATTTAAAGTTGTAAATATATGGGTAAAAAGAATCAAGGTTGTGTCCTCGTCAGATAAAGTGTATGATCATAGGTGTCTATCTTGATATACTTCTAATGGACTGTTTGTATGGATGCACTTAACCTCTATGTGAATCTGAACTATCTCCCAATAAGAAAAGATTATTTCTTTCTATGCTTTTTCCAAAGATAAGAAAGTATGCATGAATAACGGTTAATTATGCCAAGTAAATTCTTCTTATTCCTAAGTGAATTTATTAAACAAGATTTAAAGCCCTGAGTTCTTGTTATTTGTTCTTACCTAACCCTAGCTATTTTCCCAAATAAACTAAAGTTTATGGTGTTAGCTAATGTTTGCAACCACTAACTATATGATGAAAACGAAGAACAAATAAACCCTAATAATCCATTATGCGTATATCTTTCACGATCCCCAATCACAACACACCCATCCTTGGGTTCACAACCTTAGTAAAGGTGTTTAGCTACTCATGGCAACAAGAAAATAATAAAAGATTGAAGATTGCATAATTGAATTATTGTATTGAACTTACGAATAAAACTTGAAAGTAATGAATGTAATTGTCCGGAAATCTTCAAAAGCAATAACAACTCAAAAGTAATTACTACCAGTCTAAAACTCCAGATGTTTGAAAAATAAAACCTAAACAGGTATTTATACAAGTCAAACTCAGAATAATCAATCCTAGTCCTGTTCCAGCTCGGCTTGCACTTCGACGGGTCGTCTTTGCACTTCAACGGTCATTGACATGCTCGACGACCATAGCGACGATCTGAGTATGCTTTTTCACTCTGTAGGAACTCCACCGTCGAGCCATTTTGACGGACCGTCGATCATATCGACGGTGCAAGTTGACGATCTGATAATGCTCTGATGATTTGCTACTTTGCAGGAACTTATTGACGAGGCAATTCGACGGACCGTCGAGCATGTTGACGGTCCGTCCTTATGCTTATCAGAACAGATTGCCTATTTTCCTCGTTTTTTCGCTTTTCAAGCATTCTAACTTCGTAATACCTGCACAACACACAAGACACATCAAACTAACACAAACTTGCTCGAAAACAAGTAAAACTTAGAGTTAAAAAGCATTGGATGTGGCAAAATTCTCGGCACATCATCGCGTAGTCTTATGGAATGAAATCTGTCAATACAGGCTCCGGTTTCGTGACCGAGGAGGTCTCGCCGGTTTTAGCTTTTGAAAATTTGCTTATCATTATGAAATATGAAGGTATAAAGGCTTGTATGAAGGTTTGAAGATTAAATAAAGAACTGATAAGAAGGTGTGAAGATATGAAGGTTAGCGTATCCAAGCACACGAAGGTAAAAATTTCTTTGGTAAAAATCAGAAAAGTGGAAAAGTGAAAGAGGAAGTTTGCTTTTATAGAGTGGGGCCGAGACGGTTCACATTCCGTAACCGTCTTCGCAACCAACCGGGTCTCGACACGTGCCAATGTCAGAATGATGTGACCTTGATCTTATCTGCCCATAGGAAGCGTACATGAGAAAGAACCAGATCACCTCTCTAGATCATCAGGGCATACATGAGCAAACCGGTCTTCCAATGAGACCTAGGTCGAGCCTTCATACCGATACTACTATGATCAGGTAAAGCTACCATATCGACCACAAAGGATGCGATTCCGAACCGGTTACGGTCAAGTACAAAGAATAAAACATGCAAACATGGAGGCCGGTAGCGAGGCATTTCAAATTTTGGTAAACCATAGAATAAAATGACAATTGATCAAATATTGCACAGACATATACAAGAGTGCAGGTTCAAACAACGCAAATAGAGTACTCAATAAAGTTCGATAAAAACTGATTCGCAAATTTTTATTAAAATTGTTCCACTTCGCAAATTCCCGACTTTCTCAGATACATCGGTCCATCAAAAAAGCGGAAAAGGCCATAAGCTGAAAAAGAAAAGAAAGAAAAATAGCAACACCCTTAACCGGCATAGTAAGTCGAAGGTTGAGAACTCCGGCTTATCCTATGGAATGCTACGACGGTACGTGACACCGTCTAGGTATCCCCATAATCTTCATTGAAAATGGATGAACCGGGGATACTCGGCTCCGGCAAATCTTCTTCATCAAGTACTATTGTCGGTGGGATTTCGCCAAAAGGCATTTCCCGATAGTTCTCTATGATATGACGGGTTCGGACCCGAGAGCCAACGCCCGAATGTCTGATTGGGAAGCTTCCAGTCTCTCTGCGTCCAGGTACCCTCGGCGGGGCAGATGTTCTTCTTCCCCAAACGACATCCTCTGCTACGGTCTTTCCCTTAGAAGCTCTTCTCGTCGGAAGTCCTGAAAATCAAATACATTGGGTTGAGATACAATATAGAGAAATGAGGTCGAGTGATCGAATTAAGAAATTACCATGGATTTTACCTTATCACCCTTCGGGTGCCATTCTCCTCCAAGAACGGCCTATCTTTACGAGAAGCTCGGAGAAGAGTAATCACCCATTCAAAGATAGCTGTATCGAGCTCAGGTTCAATCGGATTTGGTGAAGGGTTCCACACCTCAGGAAAATCGGTAGACGATGGATGATGAAGTTGAGTTGTACGTATCATCACAAATCGATGAAGCCACCTCCGGTCATAATCATCGTCGGGGTCAATCAGGCTTCGATTTCGCCGAGGAAGCAGATGAACAATCCCCCCTCGGATCACCCGAGGTATGTATATATGAAGTAAATGGTCAATGGTGAAGGCGATCCCGGCTATATTAGCCAACTTCTCGATGCAGTACACAAGTCTCCAAATCTGTGGGGTGATCTGGCCAATACATATCCGATACCGACGACAAAAGTCCTCGTTCACTCGAGAAACAGGGAGAGTAAACCCAATGGCGAAAGGATAAGTGTATGACAACGAGTAGCCAACAATATGGTGATTTATTTTTACCCCATTCCCAACAGGGCGAACGTCAACATCTGCGCCTAAGTTGCAGTCTTTCCTGACTACGGTAATGCTGCCATCATCGATACAAGATTCGAAATTCTCCACCGAATCAAAATGGTAAAGATTTTGCAGTCGTTCACATAGTTAAATCCCGAAGGAAGGATATCGACAGGGAGAGATTCTAACTCCTTATCAGAACCGGCGACTCCCGTTGGCGGCAGAAACCAAGATTGATTTTCACCTTGGGTTAATAATGGAACGTAAGCCATAGCCGTGACAGGTATAACCTAACAATGGATTATCACGCCCTGATGGAAGAAGGTTCAAAGTCCAAAGAGGGCTATGGGCTCAATATGGAAATCGCAGCAAGGTTTTTGGGGAGAATCAAGGTTTAGGTTTGAAGAACGCAGATGCATGAGAAAAGAAAAATATATGGGTTTATATAGAAGAGAAATCAAGGGGTCCTGTAGCGTATCAAGGACTCTGACACAAGGAGGTCTCCAAAAAAGATTTGGCGGCTAAGTAATAATGACCTCGCATCGGGCAGAGTGAAGTGTTGACTAGAAGGTCTTGTCCTAGGTAGATGTATGCAGTTGCTCAGCTTTATTTGGGTCCATTTCCCGCAGTCAAAATTTCACCTCGGGAAATGGGGGGACTATCTGTATACGGGTAAAACCGAGGACATAGACATACTCGATTTCCCGATGTTAAGGCTATGCTCGGCCAGGATACGACCGGCTTATTGGGGGTAAGGCATCAAGCTCGATCTGGAACGAGGCGTTAAAACAGATAGAAGAGGCAGTTAACCACCACGAAGAGAAGATCGGAATATCCGCCCTCAGCTGGATATTTCGGCACCAATCCCGACAATGTTGTCAATCGTATTCCTTTCCTTACTTAGAATTGTACTAGGGTTAGGACTCCTCTATTATATAAAGAGGAGGCCCCCATTCATTAAAGCGGTTCTGCCACAGAGAGAAAGAGAGAATTCATGTACTAAGAAAGCAATAGAATCATCTGAGTTCATTCATCTTTTCTAAGGTTATCTTTATTATTCATTGTTCAA
Organism: Lycium ferocissimum; assembly: GCF_029784015.1. Classification (NCBI taxonomy): domain Eukaryota; kingdom Viridiplantae; phylum Streptophyta; class Magnoliopsida; order Solanales; family Solanaceae; genus Lycium; species Lycium ferocissimum. The sequence goes on from NC_081350.1 coordinate 20,908,501, forward strand.
ACACCCGGTCATAAGGATTCGACCTCGGTTCCCGATACCCGAGGCCAGTCATCATTCATCTTTGGTCAGATCTGCATGTTTTATTTACTTATTCATTTATCGTGTAATCTAATCTCGTATTGAATTAAATCACATATCTTTAGGACCGCACATAAATTCAATTGTTCTCCGTTTTAAGGTTAAACATGGTTATTTTTTATTTTACCAAATAGTCGAAAATAAATAATTGAACTTTACTTACATCTTACTATAAGCTTATTAGTATTCCGATATTATAATGTTAGATGTTATCATCGGTCATGAACCTGGTCAATATAGAGATTAAGCATGAACATTTCGACAAATATCATAAACTGGGAAACATTTAGTCCTTTTTTGTTTTTGTTGTCAATCTTGTCCTAAATCACAATCTTTATAATGGAAAACATAACGCAATCTCCTTCAGCAGGACTTGTCTTTAGAGAATACGACCAAGTTTAACACAACAGTAGTAAGCAGAACACACCATTAATAATATTGAATGAGAACCTTAACAAAAGTTTCTATAATCTTAACATTGATGGGTTCTCTGATCTGTAGAAATTCCTACTAATTATGTCGAGATAATGAGCTAGAGTGCTCAATAAGGATCATCGACTAATTCGGTTATTCTAAAGGAAAAAAAATCAATTTCAATATTAATCCCGATACCCGAGATATGAGTTACACGCCCTAATTCCCGTATTTATAATAATAATAATAATAATAATAATGCTAATTACAAAATAGTCCATCACTCAGGCACAAGTCACAACTCAAATGCTATTTAATTTGGGCGAGTAGAAGCCCAAAAATAGTCCCTCATCTTTGAGTTTAGACTCAAGATAAACTTTACTCTTTTACACGGAGCACTAATAGTCCTTCTTCGCCGAATTGGTGCACTTTACCAAAATTCTGAATTGGAATTGCTAGAATTGGTGGTTGAATTACTGTAGCGGTGTTGGCATTGTACTGGAATCGATGAATGTGCTACTGGAATAGGGGGAAAAGGATAGAGTTAAAAGTTAACATATGTTAAAGGAGTAACCAAAAGGGAAAACTACGTATATATACATGTTAAGGAGAAATATTTACGAAACGTAACGATAGTTTTCCTTATTTACAAAACATAACGATATATTACAAAACATGACGGATTTTCATATATTTTTCGTTTTTTATTTTTTTTCCGAAAATATATATATTTTTTATAAAAAAATATATTTTTTTAAAAAAATAATTTTTATATATATTTTTTTAAATATTTTTTTTCTTTTTTTGCTCAATGGCTTAAAAAATTACCTCATATTTCTGTGTATGAAAGTTGTATGAAATGTGTATGTGTGAGCAAAATTTTTAATATAATTTTCATATACAAAATTTTGAGCGAAAACTTAAGCCTTGAATATTGTATGAAAATTGTTACAATGTTGTTGTAGTTGTATTAATTTTCCAGAAACCTAATATGAAATTTATATACAAACAATGTGAATGAAATTCTAAGTCTTGAGGAAGATATACACATTTCATACCATTCTCATGCATAAAATTTTAAGCATAATGTTTAAGCCTTGATCAAGATATACACATTTCATACATTTTTCATACACTAAATTTTGAGCAAACTTTTTAAGTCTTGAGCGAGATATACACATTTCATACAACATTCATACATAAGTTTTTGAGCAAAAAAAATATTAATTTTTTAAAAAATAAAAATAAATTTAAAAAAAAAAATATTTTTTAAAAAAAATAAAAAAAATATTTTTTTTAAAAATAAAAAATAATTTAAAAAAAAAAAAAATTTTAAATATAAAGCATGTTTTGTATAGGATTTGTAATGTTATGTTTTGTAAATATAAAACTATCGTCACGTTTCGTAAATATTTCTCCTTAAGATGTATATATATGTCAAAGACCCTAACCAAAAGCGCACGAAGTTTACATTATTAATGCGGGCTCCATATAAAAGAATGAGGATTACTTTGAGTGCAAGTTGAAAGATGGGCCTTTACTCAAATAATTTGGGTTCATAACACTTTGGTAGTATTTAATTTTTGCTCTTAAGCACTTTTGGCGCGGCATAAACCAAAATTCGGGCAGCATATATAGAGTTAGCTTTTAGTTACGGCATATGTATTATCACATCAACACAAGTTATGCCGGAAAAAGCAAAACTTTCAACACTCAATATAATCTGAAAAATACCACACAACTTATGCCCATGGGCGAATTTATGTGTAGAATTGGAACACGTAAACTCATGATCTTTCCGCAAAACTAAATATTTAATGTTCATATTTTCTAGAATTGATCTATTATTACCTGATGGCTATGTCACCCATGCTACAAAAAGGCTTAATGGCGCACTTTCTTTAAAGCTTAGTTATTTATCAAGAGCAATAAGGATCAAATCCCACTTAATACGTTCTTTTCTCTTTTCTTTAGTTGTGTACCCATGTTCTAGAAATTTTAGATTCGTTCATATTTGGATATTTTTATTAAATAAGCAGTGCAAAAATTAAAGATATAAGGGTCCAAAAATTAAAGACCAGTCCGTATGAAGGCCAATTGTGCAAAAATTTGAATAATTTGGGCTCGTAACACTAAGCAATTAGATGCAAATTGGTTTGCAACGCTGGTTTTCTCTAATCTCCTCTGATTACTTCGTGACTACCTCCACCGTTTACCATCAAGATAAGGATGATAAAACTGATGACCATCCCTTTAATCTTGTGTTATTACTTGAAAACAATGGTGTAGAATATGTAGAGTGTCCTAAACGGAAACGCAGCCATGCAGATTTAGGGTTTCTTCTAGGTCAACACGATAAAATACGCTTAGAAGCATCCTGTGGTGACTTAATTTTATGCAAGGATGGAAGGAACTACTCCATATGTAACACTCTGACTAGGCAATGGATTATTCTTCCCCCTCCTCCTTTAGGACGTATTGGTCATGGATGCATTGGTTTCTTGGTTGACCCTAATAACGAGTATCGCGTGTTACGATATTATCCTACTGATGAACGATATTTTCCTACGGATTCTATGATTAATGTAGAGATTTTTTCCTCCGGGCAAGGAGGAGGATGGACCCAATTGGTTGTTACATCTCCGCGCACTTTGGCGTCTTTCGAAGATTTAGCTTTTCCAGATACCAAGCCTTCACTTGTTGCTTGTGCACGGATGTTATATAGCAGCCCTCCGACTAAATTTGTTCTGTCATTTGATCCATTCAATAATGATCCCGCACAAATTCTACACACTGTTGATTTACCAATTGAGGCTCTTAAGATTGATCCATATGATATGAACCTGTCTTCCAAATTGGGAGTGTGTCGAGGTCGTCTGCGGTTTTCTCAAGTAACTTTACTACCACCTGGACTCCCTTGTATACAAGTATGGGAGCTTGAGGGTTTGCAGAATGGGAAAATGGACATGGATGCACTACAAAATCCCTAAAATCGTAAGCTACCCCCCACGTATACATTGTCATACCAAAAATGTGTTTTATGTACTAGCTTTTCACCCAAATAATGAGGATCTTATATGTGTTCATCACGGTAGTTATCGTGTTATTGTGTACAATGTACGAACAGATAAAGTGGAAAGTTGTATCCGTCCTCGTATATTCAGGTTGTCGAAGTTACCAGAAGGACTAGGACCAAGATTTGCGTTACAAGTATTACCTATTACACAAAAATGGTGGCCAACACCGATCCCTTTGATCTCAGGAGTGAGTCTTGGTCATTTGGATTAGATTTAGAATTGTTTTTTGTTTTGCTTGGTTGTTAGTAAAGACCTTTCTTTCAAGTTATTGTGTTCACAATATACCTATTGTATTGTGTTTTTAGTTTAAATGCAATGTTTGTTTTGATTGTTCCTTAAATTTATCGTATCGCATTGCTAAATCCATCTTTATGTAACGACAATGTAACAAGGTTAGCGAAATTCGTTGTGGTACCTTATTTTTTCTTCTTATTTTGTCTTTTGCTTATTATCTAATAAACCTATTTTATCACTTGCCCTACCGTTTTATAATAGATCTATCCCGTGACCTACTTTTCTTCAAATTGCTAATGTGTGACATAATGTAACAAAATGATACCATCTATCCAAAGGTTGTTTTCATCAAAACAATACTTACATTATGAAATGATATGTAACAATCATCCAAACAAGGTGTGCAGGTACCCCGACTTTTTTACTTTTCCTCTTCCAACTGGTTCTTTACTATTCTGGAGCCTTGAGAGTCTGCCGTTTAAGTTCTGGTTTGTTTCATCCTGATGCCTCTTCGCACCATTGGTAATCATTTATTGGGTTCTTCTTTTACTTTGTTGTTATTTATAGATTATAGATTTTGCTTCCAATCTGAGTTGTTACTAGTCTTTATGATAAATTATTACTGAAAAGAAACGAAAAAGTTCAGATCTTTATCAATAAACAAATCATTATTCGGAACCAAGATTCTTAAAGCGTGAAGGAAATATCACATCCGTTGTTTAGGATGACCAAATCAGTCGATTTTCAGCAGATCGTTGATCTACCTTCATTTCGTTGTGTTCCAAGCTTCTTATTTATCTGAGGTGGAGCAATCTGTTACGCTTTTTTCTGCGCAATTCTGACAGCAAAGAGTTGTAGTGCAAAATTTTGGGTAATATTACATGCTTAACAATTTATGGAGAAGAAAATGTACTCTTGGCAAGTAAAACGAATTGTACACAGATAGAGAATCAAGGTGCATATTACAGCGGAATGACGATGATTGACACGCAGGCGATTGTGAAGGGACTCAGGGAGACGTACGCGAGCGGGGAGACGAAGGAGTACGTGTGGAGAGTGTCACAGTTGAAAGATCTGTTGAAGATTGCTGAGCATCACGAGAAGGAGATGGTCGATGCTATTAATTAGAGCCGAGATGTCTAAGCCTGAACTTGAATCCTTTCCTCCAAACATACAGTCTAATGAATTGCTTTCTTTTCTTCTTGATTTACAGCTTTTCTTCAACTTTTTTAGTTGCGGATATATACTACTGATGGTTATGCTGGTATGTTTTGTTTCATCTTCTGAGTTTCAAGTTTCACTTTATGTAGTGGTAATTGCATGTTCTTGTGTGTGTTCAGCATTTCAGACTTCTCTGAGTATCGCTCTTTTATTAACTTCATTTTTTTCCCTTAGCTTCTTCGCATTGAGGAGACGTCAACTTCCTAAAAATCCATGCCCTCTTTTGAATGGCGCATCAAGTTTTGTTTGATCATTTTTGAAATATCAGTCTCTCTGTTTAGAATAGTCTTATTGTTTACTAATAGGTTTCTTCTATTTATTAATCACCTTGATCATATCTAATCTTATTTACTACTCTTGGTTTGCTGGTTGGATTAATGGGTAACAAGTAACAACTTTCCCAGCAGTAAGAAGAAGAATGTTTGAACTCTTCTTCTACACTATTTATACATCCTATTCATGGCTTTCTTCCTACTCCACACTAGAATGTTCGATGCCTGCATTATGCTTCCTGGTTTCTTCCTCTTCTTGATCGATCGATACTTGAGATTTTTGCAATCCAAACAAAATGTATATCTGATTTCAGCCAGAGTTTTGACTTGTGAAATTGTTGAACTCAACTTCTCCAAAATACCAAGTTAGCCAGCCTACAATTCTGCCTTTTATTTCCAGGTAACTTGTTATCTCACTTTTTATGGATGATTACTTCTTGTTCTAATTTGTAGGTTTGGAGTACTCTCCGACAAGCGTCATGTTCCTAAATGTGCCAAGCATATTAAAGCTGCAGTTGGCATCCATTCACAGTAACTTAGAATCAGATACAATTAGTGTCGTCATCAAATGTGAAGGAAGTTGGACTAAGAAGCTTTATGATGTTATCTCTTTGCCTTCCTCTGTGGATCACCTTGAAGTTTCTGTTGAAGGACCCTATGGACATCCTTCCACCCATTTCCTAAGGTTAGCATTCTACTACAAACTACAAATAATTGATTTTTAAGTTAATAGCATACATTAGCCGTTTGTCTACCGGAAACAACCTCTCTACCTCCCAAAGTAAGGTCTGCGTATGCTCTATCGCCCCCCCCCCCCCCACCCCACCCCCAAACCCCACTTTGTGGGATTCCACTGGATATGTTGTTATTGTTGTTGTTGTTGTTGTTGTTTGTATGCATTAGCATTATAGAGATATTTTACAGTATCTGTGTATTCTACATATTAGTTGTACTATTTTTACCATATTAACAATTACTGCTAGCTTATCATAAAGTTTTACATGCATTTACCTTATAAGTACCTTAATTGTGTAAATATTTTTATTCGGTCTGTACATATGAATACTTTGTGATGATGTAGCCAATTTCAATAACAGGCATGATATATGAGTTCAGCACTGAAATGCAAAACCCCCAAGATTCTATTAGTTAGTGTGTTCAAGAACTCTTCTCAACTCTCCATGTTAGACCTCCTTCTTCCTATAGCAGGATGTTCCTCCAATCTTGACCTACACATTGAGGCTTATATAACCAGAGTGAATGAACAAACACCAGAAAAACACAAACCCCTTAGAACCATTTGGTTCAAACCCAACCACTCTGATGCACCCATAACCCCCATTTTAGGCCAGAACGACTAGCTTTGGCTTGCTGCTATAATATCTTTTGGGGTGATAAAAGAAAAGTTGACAGATAAGTCACCCTTAGTGCCACTCTACAAAACCATGATATTTTCACCTCGTACGGGTCTTCTTTAATTTTCTCTGTACCTTTTATTTGTGGGGCTTCTTTTCCAATACTCTGTGTACCCTATGGACCATACCACACAAGGGCTCTGTTCGTTGTTTATAGCAGCTTCTATAGGAATTGCAGCATTCGTTTGGAACAAGAAGAAAAGTGCTGGGGAAACTAAGCAGATTCAACAAAATCTTTGAACTCATTATTATAGCCTATGCTGATCAAGAGCTATTCCGGTAGGAAAAGGGAACAATTGATAGTTGAGGGGTGTGTTTTGATAAATAGTTAGTGATAGTTCAGGTAGGAAACGGGCACCCTTGATAGCTCAGGTAGGAAACTCGCACACCTGATAGTTTAGGTAAGAAACTCACGAAAAAACGATAGTTCAGGTGTGTTTTTAACCATTAACTCTAATCAAAACTATTAATACTTTGTTTGCCAACTCACTATGTTTGTGTAACTAAATGAAATTCTCTTGCAGGAATATTGCTAGAAGTTAATGTGTCAAGTGTTGGAGTACTTGCCTCTGGACCGAAGACCTTGAGGGACGATGTAGCAGCCATTTGCTCATCTGCGTTGGTTGAAAATCTGCACTTTGAGTCCATCAGCTTCACCTAATGATTAACTCGGCTTCTCAACTCCGAGCTAGCTTAAAAAGACTCTGTCAGAATGCATCAGTATCTATACATAGATATTATGTCCTGTAATATGTTCCAGTCTTCTGATTGGATCGATATGCATGTTTAAATAGGTATTGTGAGTATGGTTCCCCGAGATTACATTACTTTTTGTCGAATGCCATATGTAAGGTATTGTAAGTAGTCTTTGGAAGAGGAAATAAGGTTCATGGTATTTGAATGAAACCTGTATTTGTTTGAGAAGCTAGACTAAACTATGACCATCTCACACCCAACTTATTACATATTGATGTATAAGCTATAAACCAAACTAAAACTCTTTTTTTTTTTTTTTTTTTTTTTTTTAACAAGGTAAAACAAACAAAAACTCCAAGTGCTATAACTTTTACTATAAGACTAGGTCTTAAACTTCCAAGTTTCCCAGTCTTGTCTTCCATCAACAAATCCCAATACCCTCCTGCAATAACATTTGGTGCTACGCCTCTTCCTTTCATTGCAAAGCTTAACACATCTTCTAAAAGTACATGTGCATTCTGCAGTACCTTAGAGATACAAAGCCTACTTACTGTATATTACAATCACAAGAATCAATCTGGGGTTATGTGAGATTCAAGAATTCTGAAACATGAAATTTTCAGCTTTGTTTGTCCATGTAATGAAATGCTCAAAATCTACGTATACTCTTTTATCTTTCAGAAGATCAAAATCGTACATCCAAGAGATGCGCCTTTCATTACAATCACCACCCACACCCTCAATGGAGCAGCTAAAATCGGCACCAACTGTAAATCAAGAACCACACCCTCAGTGAGGTCTCAGGTTCAAACCCAACACTAGTTGATTTCTTCTCATCTCTCTAAGCCTTGTGGACAGATTTACCTGGTATCTGTTGTTGCTGGTGGGAGGTGGCAAGTATCTTGTGAAATTAGTCGAGGTGCGTATAAGCTGGGCCGGACACCACGATTATAAGAAAAAAAAAATGGAAAACGTGATGCAGTAGTGCACAAAATCTTCTATGTTCTCTATTTATCCCAATATAGTGGGAAATATTTATGCTGATTTCAAGTTGGCAGCAGAAGATCTCACTGGAAGCTCTTTAACCATTTCTAGCAAAGTTGTTAACGGGCTCTTTGCATCCAGATAGCTCATAAGTGGATGAAAGTTTTTCTTCCAAACTTTCAAGCAAGTCATGGTATTCGACAAATGATGGATGGGTCTGAAGATACAAATGAAAACCACACAGATGAAGTCAGTGTAACCAAGAAGTGCAAATCATGCTAAAATAAATCAAACAAGACCTGAGCAGAAATAACAAAAGGAACCTGACCGTGTGAGTTACTTACAACTGACAAAAGCAATTCTCAAATAAGCAAGAGTTTTTGAAGTTTTCCCAAACGGGAACATAAGCAATAAAACTGATGGAAATTTTCATTTAGTTAAGGAAACCTATCTGTTATCCTACATTCAGTTAAGGGAAGTTAGCCAACCCTCAGACCGTGTGGCCAGTAGTACTACAATCCACTCTTTGAATTTGAGTCACTGACTTGGTACCCCCGTCATGCCGATTTTGAAAGGAATTTGACCAATTGAGATGAGAAGTGATATGATGTGGTAAAGATTTTACCTTTACTGTTTTTCGTTGACTATTTCCTTACTTTAATTCACTATTTGTATTTGTTTATGAACCTGTTTATTTGGTTGCCTTGAAGTGCGATAAATATTTAATAGTCGATTAATTATCAATACATGCTTCCATTATGGCTATTTCTCATATCCTTTATATTTCATTATGAATTGCACAAGTTATGATAAGTTCTAGTTTTTAAAGTAACTCTTGTCACTATCCTGTTGGAGCAGTCAATGAGACTTACTGCATACACATTGACTTCCGTACTCATACTACATTTACCGCACTTCTGTGCACTGCAGGTTTGAATCCCAGTTCCAACACAGTTCGTGAGTGAATTCCCACCTATTTTACTTCGCAGTGGCCACGACTTCTCCTATTGTATGCTTTGTATTTGTCGACGCTTGTACTTTCCTTTAGTTTTCTCATGACAATGCCACACTTGGTCTTGGGATTGTTTAGTATTGTGTTTGGATCTGGGAATTTATAGCTTCCGCACTTGTATTGGATTTATATATTTTTTATGACAGTTAGACATAATTATTACTTTCACGTAGTTAGTTTTTGGTTAATTATTGCTTGGTTCACTTGGCTTAAGAGTTAGTTGGGTGCCACAATTGAGTCGTAATAGCCTATTTGTTCAAGCTTTTGGGAAGTTAAAAGTCTTTTTTTATTTTTTTCAAAAAGTGTTTTATCTTAAAAAGTTGAGGTGTTTGGCTAAGTTTTTAGACGGAAAAAGTGTTTTTGAGTAGTAGCAGAGTTCAGAAGTTAAAAAAGTAACTTTTCCAATAAGCAATTTTTTTTTTGTTTCCCATCCGGTGTGTGGTACCCGCATTGGAGCCCGATTATATCCAGATTCGTGTCGGGTAGCCCCACATCTGGAGGCAAAAGCTCCTTTCCTAATAATGGTGACTCAAATCCAAAGGAGCTCGAACTCAGTCCTTTAATGGAATAGTATAATGTATCACCACTATACCACAATCCTTGTTAGTCAATAAGCACTTTTAGAACATTGGCGAGACAAAATAATGCTCTAATATTGACAAAAAAAAAAAAAAAATTGAACTGATTAGGTAGACACAAATTGCTACTATCTAAAATAAATTTTTTAAAAGTATTTCCAACGAAAATCACTTTTTAAAATAAACTCGCTTTAAAAGTTTGACCAAACAAGCAACAAGCCAATACCTTAAAAGAAGGTGTCCAAATATCTCCGGAACTAGAAAAACTCGTCGGTAATGCAACACCAAAATAAATTGTCAGCATTACAAAGAAAATGACCCCAAGAATGGGAAAAAAAAAAAAAGAAGTGGACAAAAACAAATCATAAAACACAGAGAAAATTTGCATGGTACAACTCACTTCATTTGGCGTGTTAAAGTGGTTCATTTGACAAAGATACAATCATTACAATGTGGACCATAAATTAGTTCTATCGTCTTCTATGTAGCTTCTTTCATATCTCTTTTTTTATATAATAATTTTTTTTGTATCCTCCTCTTTCTAATTGCCATAATATTATTTTCAAACCAACAAGACAACATAAGAAAATCAAGATTTTTTTGATTGAAAATAAATAACAAATCCTATCAACAACTGCAAAAGCCAGAATGAATAGATTCAAAACCCATGTCAAAATAACACGGGCAACCTCAGCTTAACCAAAATTCTGTTGAAAAAATTATATCTCAAAAAGAATATGTTTATTTCCTAATGTTAAATTTCAAATTGTCTGATCATTGAATGGTTTTGAATAGCTTTAATTATTTGATTAAATTAGCAGTCACAAAACGTTCTCATTTTGTCAATTGTAACAGACTATTCATTAGCCCCATTATTCTTCTTAGTCATTAATCAAATGCCCTTTATTGTCATTAACCTGCGCATTTCAGTTGAAGCCAATTCATTTGACATTAATTCTTATGGACATTGCTTTGGCTATGAGTTCTTATTCTGAGTTGCCTTACCTATATATAATTGTGGTCCTTTTCTTATTGGGTAATATATGTTAAGATAAATTTTTCTTACTCATATTTGTGTGTACTGCCTTTTCTTTAGAATAAATTTTTGTTAGATTCTGGCTCTTAATTTTGTACTAGAAGAGCTTGTTGAATTATATGGGATACACCCATACCGAATGAAGTATCCTCAAGAACAGTGTCTTAATTGACATGCCTTAAGCTTTCAAGAATTTCCAATAGTGTTCGTGTTCGAATATTTTTCGTAAGATTTCCAACAAATGCAACTTACAAACCACTGAAAAGAAAACCACTATATAAATTTGGGTTAAAACATCCCTGTACTAAAACTTAATTACGATAGACATCCTAAATTTTAAAATCAAACATTTACTCCCTGTATTTGGTAAATCCTTGTAATTTTATTTTTGTTATTATGTACAATAGTGACCTGAGTTGCTTTAAATGAAATAAAATAATTAGTGAGAATTTATATACCTGATTTTGACTTTTTTTTTTGGGGGGTGGGGGGGGGGGGGGAATGAAGATGTGGTTATTGTTGTATTGAAATATGCCAGGCGGTTCAATAGAATTGGAAGCATAAAGCGAAAGTTTAATTAGAGACCAAAAATCTAAATAAACTGCATATATATTTTATTTGAAATCTACTTCTCTATAATCGATCTCTTTGAATAATTTTGTTTTTCAATTGTTAATTTTAAGTAAGATTTTATTGATTTCAATGTTAAAAAAAATTCTTCCACTGAGCCAATCATTACAGGAACTGTTAACATAATTCTATAAGTAATAAGTTGACAAATTTTAGATAAAAATAATAGAGTTAGAATGATAAAATCTGATTCAAGAAGTTGATAACTTGGTATACCCCACTTTAATATGCTTGCTGCAATGCTGTAAACCTAAAAAGAAACAAAAAGAGAATTTGTAATTCGATCACTTTTTTCAACACTCATATGATTATTGACTCTTATTTTTGACTGGGTATTATTCTAACTTATCAAAGATTTGAAGAAAGAGAGTCCGAAAGGAGTTAAAGAGAATAGAATAATGTGAGTGTTAGCAGACTGAATGTAGGCAAGACAACATTTTCTTGATTTCTTCTATTGGAAAAAGGTTAAGGGGACTATAAAAATATACTACTTTTTATCATAAATAATCAATTTTCTTTAAGGAAAAATTAACACATAATTTGAACTTGATAAAATTTGGGGCCCCCAATGCCGAAGGCATATGTCTTATGGGTCATTTGCACAAACGTCCTTCTTTGGGGGTGGTCTTTAATTTTTGTCCCTCAAATTGCTATTTTTAATTTTTGTCCTTCGACATTTTAAGTGGGCGAAAATACGATGAGAGTCTGGGTTCAAACCCCAGCAGAGTATTAAAAAAAAAAACGCGGGAGAATAATTTCGTTGCATGAACTGTTCGGGCAAAAGTTAGGCCTTAAGGACTAAACTACATAGAATAAAAGTGTATAAAACAAAGATCGTAAGGCAAACTATGCCTTAAGGTATGGTTTCTATATAAAAGTTATGCCTTAAGGCATAATTTCTATATAGAAGTTGTCTTGCTAAGCGGAACTTCTTGTACAATCGGCATAACTTAGAACTATAGAAGTTATGCCTTAAGGCAGAACTTCACCCCCTTGTCCAGCATAACTTAGAACTACAGAAGTTATGTCTTATAAGGCCAAACTTGGAACTACAACATAACTAATTTAAGCCTCATAAGGCCTAACTTTCACGATACCTAACCTTGCAATTTTTTTTATTTTTACTGAGTCAGGGTTCGAACCCAGAACCTCGGGTTATTTTTAGTCACTTTTTTAGCGAACAACAAAAATTAAAGACCAGCAATTTGAGTGGTAAAAATTAAAGACCAGCGCGTTTGAAGGACAATCCACGCAAAAAAAAAAAAAAAAAAGTGTCTTATTGGTCTATGGCTGGAGCCGACCCTTGCCCTTGTAATACTCTATAAGTCACTTTTACTTGTCCACTTTAAGATATCAAGAAGAAGAAAAAAAATCATGTTTTTTACCCTTAATATTATTTACTTATTTTTCAAATCATTTTTCAAGATTTAAGATTATACATCATTAAAATGGATATTGTGGTAAAATATACATTTTATTTATGATTTCTTAAAGGAATTGCAAAATCAATCGTGAACAAATAAAAGTGAATTAAATACTCCCTTCATTCATTTTTAATTTTCCAGTTGAGACTTTGCACATAAAGAGAAATAATAGTTGATATGAGTGTTTTCCACAATACTCAAGTTAATTGATGTTTAGTACTAAGTCTTGAGAAATGATTTGGGAAATAAACAATTAATGCTAAGAGTTAAACATGAAAAAAGAATAAGTTTTTCTCTTGATAAGTAACAAGTAAAAATAAAAATATATTTTTAGTATAGTACACAGTGTCAAATTTAAATTTTTCACTAAAAGGGTTCAAAAAGTAAAATGTAGTGTTAGAGATTTTAACTTGGAACCATAGATTTTGAATCCCCTTAGTCACTAAGCCAAATTCAGACACATTTAAACTAGTAGTATTTGAGATTTGAACTTCACACACATTTTTAGTATTGAGAGAAAGTAAAAGTCAACTTCAGACACATGCCCGTTGCCCCTGCATCGAGCACACTACATTGGAAACCAGTGGATCGAAAATTACTGAATCTAAAATATCTCTCGAACTGGAACAATTTTTCGATGATTTAACACCACAATAAATTGTCAGCGTTACGAAGAAAATGGCCCCAAGAATTGAAAAAATAAAATAAAAATGAGAGGTCGACAAAAACAAACCATAGCACACAGAGAAAATTTGCATGGTACAACAAACTTCATTTGGCGTGTTAAATTGGTTCACTTGACAAAAATACTGGGACCTCACAACAAACAGACTCGTTCTAAAAAAAATGCTCTCGGTCCATTTTTATGTGTCCTTTATATTAAAAATAGATATCTATTTTTACTTATTCAGTTGAGAAACTTCTCAATGCATTTCTCAAAACATTACATTTATTATATCTAAAGGACAATTTAATAAAATTGTCATTCTATTTTAACTTCTTAATAGACGTGTCAAATCAATTCATAACAAGTAAAAATAGACGGAGGGAGTACCAATCAACTCACTATGTTTGAGTAACAAAATTAAAAATACATTTTCCTTTTTACTTGTCCACTTAGCATATCAACAATAAAACATACGGAGTACTATTTTTTCCATATTTTACCCTTAATATTAGATACTCCGTTTGTTTCAATTTATGTGAACCCTTTACTATTTGAGGAGTCTACGAGGTGGTTCTTTGATCACGTTTTCTTTACATTTTTTCTCAATTATTTGAATTATAAATTATCATGATTTATAGTACTTTTAATGTAGTTACAAAATATATAATGTTTTTTTATCACAAACTTGAAAAATCTATGTCAAAATTTAAGATCAAAGTTATAAAGTTTGACCCTCGTATTCCGAAAAGATTCACATAAATTAAAATGGGGAAAGTATTTATTTCCTACATCATCTCTTAAGGCTTAAGACTATACATCAATTAACATGAAAATTATGATAAGTATGCATTTCATTTACGATTTAGGGGTAAAGTCCATTATAAATTAGTCAAAAGTAAACGGAGGTAATATTAAACAAAATGTCAACTTCAGACACGTGCCCAAAAAGTGCCCCTGCATCGAGCTCACTACATTGGAAACTACTGGACCAAAAATTACTTAATCTAAAATATCTCTCGAACTGGAATTAATCAATTAATTTTTCGATAATTTAACACCACAAGAAATAGTCGGTATTTCAAGGTAAATGACCCCAAGAATGGGGAAACAAAATAAAGGTTGGAAAAAAACAAATCATAAAACACAGAGAAAATTTGCATGGTACACCAAACTTCATTTGGCGTGTTAAATTGGTTCCCTTGACAAAAATACATATACCATGCTCACAACAAATAGACTTGTTCTAAAAAAATAAACTCCGTCCATTTTTACTTGTGCTCTATATTAAAAATAGATGTTTATTTTTATTTTTCTAATTGAAAAACTTCAAATAGATGTTCACTTTTAGTTGTCTAGTTTAGAAACTTTTCTCCGATGCATTTTCTTAAACATTACATTTATTATATCCAAAGGGCGATATAGTAAAATTATCATGATATTTTTAACTCCTCAATAAGCATATCAAGTCAATAAATAACACGTAAAAATAGACTGTAGGAGTAACAAGCAATCATCAACCCCATTTGTTCAAGTCAACTCTATTTTCATTCATTAATTTCCTTATCCACTTTAGCATATAATAAAACATAGGAATACTATTTTTTTGTATTTTACCCTTAACATTAAATACTTATTTCATATATCTCTCAAGACTTCAAACTATACACCAATTAACATAAAAATTGTGATAAAATATGCATTTCATTTATGATTTCTTAAAGAAGTATAAAGCCTATTATGATGAGTAAAAAATGAATGGATGAAATATTAAGCAAAAGTCAACTTCAGACACGTGCCGGGTGCCCGTCATCGAGCACACTACATTGGAAACTACTCGATGGATGGAAGATTACTGAATCTAAAATATCTCTCGAACTGGAACAATTTTTCGATAATTTAACACCACAATAAATTGTAAGCATTACAAAGAAAATGACCCCAAGAATTGAAAAAAAAAAAAAAAAAAAAAGTGGACAAAAACAAACCATAGAACACAGAGAAAATTTGCATGGTACAACAAACTTCATTTGGCGTGTTAAATTGGTTTTTGACAAAAATAAATGGACCATACTCACAATAAATAGACATCTTTCTATAAAATACTCGTCATTAATTTTTACTTATTCTCTATATTAAAAATAGATGTCAATTTTATGGTCCAACTTAAAAACTTCTCAATGCATTTCCCAAAACCAATCAACTGGTCAAGTCAACTCTGTTTTCGTCGACTACTTTTTCTCATATAAACCAATTTCTCTTCCTTTTCCTTCAAAGGCGCATTAAATTTATGCCTTTCACGTGGCAAAGTTTCAAAGGTGCTATAAGTTGACATTTTTGCATTTCCAAAAAAAGACTATGTCAACTCTTAGAAATGAAATATAACCGTTGGATCTATTTTTACATGATCTAACGATCAGGATTGAAGGAAAAGTAATTACCGTCTACAGCCGGTTGACAAAAAGTTGGTCAACTAAAGAAGTAAAGGGCCCTCTGTTTCCATGTGGTTTCCACCAAGAACAGAGTCAGCTTTCTTTTACTTTAATTTAAATAATATTTTTTTATTATTTAAGTAAATGTTAGCTTTGGGAATCTATTTGTTAATTTGGGTAATATCAAAAGTCAAATCGTTTAGAGATTTTTATTCTCTTTTTTCTGATATTTATTATAATAACAATTTGACATTTCAAGTGGGCTTAGCATTATCAATTATGATTCTCTCCGTGTACTCTTCCTTCCGCAACAAAGTAAGTGTCAATTTAGCAAAAATTATACCCATTAAAAAAATTAATATATACAATGTGAAGTTAACTAAATTACATCTACATTTTTTGTAAAAATTGAGCAATATTAAAGAGAATTATTTCTTTAATGCTAAAGACGTAGTTGGAAACATTTGCTGATTTTTATCTTGAATTTCTAATATGACACTTATTTTGAGATAATTTTTTTTTTTATCAAGATGACACGTATTTTGGAAATCTATTTGTTAATTTGGATATTAAAGAAGTCAATCGTTTAAAAGATTTATTCTCTTTTTTCTGATATTTATAGTATCAATTTGACATAACAAGTGGGCTTCCCATTATCAAGTACGATTCTCTCTGGGTAGAATCTCTTTAAAGTCAACAAGGAGAGTAGGGACCTTTCCTTTATGGATGGTTGGGGGAAGATGAGAATGAATATTAGGAGAGAATAAGAAAAGAAAAAGTTTTTTTTTTTTTGAAAAAAATAAACGTGATCTATTTTTCTTTTGGTCCGAATAAATTTTAAGAGATTGTAGATTTTTTAAGATAAGTTTTCTCATGTGTATTTAGATTTATCTCATCTACCTTTCCTTTATGGATGGCTGGGGGAAGATGAGAATATTAGGAGAGAATAAGAAAAGAAAAAGTGATCTATTTTTCTTTTGGTCCGAATAAATTTTAAGAGATTGTAGATTTTTTAAGATGAGTTTTCTCATGTGAATTTAGATTTATCTCATACACCTTCACTTGTCATGATTTCACACATACAAAAAAATGTATCTGAATGTCAACACAAGAACTCTCTGTATTTCTACTATAATAGAAGTATGGATGGGGACTTAAGGACTGTCGTCGACCAAGGGTAGAATAGAGGAGCTTGGGGTCAATGTGAATTGACCAAAAAGCCCTCGCTCTCAAGCTTTAAAGATATTGTACCACATTGCTCTATTGAGGTACTTTTGCACTTTTGGACAAAAAAGACCAGCCCATATTGGCATTCATTATACTCTGTTGTATCAGCTTCTCTGTGGCTGTGGCTGTGGAGTGTGGACCCATTTACTTTTCCCTGTATTTGTTGGATTTTGTTAAGCACTTGTGGGCCCAATCTTTGTTTTGCCTGTCAATTTCATTTCTCCTTACCCTTCTGTGCCTAACAACTCTTTATGGCAAAAAACATTTTTGGTATTTAACTATTCAAATCATTGTCTTACTCCCTCCGTCCCATAATAAGTGTCATCTGAGCCAAAAATACGCATATTAAGAAATTAATAATGCAATGTAAAGTTTATTACTACCCCTATATAATAAAAATAAATTATTTTTCCCTTTTAATTAGAGCATGCATGAAAAGTAAGCCTTTTAACATTAAAAATTCAATAATACCAAGTTTCTATGTGCTTTTTGTCTTGAATACATAAATTTGTTAGTTTTTGTCTAAGGGCAAAGTAGGAAAAAACTTGTCAATATATGCATTGGTTTCCTAAGGTGACACTTATTATGAGATAATTTTTTTTAGCTAAGGTGACACTTATTGCGGGACGGAGAGAGTATTAGATTAGATTAAAGAAAAGTATCCAAGTCACTTGGCCTTCATCTGATCATTTTTTTTCTTTCTGCATATATCCAGTGGATGTGGAGAAAAAATAACTCATCCGAATGCTACTCTTCATAAAATATTCGTCTAGAAATGTCATTTCTTATAGAATTTTACCAGGCCCTACTTTTATTTCTGATAGTTCTTTCTAATCAATTCTTCAACCAAATAAAATAGCATATTATAAATTTATAATTGTATGATATATAAGTTTGAGTTTTAAGGTCATGTTTTTACTAATTATAGGCAAAACTCTTAATCATAGAATACAAATTTAATAAACAAATGTTCATCAAATGTTCATTTTGTAGGAACAACAAAAAATTAGAAGATTCGTATAATGAAATATTTCCTTGCAATCAGATTTTAGGTTATTCTAATTTCTAAGCACAGTTTATGCACGGTATACTTAAATAATATTATTGTACTCATACAATTACAAAGACTTAAATTAGCATGTATATTTCACCAAGACCTCAAACTAAACTATTCTTAAGGGATCGTTTGTTCGGAGAGACAAGTTATGTAAGGATTAATATTGTAGGTATTATAGTAGGAATTGTAATGCAACGATTAGTAATGTAGTAATGTATGATCTATACGATAATACATAAATTTTCGTATAACTTATACTATTATTTATGAGGAAAACAACCAAACGTTATAACAATTAATAAAAAAATTTTTATTGTATTTTTACTAATTTTTAAGTGAAGAAAATTGAATATACAATCTTTGACATTGCTTTTCAATTTAGAAACAAAGATTGAATGTACAATCTTTGACATTGCTTTTAATACTATGTAAATATTGGGCGCGTCTAGTTGTTATAGAAAATTCTTACTCACATTTAGTAGGCGTTTGGCCATAAGAATTATTCACTTTATTCCGGAATTTTTTTTCACTTTTTTTCACTTTTCAGCTTTTGGCCATAAGAATTCTGAATATAACTTGAAGTTGTATTCCGAAATATCAAAAACTCAAAAAATTTATTTTTTAAAAAATTTCACTTTTTTACAACTACATTTCACCAAAAGCTACAATTTAAAAAACTTTGGCCAAACACAACTCCAACTCCAACTCCAAAATTTCAAAAAAAAGTGAAAATATTTTGGATATCTATGGATAAAGGGGGCCTTAGTATTTATATCAAAACGACGAACAAAACTTAATTATAATTAACATATATTTTTTACTTAAGTATATATCACTTAACTATAATAACTGATGTGGTTTAGAGTAAATATCCAGAGTAGAGAAATTTTTCCCATCTCGCGACCCTTTTATTTAATTAATTATGTTTCCGTTAATCTCCCACCAAACAATAATAAGTAAAGATTCTAGCTTAAAATCTAAGTAGAGATTATCATAATTTTCATTTATACTTGATGCTGTAAGTAGCTAGCTCACACATAAACACTACCCAAACCTACTATTTGTCCTTTTCTTACCCACTCCAGATCTCCTAAACACAAACGAAAAATAAATAAGTATAAAACGTCTTTCACACACTGTTCATTTCGACCGCTAAGAATTAAGAAATATAATGAGATGAATTAAATTATTTCACCGTAACTCCCGTTTGGCACAGATTTAATTGAATTTGAAAATTTGAGTTTTTACATTGTGATTTTAGGAATTTAAAAATGTGTTTGGACATACATTTTACTTGAAAAATAATTGAAGTTTTAGTGGAAGTGAAGTTTCTCAGACCAATTTTTGAAACTTGAGAGTATTTTGAAGATAAATTTTCAAAATCTAATCAAATTTTATAGCCAAATAGAAATTTAAAGACAAAATTTTTAAAATCTTATCCAAAATCTATAGTCAAACACTTGCTTAATAAAAGATCTTGCGTATCAATCTGAGAACAGAAATTTTTTGGTGTGAAACGCTTTTATCTTTAAAAGAATTTAGTACAAAAATAATTTATTCTGTTTAGTTCGTTTCGAATATCTGAAACAAACAAAAAAAAGTTAATTTCGAATATTAAAAAAAAAAAAAAATGTTTCCCATAAAATGCAGAAATAACACAAAAGTTTCTTTCTCTTCATACAATGGGTCCCACCATTTTCTCCTTCGAATAAAGATAATGGAAGCTGGCAATTGGCATGCTTACTATTTTGTCTTTTCTTAATAAAATAAAAATATTTCCAAAACCAATCTCAGCCGTTAGATCAAAACCTTTGACTCTTACCCAGTCAACCGGTAATCATTTCCTCCTTATATATTAAACCCGTCTCTTCTTCATCTTTCTACAACTTTACTTAAGAGATCTCCAAAAAAATTAACACAAAATGGCTGTAGATTTGTTAGGGTATTCAAATATGAATGAACAATTAGCTTTACAAGAAGCTGCTTCAGCTGGTTTGAAATCCATGGATCATTTAATCCGATACGTGTCACATCATCAACAACAACAACAACAGCAACAACAACATCAGAACCCTGATTGTAGCGAGCTAGCTAACTTCACTGTTTCGAATTTTAAAAAGGTTATTTCCATCCTGAACCGGACAGGTCATGCCAGGTTTCGACGTGGTCCGGTTCAGGTTCCTGATCCACCGCAGCAGCAGCAGACAGTTGCTGCTGCTGCGGTAGATCAGAGTCAGAGTCAACCAAAGGGGTTGACTCTTGACTTTACAAAACCAAAGGTAGTAAAGGCAGCTCCTTCGACCTCGTCGTCGTCGTTCTTGTCGACGATTACAGGTGAAGGAAGCGTATCTAACGGGAGGCAATTTTCGTCGATGAATTTGCCTCCTAGGCCGCCGGCTTCCTCAGGGAAGCCGCCAATCGCCGGAAAAAGGTGTCGAGATCATGATCTGTTGTCCGATGAAGTTTCCGGCAAAACTTCCAGCTCCGGCAATTGTCACTGTAAAAAGAGGTTCGTATTTTTCCTTATTATATATCTACTGCGCATTTTAGCATTTAGTCATTAACTGATTAATTTTTTAATTTCTTTTTATCATAAACAGGAAAATTAGGGCAAAAAAAGTGATCAGAGTACCAGCAATCAGTTCAAAAACTGCTGATATTCCAGCAGACGAATATTCGTGGAGAAAGTACGGTCAAAAGCCGATCAAAGGTTCACCACACCCACGGTAATTACCATGCACCATCAATCATCACCGTTCAGTTTTTATGAACGGATCAGATCTGATAGAAAATTGAAGATTGAAAACTAACTCAATTTTTTTTTGTCAATTTCGAGGGGATATTACAGATGTATTAATTAAATAGTAGTGTAAATTATTTTGCTATAGTACATCTGTTTTCAAATATAACTGGAAATATTCTAAGCTATAACTCTGATAAAAAAATATTGCTACAATAGTTTTACATATTTGGTAGTTCATACTTTGATGTATAAAATTTGCTATGATCAATTTTATAACGGTACATCTGATTTTCTAAAGAAAATCATTAGAAATACCAATTAAAGACCTGCAGGTGAATAGTTGAGTACTTTGATATATAAATTTTTTTATGATCAATTCATTTATTTTTGATACAAATGCTAGTTGAGAATTAAAATTAACTTCATATTTCTCAAACTCTAACAAACAATGATTTTACATGTTTGATAGTTGATACTTTGATACATGAAATTCGCTTCGATGAGTTATTTTATGATTGGTACAAACACTAGTTGAGAATTAAAACTAACTTCATTTTTTGTCAATTATCAGGGGATACTATAGATGTAGTAGTGTAAGAGGATGTCCGGCGAGAAAGCACGTAGAGAGGGCAACCGATGATCCGGGAATGCTTATCGTGACTTATGAGGGAGAACATCGTCATTATGTTCAAGGAATTGTTGCCGGCACCGGAGATGGAAGTTCCGGTGAGAAAATGATGGTGTTTGGGTCAACTTGCGACAAAAAAGAAGAATAGGGTTAGAGATTTAGGGGCTTGTTTGTAATTTCGAGGTATTTGAGGGGGTGGAATTGACCTTTTGAGAAGACTAAAGAGTAGAAAAGTCAATAGTGCGTGGGGTTTGGGTTCTCTATGTAAATTTGGGAAATTTTGACTACTTTTATTTAATACGACAATCGAGAAGGTTCACAATTGACTATTCTTTTATGACTTTACTTGAAAAAGGAAAAGTGAGAATAACGCTTTTGGTCCTTTACTTACGGATAAGTTTTGATTTTGATCATTGTGATATATTAGTCATTACATTTAATGTTCAATTAATGGAAACGTGTTTTTAGTCCTTTTATGTATGAGATATGCTATATTTGAACTATTTTTAAAAATATATTATCCTCAAAGAATAACAACACAATTTTAACATAACATATGGGTAATTAAATAGCGTAATTGTTAATAAATTTGAAAATTCAAATATTCATAAGCAAACTAAATATGTTAAGTCAGATGTTATAAGGATTAAAATTAAAATTCACCGATAACAGAAAGAAGATCTAAAATAGAATTTACTGATAACAGAAAGATCTAAAAAGAGAGAATGATGGTGTTTGACATAGGCAAATTTAAGATTTTTTGAAGTATGAATTCACCATTAAAATAAACAAAGGAAAAAATGTATTAATCGAAAATTAATCTCTAGGTAAATAATTTAATTTTTAATCAAATATATTATTTAGTCTTTTGTAGTATGTGTTTCAATAAATAATATTATATTAATTTTAAAAGATATATACATAAAATATTTAATTTTATGGCGAGATCATGTGTTCACGTGCTCCAAAAATAGAGCCTAAAATCACCCCAGTGTTTGTGTCAACGGGACATACAAAAGGAGAAAAGCCAAGGTTAGAGATTTAGGGGTCATTTTGTATTTTCGAGGTAGGGGAGGGGGTGGAATTGACATTTAAGAAGACTAATAGAGAGTCAACACTCAATAGTGCGTGGGGTTGGGTTCTTTATGTAAATTTGGGAAATTTTGACTACTTTTATTTAATACGATAATCGAGAAGGTTCACAAATTTTCAAGTTTGACTTCTTTTTATCTTTACTTGAAAAAAAAGAGAAAAATATTCCTTATCTTTATTGTAATTTAAATTGTTGAGATTCGCTACGAAGAGTTGCTCTTTAGTTAATTGAGAAGTCAAAAAGGTTGGGTAATGAGTGGGGTTGGAATACGGACCCAACTTGCGTGTGATCTAGTCCTGAAAAAATCATAAATTATTATAGTGGTTTTAAAACAAAAAAATATTTGGACTTTTATTTACAATAAAAGAATATTCTCAATTGCACCTCATTCTTAATTTAATTGAAGTGAGTTATATAATTCTCTGTATTTCCGTCCATTTAGGTTTATTTTATCTAAAAACTTGTCTCTGTTCTTAAAGTAAATTAAAGATTCTTTAGAAGTATTTTGTTGTGGTCATTAAAAATAGTTGTCTTAAATTATTTGTCATTTTAGAGGTTCAAGACACAATTAATTTTTTTTTCTCATTTTACCCTTCATAAAATTTTGTCATTGATAGAGATGACACATAAACAGAGTAAATATTTATTGGAAAGAGAATATAACTTAGACATAAATAAAGATAAAGTTATTCAAATACCCTTTCTAATTAATATTTTTTAAGGTGAGTCTAAAACGAAAAAACGACAATTAATTTAAGACGGATGGAGTAGAGGTTATGACATAAATTTCTAGAAGAAACAAAAGAAGATTTCAAATAAATATCTAAGCTATTATACGTGTAAACTACTAAGCTTTAACGACTAGTTGGTATTGCTTGTACTTTGTTCTACACAGTTAAGTGCGCATTAGTTTCGGAATCTATTTAATCTTTTGAGATAATTTCATTCTATAGAATTTTAGATTATATTATCCCTTTTAATCACTTTCTATCATTATAGTACTATAATCGATGTGCTAATGTATATGAAGGTTTACTTAAGAAATGCCTAACCATTTCATATGACTCTCTCTTTTACTCTCTGTGCACTACTTTAATCTTTCGTTGAATGTGATTAATTTAATTTTGACAAATCTTGCTAAAAAGTTAGTAAAATGATGGACAATCAGTTTTTGATGGAAGGTCTACAATTCTTCAAAATAAGATCTACACAAACTACTAAAGTGGAAAAGTTACTTTATCTCAAGAATACAAAAGAGATGTTTTAGGAGACAAACAATTTAAAGGTCTATGTTAACATTTTTGTTATTCTGTGTAATAAGGATCCCAGTTTCACTATTGTCATGCCATTTTTGTATGTGAAAGTAGAAATATTCCACATGTTTTTTTATTTTTATTTTTGGGATTGAGTGGTGCACTTATTGGAATTCCCTCGTATATTCCCTTGAAGCCTATACGTCATACCTCTCTATGATATATATTTGCGAAATTTCATAAATACAAGATATCTAAGAGTTAATTATATAATCTACAATTAATTTAGATATATTGTAAATTGTGCAACTTAAAGCTAAAAACAAGAAAAAATATTGCTATGAATAAAATAAAAAAATAAGGAGATTCCCTATATTAGTGATGGCATAATTAAATGCATATAAAAACACAATAAGTGCTTACCTAAAAACACTCCAGCACAATCTACTAGCAAGCTAATTCATGAATTTTAATAGGAAAAAAAAAAGCTGATTCATGAACAAGTATATTACTGTAGTATCTGTTATATATATTATTCTATCTATATATCGTATATAGTTTTTCGGAAACGTACCGTCCTACCTTGGTAGGAGTCGAGGTCTCACACACCTACCCTCCCCGGACCTCACGTTGTGGGATTTCCTTTGGGTTGTTGTTGTTGTTGTATATCGTATATAGTTACTATATATGTTATTGTGGAGTACAATTGGTTGGCACGAAGAGTAATATACTCATATAATAGGTATATTTTAATATTATATACTATATATACTATACAAGCTGAGATATACTGATTTCTACTATTATATCCACAAATATTTTGTTATCATCTTTTCAGTTAAATTTATCAATTTGAATATACCATATACTTTTGTAGGTATATTTTCATCTACTTTTGTCATACAATATATCATATCTTTTCGTGTACTTTTCTTAATATTAATATTAATATATTCAAATATTTTCTTTTAGTCACAAAAAAATAATTGCATCAGTCATCAAGTAAAAAAAAAAAAAAGAAGAATAAAGAGGAGGAAACGAAAGAGAAAAAAATCTTTTTAAAACAGTAGATGGAATATGAGATTTGAAATTGATTTTGTTTTGTTTATTTGGAAAATTACATTATCTCTTATGTCCTTTTCATAGATTTTTTTTGGAGGGGCGGTTTGGCGGGGGGGGGGGGGGGGGGGGTGAAAGAAAGAGAATTAAAAAGTGGATATGCATTAATGGTAGTAACTACTAAAATTAAGTATTATTGATATTTTAGGAATGTAACAAGTTATATTTTTGTAATTAAAAAGTTAAAATTTTGAATAAGTTGTATTTATGTAAATTTTTTAAAGTAGTTGTAATCTTTTTAATTACCATTTGAAAAAGTTGTATTTTTGTGACTTTCCCTATATATTTTCTCTATATCAATTTATGTGATACTGTTCGGATTTCGAGAATCAAATAAGAAAATCTTTGACTGTGTTTTTTTGTATGCCCTTTAACCATATTGTTAATTGTTAATCTTTTTGACTTATAGTACTTATTATGTAGTTTCTAAATACGTAAATTATTTTTCAAAAAACTTAATGATTGTATGTTCGAATTCACAGTCAAAATAAAGAAGTTTGACTCTCGAAAATCGAACTGTATCACATAAATTAGGATAGAGGGAGTAACATTTTACTATAACTATCATATTTTCTATACTGATTCCTTCATGTTATGTTATATAATATGTACTCTGTCATAGCTAGTCATGTACACCAAGAATCATCTTTGTTAAGATCAAAAAACAAAAAAGACCATAGATGAAGAAAATACAATTTGCTTGAAAGATGTCAGAACTTGGGCCTAGGACTGAGCCTGGGCCTTAATGGACTAAGTGGACTAAAAAACAAACAAGATAAAAACAAGGGAAACTTACATAAACAGCTACCTTTTAACAGCTTCTAACAATTTATAGCTACTTTTCTATATTTACAAATCGTAGCTAGTTTTTGTTATATTTCTGTTGTATTTCGCGTTTTTGAAATACAGGGAAATACACGGAAATACAAAGTTCGGCTGAGTTCGCATTTTTGAAATACACTGAAATATAAAATCTGGCAGAGTCAAAATAGGCTGTATATATGGAACAGATTCTCTTCTTTCATTTTAAATGGTAAATCAAATTAAATCAACCATGTATCACGCATAACTGTTGAAGTTCCATAATAACCCACGTTTCTCTCTCCAAATTACTCCATTCCAAACTTTTAGAAATACTTCCAAATACAGAAAAATATACACTGGAATACAATAAAATATGGTTGATTGTTTAAGAAATATAAAATTGTAGTATGCATATATACAATGGAATACAATGAAATATATCAGAAAATTGTTTCATAAATTATAAATACATTGAAATACAACGAAATATCTTGAAATATCCGAAGCATTTTATCAAACACTTGGTGAGCCAAGCTCCACAACTCTCATCGGAGGTGGATATGCGTTTAACCACCGGTGAACCACCGCGCCACCGCGAGAAGAAGTGGCAGTGTCGAAAAAGTAAAGAACAAACCAAAACGTCACTCCTTTTCTTCAGAGATTTATAAATCAGAGGCACTTAAAAGTTTCAAAGGAATCTGATTTATAGCAACATCAACAGTGAAGAGTTGCCTCCATAACTAAATCGAGAAGGGGTACGAGCTCTCTAGTGTTATTCTTCAGAAATTCGACGAGGATTGCAGAGATTATGTGCTCTATGCATCGAAGAGTTCTGTTACTAGTTCTTGTCATTCTGACACTTCCACTGTCACAATCTTGAACAATTTTCCTGATGAAGTAACTTGACATATTTGAAGGAATCAGGCAAGGGAAATAGATCTGACAGATCTGGGGGCAGGAGAGGGAAGAGAGAGAGAGAAAGAGAAGGGTGAGGGAGAAATAAATTTGAGAGGTGAGAGAAAACTAATTTAAAAGAGAAACTTGTGAAATACAGGACACTAGTTATGATGTGTAATTTAAGAAAATGTTTTAGTTATGAACAATAAATAAAATCAAAGGTAGTTATTATTCATAAATAGGTCTTAGAAGTAGTTATGAAAAGTAAATTTTCCTAAAAACAACAACAAGAGAAAAGGGCTTTTGGGCCTATATACAGTTCAACACCTCTTCTCAAAGTTGGAAGGTGGTTGACAACCAAGTTGCCCAGAATGGAATGGTAAAATAACTCTGAATTATCAGACAGTTTTTTTGAATAAATGAACCAACTTGACTGATTTATCTGAATTTATTTATATGTAGCATAAAGTCCATTAAACGGAGAAACCCTCCCTATCAGAAATTTTTCCATTTCCAAGATTCGAACCTGAGACCTTGTATATTACGGTAAATCTACTTGTAATTTGACAGGATCATTGTATCTCGAATTTCATAGAATATTTTTTATTGTAGTTAGCGAATTTCACAATTTTTTTTGTTGAAATTACACATTTAACGTTAGTCTCGTACTTCTTCGAAATGGTTATGTTCTTTCACGATTTTTTTTTTAAATTTGAAATTTGTGGCTTCTCATAAAAGAATGCGTTTGTTGAGAGACGATCCTTTGTTGAAAATATAAGCAGGATCTTTCAATGAGAGATGCAATAGAAAGAGATTTTGCAGTACATTTTCAAATTTATTCCAAAAAATTTAATACGGGAGTTCAAGGGAATTATTCCATATTGCTAGTTGCAGAATTCGCAAGGCTTTGTTATATTATGAGAGAATAACTGCCAATAACTGATAGCAAACAATGAGTGGAGGCAAATAATTCCTCAAAAATAAGTGTACTAACTGCACACCTCAAAGCCTTACCAGTTTACATACTTCTTGATCCATTTTCCTTCTTTTCATCAACCATCTTTGTGCAAGAAATATATTTCAACTTATTTTTGTCATTTGGAAGTTAAAAAAGAAAAGGGGTTGAATTGTTGTGCATAGCTTAATAAATAGTCTTTCTAGTTATTTAACTCTCTGTACGTAGCATGGTTTGAGTAGAAATTTTGGCTTTAACCTTTCAAATTAGTTGTTTGATTGTTTAAAATGTGGTCAATCAATTTTTATTGGTAAATGGATTTTTGGTCCTATCTGTTGGGCTTTAAAGACATGGACTTTAAAGATGAGCGTAGTGTAAATTGGGAAATAGTGGGAAAATAAAAAGGAAAAAGGTCAAAAATACCCCTCTACTTTGGGAAAAGGGCTAAACATATCTCATGTTACAAATTTGGGTCAAAATACCCCTCTCGTTATTAAAGTTTTCAAATATACTCATGTTTTTAAGAAATCTCCAAATTAATCCGATCTCATTTTTAAACCCGCCCCATTTAAACCCCACCCAACTAAATAAAAAACTCATATGGGTTACCCGCTCTTGTGCCTAGTGGCTCAAGATGTAGGACATGGGAACAAGTTGGTCGCATATGAGTTTTTTATTTAGTTGATTCGGGTTTAAATGGAGCGGGTTTAAAAATAAAATTCGGTTATTTTGGGGATTTCCTTTAAGACAGGGGTGCATTTAAAAATTTTAATGACGGGAGGGGTATTTTTTATCCGAATTTGTAAAGGAGGATATTTTTAGCCCTTTTCCCAAATTAGAGGGGTATTTTTGACTATTTTCCCAAAATAAAATGGAGGGAAATGAAATTCAATTAAATTCATTTTGCAAAGGCATTTTGTGGCACTTTGTCCCTCATTGGTGGGGGGAAAACACTTCTTGTGTGCTTATATATAGAATCACCTCTTCTAGCTCTTAAAGAATTGAGAAGAGGGACTCTCCTCGCGCCGTCATCATCGATCGGCTCGGCTTCAGATTTGGATTTGGATTTGATGATCTGATTGATTGATAATCTTTTTAGACCAAATTTATTTCTAAAATTCTATTATTTATTTTCCCTTAATAATTTAATTTTTGCGCGGAATTTAAATTTAAATAAAATTTGCGGATGTTTATTCCCAACGGTAATAACTGGTATTACCGAACAAACACAACACTTGATGAACAGGTATTTCCGCCTCAGTTTTGGGTCACTGAAAAATTTCGAACTTTATATCCCCTCTTCACTCTTGCATTTTGCATTTCTTTGAAAAGCAATATGTACGTGTCCAGTATGATTTGCTGCCGCCCTTTGAGTTCGCCGAAGTTCTGCAATTTGCATGCAGAATGGTTTTCCATTCTATCCTGGGAAAAATTAATCCATTAACCTTGACAACTGTGAGGGGATTAGATTTCTTGAGGACACACAAGAAACTTGTGGGCTCGAAAATTTTCTGTTTCATCTAATTTATGTCTTTAACGTTTTTGATTTTTTATAAAACATAAACTGGTTTTAGTAAATTACTGGAAAGTTGATTTCTGTAAATTACTGGTTTTGGCACATTATTGGTAAGTTACTGATTTCAAGAACTATAGGTTTGAACATTTAGAAATAACAAGCTTAAGAAATCTAATTATTGTTTAATCTTGTGTTCTGTTTGTGTTAGACTAAAATCTTCGAATTTTCTACTCCGCTATTGAGATTAAAGTTTTTATAACTTTCTACTCATTTGTCTACTCGATTTGAAGATATAAAAACTTCATCAAGTATATAAGTTTGTGCATTCGATTTGAAGATATAAAAACTTCACCGATTTTGTTAATTCTATTTGTGTTTGCCAACAGAAATGGGAGACCAAACTCCAAATCTGAATGCTACTACTACTGCCACAACAACCCCCGCGGTTGGCTCTACAAGCAATGCTGCCTCCTCAGTCGTGCTATCCCGGCACCGGCTCCGGCAGAGAAGCCCGAAAAGTTCAACGGGATTGATTTCAAAAGGTGGCAACAAAAGATGTTCTTTTACTTGACAACTCTAAGTCTACAAAAGTACATTAAAGAAGAAGTTCCGGTTCTACCCGAATCAACTCCTGAAAATGAACGTTCCATTGTGATCGAGGCTTGGAAGCACTCGGATTTTTTGTGTAAGAACTATATGTTGACACCCAATTTTGTCCCTCCTTTATTCCAATTTATTTCCTTGGGCTTTTAAATTAATTAAACCTAAATATTTTATTTTCGCTACTATTTTACTGCTATTAATATCATTACTTTCATCTTCACTATTCTCTATCAACATTACTTTCGTTACTTTATCACAAATTTTAAATGATTCGTCATCATTTCATTTTCAAGATTTGTACTCGTTAAATTAATTTTACTTTATTAAATCCTTTATTTTCTACGTTCTAATTATTAATCGTATTCACCTAATATATATTATACTAGTTATTAAGTTAAAAGCCAAGAATAAATTAATTGAAGCAAGAAAAGGGCCACATTTTCGGACCAAAAACAATTCAGCCCAACAATTAAATCAGCCCATTACCCTTATACCCGATCCAACCCACTCCTAAAATTACCCGGCCCAGCCTTCCTCTTCACTTCCTAAACCTAATTCCCTAAAATGCAGCCTCTCATTTCTCTCTCTCCCTCTCTCAACAGACGCCTCCCTCTCCTCTTCATCCCTTTCTCCTCATCTCCATTTAGCACGGCTTAATATCACTTTAGCAATGGCAGATTTTTGTCTATCCTTTTTCGTGCAATACTCCGCACTCGCCTTTCCCTCTCTTTTTCCTTTCATCTGTCCCTATCACGACCAACGATTTTGGTAAAATCACAGATCGTTTTCGCAAAAAAAACAGACCATGCATGGCCATTTGAGGAAAAGAAGTTAATAATCGGTCCTCCTCCCTTCAGATTTTCAACGATTAAAGGATTGGGTGTTTGTTTCTTTCATGGTCCTCTGTCCGTGACCTGTATTTACTTTAATGATTTTGTCCATTTATGAAGGAGAATCTTTCTTTATCAGGCCTTTTTTGATTTTCTCAAGGACAAGTTTTAGATGGGTTTTTTCCATTTATCTGGTTCTGATCGAGCAAAGGAAAGGAAAAAAATCCGAACGTTGCACAAAACCCGGCCCAATTTTTGAACCTAGAAAACCCTAAATCATCCTATAAATAGCGACGTTTTGATTCAACAGAAAAGGGGTTTTTTTTTTTGGGAAGCAATGCCAATTTTCTGAAAATACAAAAAAAGGGGGAGCTTACTCTAAAATTTCATACCATTCGACAAAGTATTTTAACCCGTTCTTGAATATTTTCTTATACGGGTTCCTTTTCAATAGCCATGGCCTCGCTCTAAAAAACACAGCCAACATATTATTTACTTTCATTCTTACCTTTGAGACTTTAGTTACTTTAATCGAGTTCGGGTTCGTTCGCGTTCGAGCGTAGGTTCGAGGTCATCGACACCATTGCTCGTTGCACCACCAGTAAAGTTTGATGCATTTCGACTTACTATTTTCTTAAGAATTCCGTTAGTATAGAAAGTCACGTTGTGATGTCTGGTGCTGTTTGGATTCGTTTAGATACTATCGCATTTTATACGCTTGTTATTGTTGTATGACCTCGTTCCAGTATATGTGTGTCTATTTTTATATATCACGTTCTAGATGGAATTCCAAGTAAGAAGTTATGTGATTGTCATTTTGTTCGATCTGATCAGTTTTTTAGCATAAGCTTAGGTCTTTGTTTGGTTTCAATTTTCCATGAACCTGTGTGGACTATGTGTTAGTTTAAAATGGGATTTGCGAAAGAGATTATTTTACGTTCTCACGAAAGCTTGATTAATGAATGTCGGAGTCCTGTATGCATGAAATATATTAACAAGCAAGTCGAGTCTTAATCACAAAGCTATTCTCCGACATTAGCCTAGACCTTAAATAAACTAAAAGATTGCTGAATTTGTCGAAAGCGTTATGAAGGACAGTTGCATTGATAGTGCCAGTCGTTGCGGTCATGCTTCTTCCTGCTATCTTTTCTCATTCTTGTTTGGTTAGTCATGCCCTGCTAGCTGTGGCATTCTGATGTTTGTTTAGTTTAGCGTCACCATGTTGGTCATGGTATTTAAGTTCTTGTCCCTGTCTAACTTAGCCACTATCATGTTTTGTTTCCCCTTCTAGTCTAATTCAATCCTATGCTGTTTTCAAATTCCTGTAGATTAACTATGTTTAGTTGGTTTTCTGCTTCAGTATGTAAATCCAATGCTATTTTGGATTGTTTCGTCAAATGCTCGTTTTTATTAAGAATAACTATGCTTTAAGGCCCCGTTGTAGTCAAATTTGGCGGTTGCTATAATGTGTTTCATCTATGGTCTTGAATCTCCGTAAATTATAGCATTGAATATAATAGAAAACGAGTTCCTTGGTGTCTATGTCTAACATACATCTATTTTGGATCACATTCTTGATTGGAGTCTAATGTGTTAAAGAATCATGCTGGGAGTTTCTTCCTCTAGTCATTAAAAACTAAATGTGGTTCGAAATATTCAGTTTTTATACTCACTTAGATGCATATCAGTCGGTATATTTAATGTATAAGGGGTATACCCCTGGCAGTTAAATGATCAGTTGAGCCTCAGAGTTTTTGGGCCCTGTCTTGTATTGCTTAACGATTGGGCTGCTGAATGATATACATATATGTATATGCTCAGCCCATTCGATTACTCATTTGCACGATCTGTGGGCCTATCCTTTAAGATACACGTATAGCTTTGTGTCTTGGCCTTTTCCTTCTTTGCGAACATCTAAACCGAACATAGGTCTGCTGTATTTGTTTAGCTTCTATTCCTATCATTTATTAGAAATCGTTAATACATTAAATATAGGCAGCTCCTCTGTTTAGTTGAAGGCCATTGGCCTGTTTTGAATTTGCATCACATATAGCCAGTTATTTATGGGATATACACTAATCTTTTTCCTTTGTTTTGTGCATGACCGTCTCGCACACGAGTCCGAGGGACTCGTCACCTTCCGCATTCGATGTTGGGCTGAGGCCCAACAAAATCCTCCTATTGGGTCAGCCCATCCGCAGCAAAGAAATACAAATGAATTCTGGGCCGAAGCCCAACAGCAACAGCCACAGCAGTTCAAAAATGGGCTGAGCCCATTTAGCTTATTGCCTCTTTTATTTTATTTTTGTGCATTTAATTTGTATTGCATGACTAACTCTTTATTTTGTTTTATTTTCTTAATTTAGATGAACCTTAGATGAATTAGTAATTTTAATTTAGCAAATGGGTAGGAAGAACTAATATTTAATTCCCCAGTTTCATTTTCTTCTTTTATATTAAAATATCTATAATACTTATAATATTTATCTATGTTAAGACAATTGATTTTCAAGGGCGTGAAACCACGAACATATACTTTAAGTTATATTTTCATTCCTATTATATTGGGGATCTTAAGGTATTACTGATATACAAATGTGAATTCAAATACATTTTATAAACAACTCTCCGAGTTTAAATCAAACAAGTACATTTTCGCTAGGCATAAACATGATAAAAAGGAAAAAGAAATTCCATTTTGTCCGTACTATTAAAAGCGGAATTAGCAAAGGATTCCCCCTTTTGAGTCATTTTCAATTATGTCTAAAACGTTATGTATCACGCAATTCGGAACTAAATTCTTTCATACAAATTATATATATTTTTTACAAGTTCTATTTTTGATAACATTACTACATTTTTCTTTAAAACTTTAGCAATATTTATAAGTTATTTTCCAAACATTTAAAATGTTATATCTACACTTAGCCTAATTAACTCTAAGTCTGGTCGGTTAACCATTGTTAATGGGTCTTAAAGGGTGCTTAATACCTTCCCATTAGACTAATTGAGCCCTTACCTAGAATCTTTTGGTTTCGTAGACTTTAAAATAAAATTAAAATTAACTTTAGATAATTACTTTAATTAACCTTAGGTGTCCTAATTCACCATAAATAATTAGGTGGTGACTCCCTAACTTTAAATAAACCCCGGAATTACCCTGATGTTATGAGCTATTTTGACTTAGGTTAAAATAGGATATGACACTATGTACTTAGCGGATTGAAGGGTGATCTTTACAAAGTCTATAATAATGTGGGAACTTCGAAAGAACTATGGGATGCGTTGGAAAAGAAATATAAAACTAAGGATGCCGGATTGAAAAAGTTTATAGCCGCCAAGTTCTTGGACTACAAAATGATAGACGGCAAGTCTATTGTTACTCAAGTTCAAGAGTTGCAGGTTATCATCCACGATCTCCTTGCTGAAGGTATAAGTCTAATTAATACTTCTGTCGAAAGTATTAAGTGTGCTATTACTTACATATTATTTATTGTAGGTTTAGTGATTAGTAGCGCGTTTCAAGTTGCGGCTGTAATAGAGAAGTTGCTTCCTATATGGAAAGGACTTCAAAAATTACTTGAAACACAAACGAAAGGAGTTGACGCTGGAAGATATGATCGTTCGGTTAAGAATCGAAGAATATAACAAGGCGGCAGAAAAGAAGGCTAATGGGAGATCAGCAATAGGGGGAGCACATATTTTTGAAACTGCTCCAACGAATCCGAAAAAGAGAAAAAAGGCTACAGGACCAAAGAACTATCCCAACAAGAAGAAATTCAAGGGAAACTGCCACAATTGTGGGAAAATTGAACACAAAGTTGCAGACTGTCGTGCTCCAAAGAAGGAAAAGAAAAAGAGCAAGCAAATATGGTTGAGACAAATGAGGATATTGATGACTTGTGCGCTATGCTCTATGAGTGCAATTTTGTGGAAAATCCTAAAGAGTGGTGGATTGACTCTGGAGCCACTCGCCATGTTTGTGCAGTTAGAGAAGCATTCGCTTCATATGCTCCCTTTGGACTCAACGATACCATATTTATGGGAAATTGCAACGGTCAAGATTGAAGGTTATGGAAAGATATTTCTGAAGATGACCTCTAGCAAGGTGGTGCCTCTCAACAACGTCTGTCATGTTTCATAAAGAAGGAAAAATTAAGTCTCTACCGGACTTCTAGTGAAGAACAGTTTTAAGTGTGTTTATCTTTCGGACAAAGTTGTAATAAGTAAGAATGAGATGTACGGAGGAAAAGGTTACCTACAGAGGACCTTTTCAAACTGAATGTAATAGTCGTTGATAAATTTAAGATTTCAGCTTCGTCTTACTTACTTGAATCAAATGATTTATGGCATTACCGTTTAGGACATGTCAATTATAAAACCTTGCGAAAAAATGATTAATTTGGATGTATTGCCTAAGTTTGAATGTGGTAATTTAAAATGTCAAATTTGTACGGAATCTAAGTATGCTAAACATCCTTGCAAGTCAATTGAAAGGAATTCAAATCCTTTAGACTTAATTCACACAGATATATGTGACATGATGAAATCGACTCCATCGCGCAGTGTAAAGAAGTATTTCATTACTTTCATTGATGACATCACTCATTATTGTTACGTTTATTTACTTAATAGTAAAGATGAATCAATTAACGCATTCAAGCAATACAAAAATGAAGTTGAAACACAACTTTGCACGAAAATTAAAATAATAAGAAGTGATGGGGGTGGTGAATATGAATCTCCTTTTAAAGAAATTTATTTGAAATATGGCATTACTCATCAAACAACTGCCCCTTACTCTCCACAATCCAATGGGATTGCAGAAAGAAAAAATAGAACATTAAAGGAGATGATGAATGCCTTACTGTTAAGTTCTGGTTTACCCTAGAACTTGTGGGGGGAAGCTATTCTTACGGCTAATAGAATACTTAATCGAGTTCCCCATAGTAAAACACAATCCATTTCATATGAGAGATGGAAATGAAGAGATCCCAACTTAAAATACTTCAAAGTGTGGGGGTGTCTAGCAAGGTACAAGTTCGTAAACCCAAAAGGGTGAAAATAGGACCGAAAATCGTAGATTATGTTTTCATAGGATATGCCACCAATAGCAAAGTATATCAGTTTTTGGTTCATAAATCAGAAAATCCCGAGATTCATGTTAATACGGTAATGGAATCAGATAGTGCAGAATTTTTTGAAAACATTTATCTGTATAAAGAGAAGTGTGAGTCATCTAGCGAAAGATCTAAACGACCTTGGGAAGAGACAAAGGAAAGTACTCCTAATGAGGAGAACCCAAGACGTAGCAAACGTCAAAGGACATCTACTTCCTTTGGTCCAGACTTTTTGACATTCTTAGTAGAAAAAGAGCCTCAGACTTTTAAGGAAGCAGTGTCTTCTTCAGAAGCACAATATTGGAAAGAAGCAGTTAATAGTGAAATAGAATCTATTTTAAGCAAACATACTTGAGTTGATCTTCCTCCAGGGAACAAACCTTTAGGTTCCAAATGGATTTTCAAAAGGAAAATGAAAGATGATGGCACTATTGACAAATATAAGGCAAGACTTGTTGTCAAAGATTTTAGACAACGAGAAGGCCTTGATTATTTTGACACATTCTCGCTGGAAATGAGAATTACATCTATTCGAGTGTCAATAGTGTTGGCCTCCGTGTATGGCCTTCAAGTTCATCACATGGATGTTAAAACCATCTTCTTAAATGGAGATTTGGAGAAAGAACTATACATGGAACAACCTGAAGGGTTTGTGGTTCCTGGAAAAGAAAAGAAGGTGTTTAGACTTGTTAAGTCACTTTATGGACTTAAACAAGCACCTAAACAATGGCATGCGAAATTTGATCAAAAAATGTTGTCAAATAGATTTAAGATTAATGAGTGTGATAAATATGTCTACATTAAAAACACTTCAAATCATGTGGTCTTTTTTTGTTTGTATGTTGATGACATGTTAATAATGAGTAAAGACATTGCCGATATAAATGCTACTAAGCGAATGCTTGCTAGCAAGTTGGATATGAAAGACTTAGGAGTTGCCGATTGAATTCTAGGAATTAAAATCCACATGACTGCTCAAGGACTAGCATTGTCTCAATCTCATTACATCAAACTGGTACGTGAAAAGTTCAAACATTTGGACTTCAAGGTAGCACGAACTCCAATTGACTTAAACCATAATTTTGTGAGAAATAAAAGTCAAAGTAAGTCTCAATTGGAGTATGCTCGAGTGTTGAAAAGTTTGATGTACATCATGAATTGTACACAGCCAGATATAGCTTGTGCGATAAGTAAATTAAGCCGATACACAAGTAATCCCCACCAAACTCATTGGATGGCAATGAAACGAGTTTTGGGGTATTTACAATACACGCAAGACTTGGCTTTGCACTACAATTCGTATCCCGCAGTAATAGAGGGATATTATAATGCAAATTGGATCACCAGATCAGCTGAAACTAAGTCCACAAGTGGATACGTTTTTACCATTGGTGGAGTAGCAGTGTCTTGGAAGTCATCCAAACAAACGTGCATTGCCCGCTCTACAATGGAGTCTGAATTGATACCTTTAGACAAAGCCGGTGAAGAAGCTGAATGGCTCCAGAATTTCTTGGAAGATATTCCATTTTGGCCCAAACCTTTGATACCTATATGCATACATTGTGATAGTCAAGCGGCAATAAGAAAGGCTGGGAGCGTTATGTATAACGGCAAATCTCATCACATACGATGAAGACATAATACCGTTAGATAACTACTCTCTAGTGGATTATCACAATTGACTATGTAAGGTCAAAGTATAATGTGTCGGATCCACTTACAAAAGGCCTAGCTAGAGAGGCGGTTGAGAAATCATCAAAGGGAATAAGCCTATGGCTGAGGACAAGTCAGTATGGCGGTAACTCTACCTAGAAGACTGGAGCTCCCAAGTTCTAGGTTCAAGGAGATCAAACAAAGTTATGATTGACGGTCCAACATTGTCAAACAGATTTTTGGTCCATTCAATGAAGAGAATGTTCAGTACTAAGGATAAAGCATTAAGGCTTTTTAATGGTTTCTAAGTTTGATAAAGGGTATATTAAATAGTGTTTCTACAAGATTACACGTTTAGGAATAACCTATGTAAGTGTGAAGTGTATGCCGCTTCAAGGAGAATTCTGTAAGGCTAATGCTCTACGCACTTATGAGATCAGACGCAGTTCATGGCTGAAACAAACACAACAATGAGAACCAAAGACAATTAAAGGGTTAATTATGTACATGTGGTTGTCTAGGTATACACCAAAGTTCGACGGTTCAAAGATATCAAATCTACCGATTGATCGAGTATATCCGACATGTGTTCACTATGGAAAGTTTAAAGGGAAACCTACCTATCCAGATGCAATTAATTCTTGCTTGCAAATCACATGATTTTTTTTTCATGCATCATATAGCCATTCCCCATTCATGTGGGGATTGTTGGGCTTTAAAGACATGGACTTTAAATATGAGTGTAGTGTGGATTGGGAAATAGTGGGAAAATAAAATGGAGGGAAATGAAATTCAAATAAATTCATTTTGCAAAGGCACTTTATGGCACTTTGTCCCTCATTGGTGGGGGAAAGCACTTCTTGTGTGCTTATATATAGAATCACCTCTTCTAGCTCTTAAAGAGTTGAGAAGAGGGACTCCCCTCGTGCCGTCATTGTCGCTCGGCTCGGCTTCATATTTGGATTTGGATTTGATAATCTGATTGATTGATAATCTTTTTGGACCAAATTTATTTCTAAAATTCTATTATTTATTTTCCCTTAATAATCTAAACTTGCGCGAAATTTAAATTTAAATAAAATTCGCTGACTGTTTATTCCGAACGGTAATAACTGGTATTACCAAACAAACACAACACTTGATGAACATGTATTTACGCCTCAATTTTGGGTCACTGAAAATTTCAAACTTTATATTCCCTCTTCACTCTTGCACTCTGCATTTCTTTCAAAAGCAATACGTAGGTGTCCAGTATGATTTGCTGCAGCCCTTTGAGTTCGCTGAAGTTCTGTAATTTGCATTGCTGCTATTGCAGAATAGTTTTTCGTACTATCCTGGGAGAAATTAATCCATTAACCTTGACAACTGTGAGAGAATTAGATTTCTTGAGGACACACAAGAAACTTCTTTGCTCGAAAATTTTCTGTTTCATCTAATTTCTGTCTTTGACAATTTTTATTTTTTATAAAACATAAACTAATTTTAGTAAATTAATGGAAAGTTAATAATTTCTGTAAATTCTTTGGTTTTGGTACATTATTGGTAAGTTACTGATTTCAGTAAACAACAGGTTTGAACACTTAGAGATAACACTATCCTCGATTTGTTGTTCAATTAGCTCACTCTATTAGAAAAAAGAACTGGTATAAACTGAAGATTGGTATTTTTAAGAAGTTAATTTTGTTTTTATTCATTTGCTATTAGTGAATATACAATTCTTACACTATGGGTGATAATATTAGCTTAGTTAGTTAGATCATGATTAGTTGGTTAGTTATTGTGTTAAATACCAACGGTACTGTATTAAATGCCTGTTGTGGTATTTCTGTAATTTAGGAGATATGCAGTTAGTTAGTTAGTTGGATATGTTTTCTCTTTCCTCTACACGTGTATATATACTTTGTATGAAATCGAAGTCGCTTTTGTATTTGCACAAACTCATTCTTCTCTCTATCAATCAGTAGCTTTCACTCTCTCTTTCATTTCCCTCTTTCAGTTCAAGCTTCGAATGCTTCATCAATGGAAGCTATGGAGTAAATATCACGGTCCTTTACTTTAACATGGTATCAGAACTCTGTCTCTTCATCGATTAAACTACGGATGTAAGAAATTACTTCAATATCAATCCTTCATCTTCTTTGTTGTCAAACCCTAGCTTTTCCCCAAATTTTCTTCGAATGAAATTCAAATCATTTTTTATCTAGACTTGTTGATTTCTAGTTGAGATTGTTAGTTGTGGTTGAATTATGATTATCGTTGTTGTTTTCTGGTTGAGATTGTTGTTTCTAGTCGAGATTGTTGTTTCCAATTGGATTGCGATCGTCGTGGTCGATTCAAGTTGAGTTACGTTCGTTCCCTTTCAATTTCTGTTGCACTTTCAAGATTGTGATAGTAATTTCTGTTGCAGTTACGAGTTTGTGTTGGTGGTTATTGATCGTGATCTTCGTTGTGATTGTTGTTTGGTGATTGCTAAGTATTTTACTCTAAATCAATTGGAAATCGAATTGCGATCTGAGTTGAATAAGTGATGACTATAACTGAAAATTGAGATAACTTGAATGCAACAATGGCGGACCAATCTGCATCTACTTCTGGAGGAACCCTAGATTCAACCAATC
Organism: Lycium ferocissimum; assembly: GCF_029784015.1. NCBI lineage: Eukaryota > Viridiplantae > Streptophyta > Magnoliopsida > Solanales > Solanaceae > Lycium > Lycium ferocissimum. The sequence continues at coordinate 20,948,784 of NC_081350.1, forward strand.
CGCTACACACGCACCCAGTAGAAAGTGCTGGTTTCACCTTGATTCAAGTAAAATTTGATGGGACAAGTTACAGATCATGGAGGAGGGGTGTACTTCGAGCATTATCAGTAAATAACAAGACCAGTTTTATCTATGAAAAGTGTAAGAAACCAGATCTCGATTCATAAAATTATACACAATGGGAAAGGAGTGATGATATGGTGACCTCATGGATGCTAAACTCCTTGTCACCAGATCTGATGGACAGTCTTCAATATGTGGACAATGCCAAAGAGCTATGGGAAGAGCTTGAGGACAGGTATGATCAAACAAATGGTGCAAAATTATACCAATTCTGAGAGAGAGATCAATGAGTTCAATCAAGGAACACTCGATATCACTGGTTATTACACCAAGATGAGGAAACTATGGGAAGAGATGAGTACTTTGGATGCCAACTCTCAATGTAGCTGTCTGTGTACTTGTGGAGGAAAGGCTAACATGCACAAAACTGAGCAAGACAGAAGATTGATTCAGTTCTTGATGGGACTGAATGAAGTCTACATTATGGTGAGGGGCAGCATCTTGATGATGAAGCCATTACGTAGCATGGCACAGGCCTTCTCTATTCTGGTGCAAGAGGAAAAGCAAAGAGAAGTCAAGCCTCATAATAGGATGGCATTAGAGTCCACATCACTGAATGCAAATGGTCAAGGAAGCACTTCACTGAGTGCAAATGGACAAGGAGGAAATAATTTTAGAACAAATTACAGTCAACGTTACAACCAGCAGAGAAACTCTGAAAGAAACTATGTGAACGACAATAGATCAAATTTCCCTCATAACAAGTCAAATTTGTTTTGTGAACATTGCAAGAAGGGTATACACACAAAGGACAAATGCTATAGGCTTCATGGATTTCCCCAAGACTTCAAGTTCACTAAAGGAAAGAATGTGGTGAATGAAAATAATGCACATGGAGAAGTGTTCACTAACACACAGTCTATGAATCATAATTTTGAGCAAAGGGCACAACATCTCTCCAAAGAGAAGTATAGTCAGCTAATATCACTACTAGAAAGCCTATAGTGTGGAAATGGAAATGGAAATGGAGATGCAACATCAAGCAATATGACTGGAGGAGCTGTCAACCTAGCAGGTATACTTGTTTGCTACTTTTCCATTACTGAAATTGGTGAACTTTCCTATAAATGCATCAAACTATCTGCTGATTCATGGATAATAGACCCACGAGCCTCACACCATATGACCTATAACAAAACCTTACTGACCAACACCAAAGTATTATCTTATCCTTTCTTAGTGACTTTGCCAAATGGATATAAAGTTAAAGTGACTGAAATTGGTGATGTTACCCTTGGTTCAGCACTGACTCTATACAAAGTGTTGTTTGTGCCTAGTTTCAAATTTAATCTGATTTCTGTGCATTGTTTAGCTTCACAACTTAGAGGTATAGTCAGTTTCAATACTCTCTCATGCCTATTGCAGGGCGCTTCACTGAAGAGCCCTCTGGAGATTGGTACAACAAGGAATGGATTATATTTCTTGTGTCCAAGATGTCACAACTGTTTTGTAGGTAAATATGATTCTCACCTCTCAATCTCAAATGTCAATAATGTTGCTATTGACAGGAATGACTCTTGCCTTTTGTTTTCTCATTCAAATGTGACTACACCACCATCTCAAACTCCATTTGTGCAAAACTCTCATTCAGCAAATAAAAGAGTCAGTCCTGTATAGAGTTCTCATTCAAGCAATAAAAGACTCATTTCTGCTGTAAATTCCTTTTTGTCTTCTGTATCTCATGGAAATTATGTGAATCACTTGTGGCATAATAGGCTAGGACATGTACCCTTTGTGAAAATGAGGACCATCTCTTCCATACCCGTCAACTTTGCACCAAAACAGCCTTTTACTTGCCCTGTTTGCCCCATGGCAAGGACATACCAGACTAGCCTTCCCATAGAAAACCACCTCAACTAAGAAGATATTTGACATTCTCCATGTAGACTTATGGGGGCCATATCATACCCCTACACAAGATCACCACAAATAATTTTTGACCATGGTTGATAACTGTTGACACCCAATTTTGTCCCGCCTCTCCTCCGAAATACCTATTTACGCTTCTAATATTTTTGGTAAATTAAAAATATATTTTTTGTATTTTTACTATAATTAATAGCCTCTTATCAATACTGGCGTTTCATTATTCTATTGCAGTTACTAGCTATTATTATTATTAGTTCAAATACGAGCCCAATTCACCTCCAACATTCTCAGATTAACCCAAAAAACAATTTTCATAAGCCACTACCCAATTTTATTAACCCCAGCCCAAATCAGTTAACCCACATTTTATTCCCAGCCCACATTTAAAATCGACCCAGTCCAAAAATGGACCCGACCCGTTTCTTAATTAAATGAAAACGGGTAGGGTTCCCTCTCCTCTTTCTTTTTCCTCATCGCCGCTTCCCCCTCCCCGCTCCCTTCTCTCTCTTTCTCCTTCATCATCTTCGTCATCCCCACCACCCGCCGCCGCTCCCTTTCCCTCTTTCATCATCGTCATCCCCACCACCGCCGTCTCTCCCTGTTCCCCGCTGTTCCCCACTGCTCTTTGTCCCCCGCTCCTCTCTCTCTCCCGCTCCTGCCCTCTTTCTTTTATTCAACACAAAACCTAAAAAATCCTATAAATAGTTGTGAGTTGAATCGGTTAAGGGAGGATTTTTTGGATTCAGGAAAATTCTCCAAGAAACTGAGGTTTTTCGAGTGATTAAAATCCCCTTTAAAATTAAAATTCTGAAGCAAGTTTTTCGAAACCTTGAAAATCCCTAAAATATGAGTTCTTTTTTTTAGTCGCCTATAATTCCTTAAAATACGAGTTTTATTAGCAGTCACAATCTTGTTTTATTGTCGAGTCAAAATACCACATCAATTTTGTTTTCGTTTATCTCGGTGTTGCTGCGAATTCGAGCATCGCAAGCTCAGATTTGGTAGTGTTCGAGTGTAGATCGAAGATTCGCACCCACTTCGCTGCACCCGAAACAGGTAATTCCCCTTTCCCTTTTACTTCGCATTTTATGTGTTCAATTTATGGAAATTGGTTGTTTTTGTTGTTGTTTTGATTAGCTCATCGCGTTTAGGTTATGTTGGTTGGTTCCCTGTTTTGTTAAAATTTATTAGGCGCAATTTGTGGAGATTAGTCCCCTGTTTGTTCAGTCTTGTTTAGGGTAGTTACTTTCTTATTTTGGTTCAGTTAAATATGCTTTAGTTTGGCTGCATCTTTTGTTGTTCAGTAGACTTAAGGCGTTTAGTTTGTTTGGTATAACTGGTTGTTAACCTGGTCTGCTTTAAGCATATCTTTGGGCATTATGCGAGTATGACTTGTCCAGTTTAAACGCGCGTCTTGTGTTAATATACTACCATGGTAAGAATAGCTAGTTGATTATTACGTAGTAAGGTCTAGGTATATTTGGATTCGGCCTTTGGTTAGGCATGATAGCTTAATCAAGCATGCCTTTATCTCATCGCGTATTTGAGTAAAATGATTAAAGGACATAAGAAATAAATTTGTTTCGAGCTTATGTGTTAGTTATGTTTTCCGGACTTAGTTCAAGCTTTTAATCAAACAGTCTTACATGTGTTGGCCTAATGTGTGTGGGTCCGTTCATGTGCCGATTCTGAGTAGACGAATAATTTCTCGCTTCGCTGCCTTGATTTTAGTTTGGTAATGACATAGTAATGTGGAGGGCTGCAAATTGTAATATAGAGAAAGCATATCCAGTTTGTATTATGATGGCTTGTGGTTGAGATAATTGAATCTGATTTGGTTCTTATCGGAAAGAAGTTTAAATCTGATCTTTGTTTGACGATATGCATGAGTCTTTTAAGAATCTGGCCTGGTTTGTTTAATCTCTTAAAAATATTATGATCTGAGTTGAGTTTCTTACTTATGGGCTTATAAATTCTGTTTAAGTTGGCATATTTGCTTAGTTATATGTTCATGGGATGGGTCTGTGAATGTATTTGTTGCTTAAATGCCCTCTTTGCATAACTTGACTAGTCCCATACCCTTATCACTTATATGTCCAAACTTAGACACTTCTATATCTGCATGACTATTAGTTTAGTTGAAGTTTCGGCCACCGTTGTTCTCAGGAGTAATATCCATGATTTGGATGAGGATCTGGATATATATGTCGGTTGAGCCTGTTTCTGTCTAATTATATGGTTGCTTTTTGCCAAAGATATATGGTTGAGGAGTCTATGCACTAAGTCAACTGGGTCATGCAATACAGTTGTCATGAACATGCTAGTTTGTTTCGATTGGGATCATTACAAGTAGAGTTAGGATGATGTTGTTTCTTCCAGATAATGTAGGCTAGGACTTATTCCTAATATAGAGTTTATCATTTAAGACAAATTCAACCATTTGAATCATTGCGCTTCTAAAACCAAGAAAGAAAAGGATAGTTTGCTTCCCTTGTTTTGAATCAGTAGGGTGTTCACTGGGAACTCGTTTGATCTTGATGCAATGTTACCAGCATATGTATGTCACATTTAGACTGCCAAACCAAAATGCATGCTTCCCTTGACCATATGAATCTTTTATACCCCTCTAGTGCCATTTTATGTGCTCATATGTATTTCTCTCATACAGCATAAGCAGATTAAAGTAGTATGTGAAATCAAATCTAATTATTCAAAATGTTGCATTCTGCCTGATGAATCTGGTGTCCCTCTATCCTACTGTTTCCTCTGTATCTTGTTTCGGTGAAGTGTAAAGTGAAGTTAGGCTGGCATGAGCTGTTAAAGTTTTCTTTTATTATTTAGATGCATTATACAATAGCGTAGATAATGTTGGTTTCGTGCTTTAAACAAAATATGCTCGGGAAAAATGCCAAATCTAAACCACTGGTTTTGTTTAAAGACCTTGTCTTATTCCCTTTCCTCAAAATGTTACTGAAACTGCATGTCATAGTCATTTCCTCCATTCCCTTTTATTCATCTGAGTAATAATACAAATACGTCCTGCATGTCTCTTGTATCCTCTCGCCTTGTTTGGTTCAGTCTACGTTATTTGTTCATATGATTCAGTTTGCATCTGTTTTGGCCAGAGGTGCTTAGGTCAGTAGCAGCCCAGTCTTGACTTATTATAATTAGGATCCATATTTTTGTCTGAACAATACTGTGGGAGTTGCTGGTCAGTTTTGCACTAGTTTAAAAATATCGTTTGCAAATCATATGGGTTGGATTTATAATCTGCAAAATTTAAAGGGTTCAAGTATGCTTATTGATGGGTTCAGTACACTGTTGATTCTGAGTTTGGTTTTTAAGTATACGTTAGCTCGGCCTCCCGTTCGTTTTGTGTTTAAATGACCAAATGCTATCTATTAAGTTAAGCATAAATTTCACATGTCAAAGAACTAGCCTGAATTCGCGATATGGTTTGTTTGTTTCTGGTTCTGACCTAATCAGTATTGCTTTCTCTTTATTCTGGTAAGTTGAATTTGATCATTCAGTATGTATTCATCTTGAATGTAAGGAATTGTGTGCCATTGTTTGAGTTGTTGAAGTTCCCATTTTTTGAGCATGTATGATCAATGTGCATAACAAGTTGCACCTTTGAGTGATTTCCTTATTTGTATCTTTACTGCCACTGCCGAGCATATGTTGTTAGTCTGGGTAGTTTTTCTCACAAATGCCACCGAGCATAGTTTTTTCTTGGGTAGTTTTTCACAAAGTCCATCGCCACCGCTCAAGGCGTATTGTGTACTATAGTATGCTATAAATGCTCCAATTTTGGTAAGGCCTAACGAGGTTGTATACATGAGGTATATGTGATATATACACAATATATATACGCAATCTACTGATCTGTTTTAAATTTATATTTTACATGTTTAACCTTATTCATTGATTAGATACTAATTCTTTTTCCTTCGTTTTTATGCATGACCATCGCATACGAATCCGGAGCGACTCGTTCTTCTCCCGCATTCGGAGTTGGGCTGAAAGCCCAACATAATCTCGCACAAGTCATCCCTGTCCAGCCCAGTCCACAGCACCAGAAATGGAAAACATAAATTCTGGGCTAAAAGCCCAATAGCAGCAGACCAGCGATTCCGAAATGGGCTGAGCCCATTTAATATGATTTGCTCTTTTATTTCCTTTTATGCATTTGATTTGTATCTGTGCAATTAATACTTTACTTTGTTTATTTGTTTCCTTAGATAAAATGAACCTTAGCAAAATTAATGGGTTAGCTTTAGCATAATGGGTAGTTAATTTAAGAGGGAAATTCATCATTAGTCCTATAAGTTTCTTTTTATATTTACAGCATATATATAGTATTTATTTTTATTGGAATAATTGATTTGCAAAATAGTATGCCTACATATTTTGGATTAAAGTAATCATTTTTATTCTTACTATCTTATGAATTTCAAAAGTTCACTAACGCACAAATATATTTTATAAATAACTCTTTAAGTTTTACGTCAATTACGCATATCTTTAAGCATAGTTAATAAAGGATAAAGAAAGCTCACGTTAGCTGTTTTTATTATATTTTGTTTATACTCTTAAATCGCAAAAAATTCAATTAATATCTCACCATTTGAGTTGTTTCAAATATTTATTAAAATACTGCACAAACCCGCGTTTTCTTCTACTGATATATTTTATGCAAATCCTATTTTAAACAGTATTATTACTTAAAGTCTTTGCAACATTTATAAGTTTATTTTAAATGGCATTTGAAGTTTTTCCTTTTAAGCAGATTATTATATTTTCTACAAACCTCATTCTAAATAGCATTTTTAGTTAAAGCCTTATCAACTTTTATAAGTTTTATTGTAAATGGCATTTAAAATCTTCTTTTATGTAAACTATTATATTTTCTCTAAATCTTATCTTAAGCAACATTCTTATATTTTTCTTAAAAACCCTAGCAACATTTCTTAGCCCTTTTTCTTAAAATTTCAAGCATCTTATTTGCATTAATTAATTAACCTAAGTTTGGCCGGATAACCGTAGTTAACGGATTCTAAAGGATGCCTAACCCCTTCCCTTTAGGATAATATAGAACCCTTACCTAGAATCACATTGATTAAGCAGACCATTAACGGAGGTTTAGTTAGGCTTTACCTTAGTTAATAAATTAGGTGCCCTAATTCACCTTAAAATTAATTAGGTGGCGACTCCTTAAAAATAAGCAAAATAGGAATCACCAATATGTTGTACTCCGCTTTAACCCGGTTAAAATGGGGTATAGTAGGTCAACTTGGGCACAACTCTTAAACTGCAAAATTAATGCACTTCAGACCATCAAAGCCTTTGTCACACTCATTGAAAACCAATTCCAAACAACCATAAAATGCATAAGATCTGACAATGGATCAGAATTCATTAGCAATGAAGCTCAAAGTTTTTTTCAGTCCAAAGGAATCATCCATCAAAAGTCATGCCCTTATACACCTCAACAGAATGGCATAGTAGAGAGAAAGCACAAATACCTACTGGAAACTACTAGAGCATTACTATACCAATCAAAATTACCCCTGAGATATTGGGGGGAATGCATCCAAACTGCCATATACCTGATAAATAGGCTACCTTCCACTGTCCTTAACCACAAATGACCTTTTGAGCTACTTTACCAAAAGAAACCAATATACTCACATCTTAAGGCTTTTGGATGTCTGTGTTTCCCAACCACACTCAAAACTCACAAAGGCAAATTTGAACCTAGAGCAACACCTCACATCTTTGTTGGGTACCCTTATGACACAAAAGGGTATAAGGTGCTAGACCTAGCCAACAAAAGAATTCACATTTCTAGAGATGTTTTGTTTCATGAGAATTTTTTTGCTTTTGCTACTGCACCTATTGGTTCAAGTTTTGAGTCTGTTGTGAAGTTTATAATGCATGGCACAGATGGTTTAATTTCTACAAACAACAATTGTGTAGAGAATCCTTTGCAGGATCAAGACATCACTAATGATATGATTTTTCCTGTCGATCCACCTAACCAGCATGATTCTCACCATGACCACACTGAACAAAAACAACCACAACCACCACCTTATCTATTTTTGAACTCTACTGATCATGACTTCCAAGAAAATTCACCTCAGGCCTTAGCGCAAACTGCCACTCAAACAATTCAGCCTAGAAGAACCACTAGGACTCACATCACTCCAACCTACCTAAAGGAATACAACTACAATCTACCTAACTTGCAACCTCATCTAACATCCATTCTCACTCAGCCTCTCCCAACCCTCTCCATGAAACTTTCCCTCAAAACTAACATGTAGCCTTTACTGCCTTGCAATCTAGTAGTCAGTAGCTAATTAGAAGCATTTCTCATGATTGTGAACTATCTTCATATGAAGAAGCAGCCTTGAATCCTGCTTTGCAAGCAACTATGACTCTAGAATTTAAGGCTTTACATGCTAATAATACTTGGGATCTAGTCCCTCTCCCTGCTGGAAAAACTGCTATAGGGTGTAAATGGGTCTATAAAGTAAAACACAAGGCTGATGGTAGCATAGAAAAATTCAAAGCTAGATTAGTAGTGAAGGGGTATACTGAACAAGAGGGAATAGATTACATGAGACTTTTTCACCTATTGTAAAAATGACCATTATAAGAATACTCATTAGCATAGCAGTTACAAGCGGTTGGGATTTATATCAATTGGATGTTAATAATGCATTTCTTCATGGTGATTTACATAAAGAAGTGTATATGGAAGCACCACAGGGTCTTGAAATTCCTAACAAGGGTTGTGTGTGCAAGTTAAGGAAGTCACTTTATGGTTTGAGACAAGAAAGTAGGCAATGGTATGATAAATTAGCTGCCTCACTGTGTTCAAAGGGTTATGTACACTCCATAAGTGATTATTCACAGTTCTATAGAAGAAAGGGTTCATTAATAGTTTTTGTAGCAGTCTATGTGGATGATGTTATATTGACAGGAACAGATTTGGAAGAAATTCAGGCCTTGAAATCCTTTCTACATCACCAATTCAAAATTAAGGATTTGGGCAAACTGCATTACTTCTTGGGTTTGGACATCCTGTATAAACCAGATGGAGTATTGATTTCTCATAGAAAGTTTACTTCAGACCTGCTCAAAGAATTTGACTCTATGCAGTATTCCTCAGCCACCTCTCCCCTTGACAGAACAGTAAAACTCAAAGCAACTGAAGGAATACTATTGCCTGATCCTTCTTACAACAGAAAGTTGGTAGGGAAATTGAACTTTCTCACAAATACCAGACTAGACATTGCATACAGTGTGCAACATCTCAGTCAATTTATGCAGAGTCTTAGGGACACACATCTGAAAGCTACTTTTCATGTACTTAAATACCTCAAAACTGATCCTACTTTGGGAATTTTTCTGTCCAACAAACCATATTTCTCTATTTCAGCCTACTGTGATTCAGATTAGGCCTCTTGCCCAGACTCAAGAAAATCTGTTAGTGGATATCTTGACCTCCTTAGTGACTGTCCAATTAGTTAGAAATCAAAGAAACAATCTACCATCTCTTTATCCTCAGCAGAAGCTAAGTATAGAGCAGTGAGGAAAGTGGTTGGTGAACTTGTTTGGATGGAAAGATTGCTTATAGAGTTGACCATGCCATGCAAGCTACCTATTCCAGTGTATTGTGATAGTCAAGCAGCTATCCACATAGCTAAAAATCCTATTTTCCATTAAAGTACCAAGCACATCGAGGTTGATTGCCATTTTGTCGGAGATAAGCTACATGAAGGTCTGATCAGTCTACATCACATTTCAACAACAAACCAATTGGCTGATATCTTCACCAAAGCTCTAACTGGTGTCAAACATGACTTAATCCTGCACAAGTTGGCAGTGGACAACTCCCTTCCAACTTGAGGGTGGAGGGGGGGGGGGTGTTAAGATTAGCTTAGTTAGTTAGATCATGATTAGTTGGTTACTTATTGTGTTAAATATCAACTGTACTGTATTAAATGCCAGCTGTGGCATTTCTGTAATTTAGGAGATATGCAGTTAGTTAGTTAGTTGGATATGTTTTCTCTTTTCTCTACAGGTGTATATATACTTTGCTTCTATGAAATCAGAAGTCAGTTTGCATTTGCACAAACTCATTCTTCTCTCTATCAATCAGCAGCTTTCACTCTCTCTCATTTCCCTCTTTCAGTTCAAGCTTCGAATGCTTCATCAATGGAAGCTATGGAGTAAATATCGCGGTCCTTTACTTCAACAATGGGTGCAAGTTAAACGATTATACCAAGGTATTAGTCTATCTTTCATGTTAGTATATGAGTATATCTGAGTTTGCTATAAAGAGTTACATACTGTTATAAGCTAATTAAACCTAATAATATAAAAAAAAGTTATACACCATCCATGTATAGAACTGAAAATCATCAATTATTAATTAAAAGAACTGCTTCCCTTAAGCGCGCTCGAATCTCCATTTGCTCCCTACTTGTGAATTTCTACAATTTCAAGTGTTTTTTTAATCAAATATTAAGAAGTTGAAATGAGGATTTGCAGAAGCCAATTACAAATCTATACTATATTAAAAGCATGAAGGTCCTTAGAAATGTTGATTGAACTTTTTGTCCTTCATTAAAAGAGTGTACAATAGACAAAATCGTAATTTAACTATTTTTTTTTTATATTGAGGACTTCCAAATTGAAAAAAAAAATTGACTATTAAATTTTTTCTTCTTTGAACTATATAAAAACTCCTAATATTTAGGAGTTTGACATCAAGTAAGATTTTACTTACATAAATAAAAATCATAATATTACTTGGACTTTGAAGAATAAAACGTGAGCATTAATTAATTTGAAATCACCATGAAGCTAATGAAAATTAGTATGGTAATATTTGTGATGGAATGTCTTTTCTTTGTTCAGGTTTACCAATTAATGTTACTTATGTAGAATTTTTAAAGCAAAACAATTTCGGAGGAGGAGGAGCCGGCCACTTCTACAAAAGAAGTCAATATTTTACATTCTTTAACATAAATTATTGATAGTGTCAATTTTTGCCGAGGTAAATATTCTTGTGATTTGAGGTAGATTTTCTAACTTTTAGTCTATTCTTGAAGTTATGTAATAATAGACGCGTTCGTGTATTCTCAAAATGTTGATTGAACTTTTTGCCCTTCATTAAAAGACTCTACAATAGCTAAAATCGTAATGTAACTATTTTTTTGATATTGAGGACTTTCAAATTAAAAATAAAATAAAAATTGACTATTAAACTTCCAAATTAAAAATAAAATAAAAATTGACTATTAAATTTTTTGTTCTTTGAACTATATAAAAACTCCTAATATTTAGGAGTTTAACACCAAGTAAACTTTTACTTACATAAATAAAAATCCTAATATTACTTGGACTTTGAAGAATAAAACGTGAGCATTAATTAATTTGAAACCACCGTGAATTTAATGAAAATTAGTATGGTAATATTTGTGATGTAATGTCTTTTCTTTGTTTAGGTTTACCAATTAATGTTACTTATGTAGAATTTTTAAACTACAACAATTTAGGAGGAGTCGTCGGCCACTTGTATAAAAGAAGTCAATATTTCACATTCTTTATCATAAACTAGTTAACTTGGCCGCACGTAGCGCGATCATGCATAAAAAAATATCAATGAATTTATTAAGTGATCATTTTATGAATTAGTTTGTATAAAATAGATGAAACATGACAAATACTTCAACTAATTTCCACTCATAAAAATTATGTCTAAATACTAAACAAATCAAATCTCCTTTTAAGTAAAATTCGTAGAGTATTATAAAATAATAATTCCTGATTGAAAAAACTTCTAAATTATAGTAAATCACAACAAAAAATAGATACTTTTGGTCTAATTATTCCTCACTCATCAATTTTTCCTCCAAAATAACATAAATAAAAACAACAGTTAAAAGGAAGAACAAATTCCTCTTATTGTTTAGAAAATTATATAGGAAAGGAACCTATATGCTCCTAATTATAAAAGTAAAAAGTATATAAATCAATACTTCAATCACAAAGAAAGTAAAAAAAAAAATTGGTACATTGGAAAAGATTTAAAAAGTTTACGATCGTTCAAAAGTGACACCGTCTAAATCTGTCAGGAGAAGAAACTCCATATCTTTGAGCGCATTATTCTCTAGATTATTAAATTTTCATCGTGTTTGTAGCTTTAGTTTATCATAAAGTCGGCACATTGATTCGCCCTCTCTCTATATGTGTTTGATAGAGGCCTTTGTTGACATTCACCAAAGGAAATCTTTGCGAGTGCTGAAATTATATAGAAGAAATCTTATTTTACTACAACACCTTTTCAAAGAACATATGCATCTCATGAGAATAGATGATAGCTTTTCACATTTAAATTTTTGAATCACCCTAAAATAACTAAAAACATTCTTTTCATTTTTCATCATCTTCTTCCTACAATATGTTACAAAATTGTTATTTGTTTAATCTAGCACTAAATCCCATTGTCTCTCTGTATCTACATTACTACACAATAAACTTGAGCTTAACAAAATAAGCGATAAATAATAGTAGAGACGTTTTGCCTACCGACCCAAATCCGAAAGCAGTGGTATTAGCATGCATTAAGGACAGGATAAGGCAAAAATTCCAAGACCATTTCAAAAATATTTAAAGATAAATATATGGCTGTGCGAAAGCACGAAGTAAAAGCCAATTTGAATCCTCAGTTTAAGGTTATACACATTATACAATAGAACATAGCAAAAATACATGAATATAGTAAACTTCCAATCACAATAAACGTGAAACAATGAAAAATCACGGACAAAGAAAATTATATAGCAACAATGAAAACTATGATTGTAATACAAAATGTACATTAGGCCTTGTAATTTGGCATATGGAACTGATCAATTTTATCCCAACATTGCAAGAGGAAGAAGACGAATCAGCAGCTTCTTTAGCTAGTATTACTTCACCCTGACATTTGCCATGATGATTTTCTTGACTGTCACTGGTGAATTAAATATCACCTGGTCTGTGGCATTAGCCATCCCCACAATTATGAAATTTATGTGATATTTATGGGAAAAGAAGAAGATGGGCAAGTGGAAAGCTTTGTAACTTATCTGAAATTATTACATTTAATTAGTGATTCAATCAATGAGATAACAAATGATTAGATTTAAGAGACTTTAAGAACGGTCTTTTGGGTTTCTTAACATAGCTAGCACGTAAATGGAAGATATCGGAAGAAATTAAAAGTAAAAAATGTTATGAATATTATTAATTACTAATTAAAAGTAGAAGTTATGAAAATCAATGAATGCGAGTTATGGAGATGATCTTTTAAAGTGAAATAATTAAAAAAATGAGAGAAAAAACCAAAAAAAGGAGAAAAAAGATAAATAGCATTCTTGGCCAAAGAGAGGTGCTACATCACTTTTCTATTGCCTAGCTTTATATTATATATAGATTATTGATAGTGTCAATGTTTGTCGAGGTAAATATTCTGTCAATGTTTGCCGAGGTAAATATTCTTGTAATTTGAGGTAAATTTTCTAACATTTAGTCTATTCTTGAAGTTATGTAATAATAGACGCGTTCGTGTATTTTCGACAGACAATTCCGAATTGAAATATTGTTATCAGTTGTGGCTTTTGTTTATGATGTCTCATATATGATTCTACTAAACTTTCTATCCATTAGCCTACTCTTGAAGTTATATAATAATAGATGCTTGTGTATTTTTAAAATATAATTGCAAATTAAAAAGTTTTCAATTGTGATTTTTATTTATGATGTTTCGCATAAGATTATGAATTTAAAATTGATTTATTTACAAATTTTGTATTTTTACAAGTTTTTTGGATCATGTGGTAAGTAACAAAAAATTGGTTAAACATTCTATCCCGTATCATTTAAACTTCTTATTAATTTAAGATTTTTGCTCCGTCTTTTATACTTATAATCGCTAATTGCTATGCTGACTCAAGTTGCTTATCCTTTGTAAGAAAAAAATTAAACTCTTCTTTGAATTGAAAAACCTACAAATGGACGCACACGCTTGTTGCTCCGCAAAGCGAGCTTCAAACTCTGTCGAAGAGAACCCTTCTTCTAGCGTTGCCATAAGTTCACCACCAATGATCTTTAATTTTTCCTCTAAGTATGGTTTCTACTTCCCTTTTATTTGGTTGTTACAATTTTTGTGTTCAGGAATTTGGAGTATTATTCCTGAGGTTGACATTCTCTTTGAATAAGGTATCTCTTAATCCTTGCGGCTATGGATAATGGGTCAATTGGCGTATACGGTCAGACCTCTCTATAATGGCATCCGCATATAACGACATCTCTTTATAGCAGCCAAGTTTTTTTGGAATCGATTTTTTATATTATATTTTATTTCTCTATAGCAGCATTTCACCTGTAACAGCAGCAACCAACTTTATGACAGTATGCTCTTTGTAAAATTACCCCCATATAACAGCTATATTCTTTTTTTGGTAATACAGTCAAACCTCTTTATAACAGCATCGTTGGGTTCGAAATTTTTCAGCTGTTATAGAGAATGGTACGTTATATACCTATAACAGCATTGACATTTAAATAATACTTCGCTGTTATAGGCAAAAAAAGATGCATAAAATTCAATTTTCATTTTTAATTGTCAAATTCTAAGCTTAATCACACTTTGTATAACGAAGGAAAATTGTTTAATAATGAAAATATATATATTCATATGATATTTTTTGTCATAAATAGTGTATTAAATGATCAAATATTTGGTCAAAATCTGTACCCTTATTACTGGTAATAATCATAGATATTCTATTTTTATAAAGATGGTTAATTATTATATTACCAAAAAAAGAAGATTGCTGTTATATGGGGGGTAATTTTACAAAGAGCTTACTGTTATAAAGTTAGTTATTGCTGTTATAGAGAAGTAAAATATAACATAAAAAATCGGTTCCGAAAAAACTTGGTTGTTATAGAGAGGTGTTGTTATATGCGGGTGCCGTTATAGAGAGGTCTGACTGTATAATAATTAACTATCTTTATAAAAATAGAAAATCTATGATTACCGATAATAAGTGTAGAGATTTTGACCAAATATTTGATCCTTTAATACACTATTTATGACAAAAAGAATCATATGAATATATATATATATATATTTTCATCATTAAAAGATTTTCCTTTGTTATACAAAGTGTGATTAAGCTTAGAATTTGGTAATTAAAAATGAAAAATTAGATTTTATGCATCTTTTTTGCCTATAACAGCGAAATATTATTTAAATGTCAATGCTGTTATTGGCGTATAACAAAATTCTCTATAACAGCCAAAAAATTTCGAACCCAACGATACTGTTATAGAGAGGTTTGACTGTATATCGATTGATGTACGCTCGAACTAGTCTATATATGATATATAAAGCAGGGAAAAATAATGCTGACATGGCACCACTCTTAGGTCAGAATTCATATTTATCTTTTTTGTCACCATTTGACATTCTTTCCCTATTTTCTATGTAAATAATCTGTAGGAAAAGGCAAATACCTTATTTATCTTCTCTCATTATGACTAATTTATTCCTTTCCATTAAACGTTTACTAATTCATTCAAACCATTTATTAATTTTTCGTAACCGGTTACTCATTTAATTTGTTACAACTCCTTGTGCCTCTTCGTTTGCTTCTATTTATTAATTACTCCAGGCTTCATTATACCTTCGCTCAAACCATGAACGCTCAACCAGATAATTTCCCTCGCTCTTTGCTTCATAAAATTTTACTTTGTTCCATAACTCTACTTTATTTGCTTAGTAAATTCCAATGGGATTTTTGATCTACTTTGTTCCATAACTCTATTTTATTTGTTGAATCAACTTTTTTGGCGGTATTCTTAAATCATACTATAAATCAACTTAACATATCATTATAATTTATATCTATCATATCATAGTATCAAATACTCCGGCAAATTGAGATTTACATTTTATGGTTTTGACTGGTGATACTATTTTTTGGGATATACAATGCACATTGTTCATAAAAATAAAAGTTATGGTCCTGATATGCCGTTTTATAGCTCAGAAGTGATTGTAGCAACGGCCATGAATATAATTGATAAGTGCCATGTTGTGAATGCATGATACGTTGATGGAGTAGCAGACTTGCAATACAATGTTGGATTATTCGTGGAATATTTGGGAACTCTGCTTGCATAGAGGAATAAATTGCTTGGAGCTTGTGATTTACGGTGAAAGTCTCTATTTTCTATGTTCTTGATTTTCCTCTCTTGAAAGCCACTGCCTTTTCTTTCTTCTTTCAAAATTTAAGTCTTTGATTTTAAGTCTTTCAATTTTTGCTTCTATGTTTCAAAGTTTACGTGTTGAAGCCGCCTATGACTCCATGCCTCACTAGCGTATTTTCATCATAGACAGCAAAAAAAAAATTGCTCTCTAAAATTTATAACATGCATGACATCTACTTTTTTCATAATTAGGTATGTCCGTGGTTTATCTGCCTTTTTTTATTTTTATTTTTATTTTTTATGTAGTTGATTTCTTCGGTTTTCATCATTTTATGTAATCAGTTTCCTTACTTTTTCTTTTTCGGTTTTATTTTTTATTTTGATTGTTCGGTTACTAGAGATGTGATCAATTGAGAGATTATGGATATCTTCAATATGAAATCGTCTCATCCTATAGAAATTAGTTGATTGTTATTGTCATTTTTTATATATTTATGGCTTAGAAATTAGTTGATTGAGGTAAAAATTCAAACTATTAATTTTTATTGTTCTTTGGTTTTGAGATTTAGTCCTAATAGAAAAGAGTGAATTTGTTCAAAATTCACTACTAAAAAAATAGCATTTTCCGACATAAAAAAATGGTCATTTCCGACCTCATGAGGTCGGTTTTGGTCAAAAACCGACCTCAAAATTCGGTCGGAAAACAGTGGGTCGGTATTCTTACCGACCTCATGAGGTCGCAAAAAACCGACCTCATGAGGTCGCAAAAAACCGACCTCATGAGGTCGGTATAATTTTTTACGCAGGGTATTAATTAAATAAATTACCGACCTCATGAGGTCGGTAAATTATATTAATAATATAATTAATGATATGGTTTACCGACCTCCTGAGGTCGGTAATTTATATGAATATATAATGTATTGTTTTAGATTTCCGTCGTCATGAGATCGGTATGTTACAATTTTTGCAAAATATTTGCTGAAACCCGTAATATTTGGGAAAATATTTGCAAAAAACCGACCTCATGAGGTCGGTAATTTTCAATTTCTTGAAAATATTTCCAGAAAACCGACCTCTTGAAGTCGGTAATTTTCAATTTCTTGAAAATATTTCCACAAAACCGACCTCATGAGGTCGGTAATTTGCAATTTGTTCAAAATATTTGCGTAAAAACCGACCTCTTGAGGTCGGTAATTTTCAATTTCTTGAAAATATTTCCACAAAACCGACCTCATGAGGTCGGTAATTTTCAATTCCTTGAAAATATTTCCAAAAAACCGACCTAATTTCGTGAATTTTTTTCCAGAAAACCGACCTCATGAGGTCGGTAATTTTCAATTTCTTGAAAATATTTCCAGAAAACCGACCTCATGAGGTCGGTAATTTTCAATTTCTTGAAATTTTTCCAGAAAACCGACCTCATGAGGTCGGAATCCGCAAAAAAATTAGTAGGACCTAGTCGCTATTCCATGCCCCCCCCGTCAAGATGAAAACAATTTTAGATTCAACTAAAACCAGCTCAAATAGCTGCCAACAATTCACCAAACTACTACAAATAATACTTCAACAAACACATATATTACAATCACCAATACATCAAATTCAATTCGAAACTACTTCAAAGTTAAATAAAAAAACGTCATTCAAACATTCACAAGAGACATTAAACTACTT
This sequence comes from Lycium ferocissimum, assembly GCF_029784015.1. Lineage (NCBI taxonomy): Eukaryota > Viridiplantae > Streptophyta > Magnoliopsida > Solanales > Solanaceae > Lycium > Lycium ferocissimum. Next base: position 20,966,733 of record NC_081350.1, read on the forward strand.
CAACGTTGGCAAACATCCACAAAACATTAAACAAGTCTATACTAAGTTAAGTCTACAACATTAGACTATTTCACCCCTCGCAAACATCCACAAAACACTTACACAATCCACAAATCCACCACAATATTAACATTCAAACATGCCTTTCTGTGTTTGACACGTGAGTCCCATCATCATCCGCACCACTAGATTGAGTATGGGGGTTACGAGCATCATCAGGATATGACGGAATCCCCCTCGAAGCAAGTAGTGCGTCTAATCGACCGCCCTCATACCCTCAAACTGCACGGCCCTCCGCCTCTCCCTTTCCTCTGAGGCCTGTAGTTGGCTAGATAGCTAGACAATCTTTTGCTCCATGGCCATAGCACTCACTCTATCAAACGACTCGGTATTGGAAGAATGTAGGCCTTCCAGGGGCGACCGGTATTGACGAAATGCACGATGTGGCATTCCGTAAGCTGTGCCAAACCTAGTGGGACCACCAACACTCTCAAGCCACCTTTCCTCCATTTGTTCTTCTGTTTTACCGTGTGTCGGGTGGCTGATGTAACGACCCATTTGGTCGTTTAGCACTTTTAGGCATAATATTCCTAAAAACACCCTTTTCGTGGTCAAATCTTTGCTGTCTATAGTCGCGATAACGGGTGATTCGGTTATTTAATCGACGAGTTTTAGTCCTCATTTGACATGCGAGGACGAATGTTCTAAAGGAGGGAGAATGTCACACTCCATAATAATCCGTGCTACTTGTATTAAAACAAGAAAGAATGAGTTAAGAAGGTTCAAGGAAAGTTAATCGAGTTAGTAAGAATATCGTTATAAATATGGTTGTCTTAAGTATCTCGAGGTGACCCGGTAACCTAAAGGATTTGAAATCGCGTTATGAGTATGTATATGAGGTAATGTGAGTGACCTTTTAAAGTATTTGAGATTATTAGTAATGATATAGAAGATGGACAAAAGATAGGAATATAC